>NW_026652282.1:108232275-108240446 GCF_009828535.3 Hylobates moloch
TATTGTGAATTGTGCTACTATAAATACTATGTGTGTGCAAGTATCCTTTTCGTAAATGACTTATTTTCCTCTGGGTAGATACCCAGTAGTGAGATTGCTGGATCAAATGGTAGTTCTACTTTTAGTTCTTTAAGAACTCCCCACACTGTTTTAGATAGTGGTTGTACTAGGTTACAATCCCACCAATGGTGGAAAAGTGTTCCCTTTTGACTGCATGCATGCCAACATCTATTATTATTATTTTTTATTTTTTGGTTATGGCCATTCTTGAAGAAGTAAGGTGGTATCGCATCGTGCTTTTGATTTGCATTTGTCTGATCATTAGTGATGTTGAGAATTTTTTCATGTGTTTGTTGGCCATTTGTATATCTTCTTTTTAGAATTGTTTATTCATGTCCTTAGCTACTTATTGACATGATTTTTTTTTCCTGTTCTTGCTGATTTGTCTGAGTTCCTTGTAGATTCTGGATATTAGTGCTTTGCTAGATGTATAGATTGTGAAGATTTTCTCCCACTCTGTGGGTTGTCTGTTTACTCTGCTGACTGTTTCTTTTGCTGTGCAGAAGCTTTTTAGTTTAATTAATTGTCATCCATTTATCTTTGTTTTTGTTGCATTTGCTTTTGGGTTCTTGGTCATGAAGTGTTTGCCTAAGCCAATGTCTAGAAAGGTGTTTCCGATGTTATCTTCTAGAATTTTTATGGTTTCAGGTCTTTAAGTCCTTGATCCATCTTAAGTTGATTTTTTTTATAAGGTGAGAAATGAAGATCCAGTTTTATTCTTCAACACTTGGCTTGCCAATTATCCCAGCACAATTTATTGAATAGGGTGTCCTTTCCCAACTTTATATTTTTGTTTGCTTTGTTGAAGATCAGTCACCTGTAAGTAGTTGGCTTTATCCCTGGGCTCTCTATTCTATTCTATTGTTCTATATGCTTATTTTTATACCAGTACCATGCTATTTTGGTGACTATGGCCTTATAGTATAGTTTGAAGTCAGATGATGTGATGCCTCCAGATTTGTTCTTGTTGCTTAGTCTTGTTTTGGCTATGTGGGATCTTTTTTGGTTCCATATGAAAACAATCCTCCATTAGGATTGTTTTCTGTGTTCTGTGAAGAATGATGGTGATATTTTGAGGGGAATTGCACCGAATTATTAGATTGTTTTTGGCAGTATGATCATTTTCACAATATCGAGTCTACCCACCCATGAGCATGGGATGTTTTTCCGTTTGTTTGTGTCATCTATGATTTATTTCAGAAGTCTTTTGTAGTTTTCCTTGTAGAGGTCTTTTACCTCTTTGGTTAGGCATATTCCCAATTTTTTTTTTGGAGCTATTGTAAAAGTGGTTGAGTTCTTGATTTGATTCTCAGCTTGGTCACTGTTGGCATATAGCAGAGCTTCTGATTTGTGTACATTAACTTTGTATCCTAAAACTTTGCTGAATTCATTTACCAGTTCTAGGAGATTTTCGGATGAGTCTTAAGGGTTTCAAGTTATATAATCATGTCCTCAGCAAACAGTGACAGTTTGATTTTATCTTTATGGATTTGGATGTCTTTTATTTCTTTCTCTTGTCTGATTGCTTTGGCTGGGACTTCCAGTACTATGTTGAATGGAGGTGGTAAAAGTGGGCATCCTCGTCTTATTCCAGTTCTCAAGGAGAATGCTTTAACCTTTTCCCCATTCAGTATAATGTTGGCTGTGGGTTTGTCATAGATGGTTTTTATTATCATTAAGATATGTTCATTAGATTCCAATTGTATTGAGGGTTTTAATCTTAAAGAGACGGTAGATTTTTTCAAATGCTTTTTCCACATCTATTGAGATGATCTTGTGATTTTTGTTTTTAATTCTGTTTATGTGGTGTATCACATTTATTGACTTGCCTGTGTTAAACCATTCCTGCCATCCTTGCATCCCTGGTATAAAACCCACTTGATCATAATGGATTATCTTTTTTCTCTCTCTTTTTTTTTTTTTTTTTTTGAGATGGAGTTTCACTCTTGTCTCTCAGGCTGGAATGCAGTGGCATGATCTCAACTCACTGCAACCTCTGCCTCCCAGTTTCAAGCTATTCCCCTGCTTCAGCTACCTGAGTAGCTGGAATTACAGGCACCCACCACCACACCCAGCTAATTTTTATATTTTTAGTAAAGACGGGGTTTAGCCATGTTGGCCAGGCTGGTCTTATACTCCTGACCTCAGGTGATTCACCCACCTCAGCCTCCCAAAGTGCTGGGACTACAGCCATAAGGCACCACTCCTTGCCTGCATTATCTTTTTGTTATGCTGTTGGATTTGATTAGCTAATTTTTGTTGAGAATCTTGCATCTATATTCATCTGTAGTTTTCTTTTTTGTTTTGTCCTTTCCTGGTTGTGGTATTAGGGTGATACTGGCTTCACAGAATGATTTAGGAAGGATTCCCTCTTTCTCTATCCTCTGGAATAGTGTTAATAGGATTGGTAGATATTCTTCTTTGAATGTCTGATAGAATTCAGCTGTGAATCTGTCTGGTCCTGGACTTGTTTTTGTTGGCATTTTTTTTATTATCATTTCCATCTTGCTCGTTGTTATTGGTTTACTTAGAGTTTCTATTTCTTCCTGGCTTAATCTAGAAGGACTGTATATTTCCAGGAATTTATCTGTCTCCTCTAGGTTTTCTAGTTTATGCACATAAAGGTGTTCATAGTAGCCTTGAATGATCCTTTATATTTTTATGGTATCAGTTGTAATATCTCCCATTCTGTTTCTAATCGAGCTTATTTGGATCTTCTCCTTTTCTTGGTTAATGTTGCTAATGGTCTACTAATTTTATGTATCTTTTTATAGAATCAGCTTTTTGCTTTATTTATCTTTTGTATTTTTTTGTTGCTGTTTCAGTTTCATTGAGTTCTCCTCTGATCTTGGTTATTTCTTTTCTGCTGCTGGGTTCAGGCTGGATTTGTTTTGATTTCTCTAGTTCCTTGAGGTGTGACCTTGTGTAACACCAAAGGTTCTTGCCTTAGCCATGCCAAGATTTGATGTGGCAGCAGCCCGCGGTGAGAGAGAGACATGGATTGGACAGAGAGGAAAAAAAGCTGTAGGCTTTATTGAGCAGAGTGACAGTACAAAGCTTCCACAGTGTGGAAGGGGTCCTGAGCGGGTAGCCAGTGTTAGATTTTTTGATCACCTTTTAAACTCTTTAAGGCGGGAAATACATGCGGTGGGAAGATGTTACCAAAGCAAGAAACAAAGACAATTAACTTGTCTTAGATCTTGAGGAAAACCGGAATTGTAACTTACGTTTTATCTACTTTATAACCTTTATAACCTTGCATGGCAAAGGAGACAGGATCTCACAGGATTTTGTGAATTGTGTTTACAAGGAATTGGAATTGGGAGCATAGATAAGGTCCGCGGATCACAGAAAAAACAGGCTTTTAACATTCCTTTTAGTTTAAGGGGAGGGGGAAGGGAGAGAGGAAGCGAGGACACAGGGAAGCTTACAGCAAAAGTTTCGCTGTTTATAGCTGTCTTGGGGAAGAAAACACATGCACAAATTCTGACATTAGGAATATTTTAAGCATATATCTTCAATATTATTTATCCAGGACCAAAGTAAGTCCTGATGCAGGAAATGAATGAATTTCACAGCTTTCTGAGCCCCTACTCGACCCAGGAAGCCCAGCTGGAACCTCCTCTCACTTAGTTTATCTATTTGTGCTCTTTCGGACCTTTTGATATAGGTATTTAATGCTATGAACTTTTTTCTTAGCACCGCTATTTCTGTATCCCAGAGGTTTTGATATGTTGTGTCACTATTATCATTCATTTCAAAGAATTTTTAAATTTCTACCTTGAATTCATTGTTTACTCAGTGATCATTCAGGAGCAGATCATTTAATTTCCAGGTATTTCCATTGTTTTGAGGGTTCCTTTTGGAATTGATTTCCAATTTTATTCCACTATGATCTGAGAGAGTACTTAATATGATTTTCTTTTTCTGAAATTTGTTGAGACTTGTTTTATGGCCTATCATATGGTCTATCTTGGAGACTGTTCCATGTGCTGAAGAATAGAATTTATGTTCTGCAGTTGTTTCGTAGAATGTTCTGTCCTTATCTGTTAAATCCATTTGTTCTAGGGTATAGTTTAAGTCTATTGTTCCTTTGTTGATTTTCTGTCTTGATGACCTGTCTAGTGCTGTCAGTGGAGTATTGAAGCCCCTACTATTATTGTATTCCTCTCTATCTCAGAGTTTCTTGAGGACAGTAGATACTTGGCTGGTGAATTATCATCCATTCTGCCATTTTTTATGTTTTAAGTGGAGCATTTAGGCCATTTACAGTCAATGTTAGTATTGAGATGTGAGGTACTATTCTATTCACCGTGCTATTTGTTGACTGAGTACCTTGTTTTATCTTAATTGTGTTTTTTTTATAGTTCTGGTGAGATTTGCTTTAAGACATTCTATTTTGGTGTATTTAGAGTATTTATGTCAAGGTTTAGAACTCCTTTTAGCAGTTCCTGTAGTGATGGCTTGGTAGTGGTGAATTCTCTCAGCATTTGTTTGTCTGAAAAAGACTGTATCCTTCCTTAGTTTATGAAGCTTAGCTGCATTGGATACAAAATTCTTGGCTGATAATTGTTTTGTTTAAGGAGGCTAAAGATAGGACCTCAAGCCCTTCTAGCCTGTAGGGTGTCTGCTGAGAAATCTGCTATTAATCCGATAGGTTTTCCTTTATAGGTTACCTGATGCTTTTGCCTCACTACTCTCAAGATTCTTTACTTTGTCTTGACTTTAGATAACCTGATGATTATGTGTGAGGCAATTATCTTTTTGTGGTGCATTTTCCAGATGTTCTTTAAGCTTCTTGTAGTTGGATGTCTAGATCCTTAGCAAGGCCAGGGAAGTTTTCCTTGATTGTTCTCTCAAATATGTTTTCCAAACTTCGATTTCTCTTCTTCCTCGGGAACACCAATTATTTTTAGGTTTGGTCATTTAACATAATCCCAAACTTTTTGGAGGCTTTGTTCATTAAAAAAATTTTTTTGTCTTTGTTGGATTGGATTAATTTGAAAGCCTTGTCTATGAGCTCCGAAGTTCTTTCTTCTACTTGTTGGGTTCTGTTGCTGAGACATTCCAGTGCATTTTGCATTTCTCTAAGTGTGTCCTTCATTTCTAGAAGTTGTGTTTGTTTTTTATTTATGCTATCTATTACACTGGAGATTTCTCTATTAATATCCTGTATCTTTTTTTATTTCATTACGTTAGACTTTACCTTCTCTGGTGACTGCTTGATTAGCTTAATAATTTACCTTCAGAATTCTTTTTCTGGCAATTCAGAGCTTTTGTCTTGGTTTGGATCCATTGCTGGTGAGTTAGTGTAATCTTTCGGGGATGTTAAAGAACCTTGTTTTGTCATATTACCAGAATTGATTTTCTGGTTCCTTCTCATTTTGGTAGACTATGACAAAGAGTAGATCTGAGACTCAAGAGCTTCTGTTCAAATTCTTTTGTCCCATGGGGTGCACCCATGATTTAGTGCTCTCCTCCTTCCCCTAGTGATGTGGCTTCCTGAGAGCCAAACTGCAGTGCTTATTATTTCTCTTCTGGATCTAGCCACCAAGCAAAGCTACTGGGCTCTAAGCTGGTACTGTGGTGTGTCTGCAAAGGGTCATGTTGTAATGCCTAAGGTTCTTGCCTAGCCACGCCAAAGAATTGGTGTGGCGGCTGACTGCAGCGAGTGATAGAGATACGGACCAAGAGTGAGAAAAAGCTGTAGACTTTATTGAGCAGAGTGGAAGTACAAAGCTTCCACAGTGTGGAAGGGGTCCCAAAGGGGTAGCCAGATTTAGATTATACAATTGCCTTTTAAACTCTTTAAGGCAGGAAAGATGTGCGGCAGGAAGATGTTACCAGAGCGAGAAACAAAGGCAATTAACCATTTGTAACATGTCTTAGATCTTGAGGAAAACCGGAGTTGCAACCTAGGTTTTATCTACTTTATGACCTTGCAGAGGCATGGCAAAGGAGACAGGATCTTATAGGACTGTACAAAGTATGTTTACAAGGAATTGGAATTGGGAGTATAGATAAGGTCTGCTGGTCACAGAAAAATGGGCAGTTAACATTCCTTTTACTTTAGTTTCAGGGGATAGGAAAGGGAGAGAGAGAGAGAGGACACAGGGAAACTTACAGCAAAATATTAGCTGTTTTTAGCTTTCTTGGGGAAAAAAACACATGCACAAATCCTGGTGTTAGGAATAGTTGAAGCATATATCTTCAATATTATTCATCCAGGACCGAAGTAAGTCATGATGCAGGAAATGAATGAGTTTCACAGCTTTCTGAGCCCTTACTTGACCCAGTAAGCCCAGATGGCACTTCCCCTCACTGCGATGTGATCTGTGTTCAGGTCTCTCAGCCACAGATACCAGCAACTGCTCCAATGGAGGTATCAAGGGAGTGAAGTGGACTCTGTGAGGAACGTTGCTTGTATTTGTATTTTTGTTAAGTGTACTGGTTTTGTGTTTGTTGGCCTCCAGCCAGGAGGTGGTGCTTTCAAGAGCCCATCAGCTGCAGTATTATAGGGAGGATACAAGTTTTCTCTAGGGTCATGTCATAGGCAGGGCCACAGAGCTCCCAGGAAATTATGTTCTTCATCTTCAGAGTTTCTCTGCTGTCCCACGGAGCCTGCAGCATCAATCCACCCTATTCAAATGTCTGTGGATTCTCTCAGCTTTCCTGATACTGCAGGAACACTGCAGTAATTCTTGGAGAAAAAGTTACAACGTGAGTCTCCACATGATACTCTGTCTATCTGAGTGGGAGCTTCAAGTTATTCCTGCCTCCTATCTGCCATTTTTTTTTTCCCAGACCCTGATTTGTCATTTTTTTCCTTGTAATCTTTTGTCTGATTTTGATATCAGATTAGTACTGAACTCATGAAATGAGTTGGAAAATATTCCATAATCTCTATTTATTTGAAAATGTTTTTGAAAAAGTAGATTGCATTATCTTGATTATGTGCTAAAATTTGTCAGTGAAGACATAGGACTGGTATTTTCTTTTTCTGTATTTTTATTTTTACATTAGTAATTTAATCCCTATAATTGTTATAGGTTGACTTAGGTTTTCTATTTCATCCTTAGTCCATGATGGTAGTTTTTCTCTTTCTAGAAATTTCTCCATTTCAACAAGTTTACCTAACTTGTTGACATATGGCTGATCATAATATCCTTTTATCATTCAGATTTCTTTAAGGCCAATTGTGTCCTCTTTCATTTGTGATTTTAGTACTTTGTGTCATCTCTCTATTTCTTTCTCAGCTACTCTAACTAAAAGACTGTCAATTTTTTTCATCTTCTTAAAGAACCAAGTTTTAGTTGCATTGATTTTTCTTCAACGTTTTTTTCTCTAGTTTATTAATTTCTACTCTAATCCCTTTTATTTCCTTCCAGTTCCTTTACATTTAGTTTGCTTTTGTTTTTCCAATCTCATGAGATTAGGCTAATACACTGAGAATTTTTTCTTTTGAATGCAGGTGATTATAATTTTTTTTCTCTAAGGACTATTTTACTTCATCTTGTCGTTTTGATATGTTCTGTCTTCATTTTCATTCATCTCAAATTTTTTTTATAATTTCCCTTATGATATCTTCTTTCACACATTAATTATTTAGGAGTGTGTTAATTACCAAACAATTTTTAATTTTTCAAATTTCTTCATGATATTAATTTCTAATTTCACTCAATTTTCGTTGGAAAACATACCTTATGTGATTTTAATAATTTCAAATTTGTTGAGAACCATTTTCTGGCCTAGCATATGGCAGATCCTAGGGAATGTTCAATTTTATTTATTTTTTTTAACTAGAGAAAATACTTTTTATTTTAAAAGTGTAATCTATTTTAGTTGCTCTATTGTTTTCTATTTAGTTTTTTTTTAACATCTTTTATTTTAGGTTCAGGGGCACATGTACAGGTTTTTTATACAGGTAAATTGCATGTCAAGGGGGCTTGGTGTACAGATTATTTTATCACCAGGTAATAAGTATGGTACCCAATAGGTAGTTTTTCAATCCTCAGCCCACTTTCACCCTCCATCTTCAAGTAGGTCCCTATGTCTGCTGTTCCCTTCTTTATTTTCATGTATGCTCAATGATTAGCTCCCACTTATAAGTG
>NW_026652282.1:108240456-108257458 GCF_009828535.3 Hylobates moloch
CCATGTCTGTCTTTATTAATTGCTCTATCTGTAGAATCTGGCTCATAGCAAGCCAGGTTCATATGTGTGAGTACACAGAGGGTGCTCATAAGTGTTACATGAATTCAAATGATACTTCCTCTGCTTGATGTATGTGATTTTAAAAAACAGCTTTATTGAGATATAATTCACATATCATTCACCTATTTAAAGTGTATATTTCCATAATTTTTACTTTTGTCACAGAGGTGTACAAACATCACTATTATCTAATTTTAGAATATTTTCATCAACTCCAAAAGAAATCTTGTATCCATTAGCAGTCGTTCCCCATTTCCCCACCTGCCATCCTCCAAAGCCTAGTCAACCACAAATCTACTTACTGTCTCTTGACAGATCTGACTGTTTGGGATATTTCACATATATGAAATCATACAACACATGGCTATTTGTCCTGGGCTTCTTTCATTCAGTATGTTCTTTATTTTTATTTTTATTATTATTATACTTTAAGTTTTAGGGTACATGTGCACAATATGCAGGTTTGTTACATATGTATACATGTGCCATGTTGGTGTGCTGCACCCATTAACTCGTCATTTAGCATTAGGTATATCTCCTAATGCTGTCCCTGCCCCCTACCCCCACCCCACAACAAGCCCCGGAGTGTGATGTTCCCCTTCCTGTATCCATGTGTTCTCATTGTTCAATTCCCACCTACGACTGAGAACATGCGGTGTTTGGTTTTTTGTCCTTGCGATAGTTTACTGAGAATGATGGTTTCCAGTTTCATCCATGTAACTACAAAGGACATGAACTCATCATTTTTTATGGCTGCATAGTATTCCATGGTGTATATGTGCCATATTTTCTTAATCCTGTCTATCATTGTTGGACATTTGGCTTGGTTCCAAGTCTTTGCTATTGTGAATAGTGCCGCAATAAACATACGTGTGCATGTGTCTTTATAGCAGCATGATTTATAGTCCTTTGAGTATATACCCAGTAATGGGATGGCTGGGTCAAATGGTATTTCTAGTTCTAGATCCCTGAGGAATCGCCACACTGACTTCCACAATGGTTGAACTAGTTTACAGTCCCACCAACAGTGTAAAAGTGTTCCTATTTCTCCACATCCTCTCCAGCACCTGTTGTTTCCTGACTTTTGAATGATGGCCATTCTAACTGGTGTGAGATGGTATCTCATTGTGGTTTTGATTTGCATTTCTCTGATGGCCAGTGATGATGAGCATTTTTTCATGTGTTTTTTGGCTGCATAAATGTCTTCTTTTGAGAAGTGTCTGTTCATGTCCTTCACCCACTTTTGGATGGGGTTGTTTTTTTCTTGTAAATTTGTTTGAGTTCATTGTAGATTCTGGATATTAGCCCTTTGTCAGATGAGTAGGTTGCAAAAATTTTCTCCCATTTTGTAGGTTGCCTGTTCACTCTGATGGTAGTTTCTTTTGCTATGCAGAAGCTCTTTAATTAGATCCCATTTGTCAATTTTGGCTTTTGTTGCCATTGCTTTTGATGTTTTAGACATGAAGTCCTTGCCCACGCCTATGTCCTGAATGGTATTGCCTAGGTTTTCTTCTAGGGTTTTTATGGTTTTAGGTCTACCATGTAAGTCTTTAATCCATCTTGAATTAATTTTTGTATAAGGTGTAAGGAAGGGATCCAGTTTCAGCTTTCTACATATGGCTAGGCAGTTTTCCCAGCACCATTTATTAAATAGGGAATCCTTTCCCCATTGCTTGGTTTTGTCAGGTTTGTCAAAGATCAGATAGTTGTAGATATGTGGCATTATTTCTGAGGGCTCTGTTCTGTTCCATTGATCTATGTCTCTGTTTTAGTACCAGTACCATGCTGTTTTGGTTACTGTAGCCTTGTAGTATAGTTTGAAGTCAGGTAGCGTGATGCCTCCAGCTTTGTTCTTTTGGCTTAGGATTGACTTGGCGATGTGGGCTCTTTTTTGGTTCCATATGAACTTTAAAGTAGCTTTTTCCAATTCTGTGAAGAAAGTCATTGGTAGCTTGATGGGGATGGCATTGAATCTATAAATTACCTTGGGCATTATGGCCATTTTCACGATATTGATTCTTCCTACCCATGAGCATGGAATGTTCTTCCATTTGTTTGTATCCTCTTTGATTTCATTGAGCAGTGGTTTGTAGTTCTCCTTGAAGAGGTCCTTCACGACCCTTGTAAGTTGCATTCCTAGGTATATTATTCTCTTTGAAGCAATTGTGAGTGGGAGTTCACTCATGATTTGGTTCTCTGTTTGTCTGTTATTGGTGTACAAGAATGCTTGTGATTTTTGTACACTGATTTTGTCTCCTGAGACTTTGCTGAAGTTGCTTATCATCTTGAGGAGATTTTGGGCTGAGACAATGGGGTTTTCTAGATATACAATCATGTCATCTGCAAAAAGGGACAGTTTGACTTCCTCTTTTCCTAATTGAATACCCTTTATTTCCTTCTCCTGCCTGATTGCCCTGGCCAGAACTTCCAACACTATGTTGAATAGGAGTGGTGAGAGAGGGCATCCCTGTCTTGTGCCAGTTTTCAAAGGAAATGCTTCCAGTTTTTGCCCATTCAGTATGATATTGGCTGTGGGTTTGTCATAGATAGCTCTTATTATTTTGAGATACGTCCCATCAATACCTAATTTATTTAGAGTTTTTAGCATGAAGAGTTGTTGAATTTTGTCAAAGGTCTTTTCTGCATCTATTGAGATAATCATGTGGTTTTTGTCTTTGGTTCTGTTTATATGCTGGATTACATTTATTGATTTGCATATGCTGAACCAGCCTTGCATCCCAGGGATGAAGCCCACTTGATCATGGTGGATAAGCTTTTTGATGTGCTGCTGGATTCGGTTTGCCAGTATTTTATTGAGGATTTTTGCATCAATGTTCATCAAGGATATTGGTCTGAAATTCTCTTTTTTGGTTGTGCCTCTGCCAGGCTTTGGTATCAGGATGATACTGGCCTCATAAAATGTGTTAGGGAGGATTCCCTCTTTTTCTATCGATTGGAATAGTTTCAGAAGGAATGGTACCAGTTCCTCGTTATACCTCTGATAGAATTCGGCTGTGAATCCATCAGGTCCTGGACTCTTTTTGGTTGGTAAGCTATTGATTATTGCCACAAGTTGTAGATAAGAACATTTTTATTAATATAGAAGTCATATTCATTTTAAGGAGTTAGAGACCAAGTTGACTTCATTTATAAAGAACAATTTTATACTTACAGTCTGAGAGAGATGATGATCATCACTAGAATTTGAGACAGAATTTATCAAAATTGATTTCTCAAATAATCATAGTTTGTAAAATTGTTTATAATTACCATGAGGCATTCAATTTGTCCAAGAAAAGGGCATTTTTATTTAAAAAATAGAATGATTATTTCAGTTTATAATAGCAAAAACCGCAATTACTTTTACACCAACCTAATACCTCTTTTCTTATGTCTTTAATACATGCCATGTGGAATGTCCAGAGGTCACTGTAAATAAACAGCATAGTCACAAACATCAGGGAAACAAACAATCACATGAGCAAATTACAATGATAACAAAAAGGTCAGTATTTGGAAAGGTTACTAAAGAGAAGCTTGATGGAAGATTTGGCATCTAACTGTGCCTAGAATCACAATGCTAATCTCTATCAGTGTGTAGCATTCAGGACTTCTAAAGGTAGAGATGAATGCACTCTCAGCAAGCAGTAGAAGGCCTATTGGGTTACCTGAAACCCATCAGTTTCACATAACAATAACCTTCATTTTGGTATTCATCTTTAAATCTATCTCATACTGCTTCCCATTGTTGGCTTTGCATTTATTTATTTTTTAAGAAACCAAATCCAACTGAGATTGCGGCCAACACCGACTGTTACAGATAATTGTGCTTAAAAGCACAGCTATAGGTGGAGATATTTCCAACTCTTATTATTGATGCTGGCCCACATAATGATAAAATGTTGTTTCAAAAGAATATTTAGAGTATTATTTACACTGAATGAATCTGCTATAATTCTAGGACAAATAAGTGAAGAAATCTGAACTAAATCACAAAATCACAAAAACATCAAGTAACAAACATATCATATGTTTCCAGGAATCATCTATTCATTTAATAATAATCAAGGATAGCCTACTGGGTGCTAGTCACTATTATATGTCAAAAGGATACAGTAGTCAGGAAGCATACAAGTTCATGCTTTCATGAGATATTCATCATTTTCTAATTAGAGAGACAGACAAAAGAAGTAAATTAGTTTATACTTTACGGTTACAACATATATTAAACAAATAATAGAGAGTAATTTGGGAAGTGAGAATAATATATGAAGACAAAATAAACAAGATTTTGACATCCAGTTTCTGGTTTGGCATGTAAGGAGCTTGAAAGTCATTACTCCACCTTAGCAACAAGTATAAAGCTAAACAAATTTCAAACCGAAAACTCTTTGTAGAGAATTACACCTGACCACAACAGAGACCCTCAAACAGAAACCTTAAGTGAGAACCAGTAGCAGAGTAAGAAAACTTAAACTGTAACTGACAAATATCAGGAGGCTCATTGTGGACAAGTATGAGTTAAAAACTCCAGGGAATCCAGTATTAGGGGGCATGTCCACATTTTATGAGTTTTGCTTTACCTGGTTTTTGCAGTACAGAGCTTAGAAAAGCTTCTTTGTGCCTCTGGAAGAGGGGAGGAAAAAGTAACCCTCTGAAATATCTCAAAGTCTTGTGTTCTTCTTAACAAGGCCTGCCCTTAAGAGAAACTATTTTACCACATCTTACCACCACATTGCAAAAGCTCATTTACTATAGAGTTCATTTTATCCAGTATATTGTGTCAAGCTTTCAACTAAAAATTGCAAAACATACTAAGGAAACAGAGTTTCAAGAGACAGAGAAGGCATCAGAATCAGACACAGATATGAAAGGAATGTTGAGATTATCAGATAAGCAATTTAAAATAACTATAATGAATACAGCAAGGGCTGTAATGGAAAAATTAGACAAAATGGAAAAAATAGATGGGTAATGTAAGCAAAGAGAAGAAAATGTTAAGAAAGAATAAAAATAAATGTCAACTCTGTAACCAAAATAAAAAGAATGTCTTGGATGAGCTCATTAGTAGACTATGTACAGCTGAGGAAACAATGTCTGAACTTAAATACAGGTCAATAGAATCTTCCACAACTACAATATCAAAAACAAAAAAGACTGAAAATATAAAATGGAAAATCCAAGAGGTATGAGACAAATAGAAATAGTAGAAGGAGAGAAAAATAGGCAGAGAAATATTTGAAGTAATAATGACTGTGTATGTCTTCAACTTAATGTCTGACATGAAACCACAGATCTAGGAAGTCCAGAGAACATCAAGCAGAATACGGTTAAAACATACACATTCAAAACCCAAAGCCTACATCCAGGCATATTATATTAAAATTGTACAAAGTCAGATATAAAGAAAAAAACCTTGAAGGAAGCCAAAGGTCAAAAACAGCTTAGGTGAAAAACAGCTTACCTATACAAAAGCAAAGATAAGAATTACCTTTGACTTATCAGAGATCACGCAAGCAATAGAGTGGTGTGAATATTTAAAGTCTTGATTAGTGAGAGAGGGTAGGAGACAGAACCAGCCTTGAATTCTGTATCCTGCAAACTTATCCTTTAAAAGTGAAAGAGTATACTTTCTCAGACAGACAAATATTGAAGACATTTGTTGCTGGTACACCTAGCTTGCAAAAAATGTTAAAATAAGTTCTTCAGAGAGAAGAAAAATGATAGAGATCAAAGAGTAGATCTACAATAAGAAACGAAGAGCACTAAAGACAGAATGACTGAAGATAAAATAAATCTTTGTTTTTTATTATTAATATGATAGATTACAGTTTGTTAAAACCAATAATGACTATGTAGTTAATGAATATTGCTTATGTATTAGTGAAATAAATGACAATATTGGTACAGGGATAGAAGAGAGTAATTAAAAATACAGACACTTCTTGACATATAATGGGGTTATGTCCCAATAAACCCATCATAAATTGAAAATATTGTAAGTTAAAAATGCATTTAATACATTTAACCTAGTGAACATGGTAGCTTAGCCTAGCCTACTTTAAGTGTACGCAAAACAGTTCCATTAGCCTATAGTTTTGTAAAATCACCTAGCATAAAGCCTATTTTATTTAAAAAGTTGAGTATTTCATATAATTTATTAAATACATGAAAACAGAATGCTTATATGAAAACTTGATGTAGGTGTTCTACTGAATGTATATCACATTCACACCATCAAAAAGTCAAAAAGTTGTAAGTCAAACCATTGTAAGTCAGAGACCATTTGTGTTATGTTACTATAAAGTACTTACACTATTTTAAATAATGTTATTTTAAAGTAGACTTGAGTAGTTGTGAATGCATGTAGCAAACTCTTGGGCAACAACTAAAAAAACTAAAAAAGAATTATAATTGATGTGCTATGAAGCAAAGCAAAATCATACACACAAACTGCTTAATAAGAAGTACAAAAGACAGCAAAAGAGTGGAAAAATAGAGATAAAAGGGCAACAAATAGAAAATAGTAATAAATAGTGTAGATATTAATCCAAATATATCAATAATCACTTTATATGTCAGTGTTTTTAAAACATCAACTAAAATTCACACTGAAGGGAACAAAAAACATGACACAACTGTATGTTGGCTACATGAAACCCACTTTAAATATAAAGAAAGATTTAGATTATAAGTAGAGGGATGGAGACAGCTATACCATGCTAACACCAACCCAAAAGAAATTGGGATAGAAATAGTAACTTGGATACAGCAGACTTCAGAGCAAGAAAACTTATCAGGGATAAACGGAAGCATTATTTAATAATGAATGGATTCCTCAGGAAATCACAACAATCCTTAAAGTGTATGGGCCTAAGAGCAGGGCATTAAAATACATGGGGCAAAAACAGATAGAACTACAAGGAGAAAAATATGCAATTAATATTATAATTGGAGACTTTAACACCATTCTATCAGAAACAAACAGATTCATCACGCAGAAAATAATAATTACATAATTCAACCCTATAACGCTATCAAAGAACTAGATATAATTGACATCTATAGGCTGTTTCATCCAACAATAGCAAAACACATATTCTTCTGCAGCTCACATGGAAAATTCACCAAGATAGAACACATTCTGGGTCATAAAACACACCTTGCCAAATTTAAAAGGATAGATATCATAATGTACTCTCTCTGACCACAATTACTTAAACTAGAATTCAATACCAAGAAGATAGCTATAAAACCCCAAAGCACATGGAGATTAAAGAACATACTTCTAAATAACAAATGAGTCAAAGAGGAAATATTAGGAGGAATTTTTAAATATTTCAAAGTAAGTAAAAATGAATATACACAACTTATTAAAATTTGTAGGATGCAGTAAAAGTAGTGGAGGGGAATTTATACTACTGAATATTAGAATAAAACAAATATCCAAAACCTACAATCTAAGCTTCCACTTTGTAAAACCAGAAAAAGTAGAGCCAATAATATTTAAAGTAAGAAGAAGAAAAAATGATAACGTTTAGAGCAGAAATCAATGAAATTGAAAGCAACCAGTCAACACAGAAAATCTATGAAAACAAAAGCTGGTTGTTTAAAGAATAAAATTGACAAAATTATAGTCAAGCTAACTAATAAATAAAAGAGAGAAGACACAAATATCAGAAATAAAATGGGGACATCCTTAGAGATCCCATGGGCAATATAGAGAAAATAAAGGAATACTGCAAACAAATCTATAATGACAAATTTGATAAACTAGATAAAATGAACTATTTTATTGAAAGACACAATCCATGGAATCTCACAAAAGAAGAAATAGACAATTAGAATAGGCCTATATCTATAAAAGAAATTGAATACATAATTAACAACCATCCAAAACAGAAAGCACCTGGCCCAGATGAGTTTGCTGCTGAATTCTACCAAACACTTAAGGAAAATATTTTATCCATTACCTACAATCACTTGTAGAGGACAGAAAAAGACAGAATACTTTCCAACTAATTTTATGAGGCCGGCATTTTCCTAACAACAAAATGAGACAAAGACAGTACAAGAAAATAAAACTGCAAACCAATATCTCTTATGTACATATATGCAAAACCATAAGTGGGATATTAGCAAATTGAATATAACAATTTATAAACATTATTATACATCATGACCAAGTGGAATTTATTCCAGACAGCAAAGCTGTCTCATTTCTCAAAAATCAATTGATGCAATCTGTTATGGTCTGAATGTTTGTGTCTTTCCCAAAAAATCTGTATTTTAAAATCTAAACTCCCAACGTGATTGTATATGAAGGTGAGTTTTTTGGGAAGATGATCAGGCCATGAGGGTAGAGAACTCATGAGTTATTAGTGTCCTTATGAAAGAACCTTCATAGAGCTCCTTTACTCCTTCTATCATGTGAGGACACAGAAGTGAGCCATCTATAAACCAGAAAGGGGGCAATCGCCAGACACTGAATCTGTAAGCCCTTGATCTAAGACATCACATCTTCTATAACTGTGAAAAATAAATATTTGTTGTTTATGTCTGTTTAGAGTATTTTCATTATAATGAAAATATAATGAAAAGTATTCTAATGAAAATAACCCATCACATCAACAGTCTAAAGAATAATCACATGATCTGATCAATAGATTCAAGAAAAAATTGACAAAATTCAGTGCCCATTCATAATAAAAACAGTCACCAAACTTGGAAGAGAGGAAATTTCCTCAACTGGACAAAGACCATGTATAAAAACCCTATAGCTAGCATCATACTTATTGGTTAATAATGTGAGGTTTTCTCACTAACATCAATAAAAGGCAAGGATGTTCCCTCTCATCTCTCCTTTTCATCATCATACTAGAAGTCCTAGCTAACACATTAAGGCAAGAGAAGTAAAAGAAAGGTATAGAGACTGGGAAAGAAAAAATAAAATTACATTTCTTTGTTGATTATATGTGTGTATTAAAAAAGCAAGTATCAATAACCTTGTGTAAGTAAAAAGCAAATATAGAAAGGCTTCAGGATACAAGTTATATATAAAATTTAATCACTTTCCTACACATAAGCAATGAACGAGTGGAATTGGAAATGAAAACACAATACCATTTATATTAGCACTACAAATAATAAAATACTTAGATATAAATCTAACAAAATAAACAGAACATGTATATGAGAAAAACTATAAAATAGTGAAACAAGAAACCAAATAAATAAATAAGTGCAGAGATGTTACATGTTTATGGGTAGGAAGACACAATATCGTCAAGATGTTAGTTCTACCCAACTTGTTCTATACATTCAATGAAATCCAAGTCAAATTCCTTACAAGTTAATATTTAGGATACTGGTAAACTGATTCAAAATTTATATGGACAGTCAAAAGACCAGGAAAACCAACACAACGCTGAAAGACAACAAATTTGGAAAATGACATTACCTGACTTCATGACTTATTATAAAGCTATAGTAATCAACAGTGTGGTCTTGATGAAAGAATGAATAAATAAATTAAGGGAAAAATAAAGCATAAAGAGATCCATACAAACATAGTCAACTAAACTTTCAGAAAAAAAAATAATGCAATAGAAAAAAAGTCTTTCAAACAAATGGTTTAACTGAATACCTAATAAAAAAAAAAAAACTAGACACAGAACATACACCCTTTACAAAAATTATCCCAAATTTATCATATACATAAATGTAAAAATGTAAAATCATAAATCTCCTAAAAGATAAAAGGTGACCTTGGTTTGGTGATCATTCTTCAGATATACCAAAGGCACAGTCCAAGAAATAAATATATGATCATCTGTACTTCATTAAAATTAAAAGCCTCTCTTTGGCAAAAGATACAAGAAAATGAAAAGACAAGCTACAGACTGAGAAAAAAATACTTGCAAAAAAACATATCTGATGTAGGACTCTTAGCTAAAATGTATGCAAAATTCTTTAACTCAACAATAAGAAAATGAGCAACCCTATTTTTAAATGGACAAAAGATCTGAGCAGACCCTGCATAAAAGAAGATATATAGATAGTAAATAAGCATATGAAAACATGCTCAACATCACATATCATTAAACAAACTTTAACAGCAATGTGATACCACTACACACCTATTAAAATAGAATCTCAAACACTGACAGTACCAAATGCTGGTGAGGATATGGACAATGGAAAGCCTCATTCATTGCTGATGGGATTGCAAAGCAGTACAGTCATGATAGAAGACAGTTTGATGGTTTCTTAAAAGTGAAACATGCTCATTACATGATCCAGCAATCATGCTCCTTGGTATGTACCCAAAGGAAATGAAAACTTATGCCCACGCAAAAACCTGCACACAGATATTTATAGCAGCTTCATAATTTCCCTAACTTGGAAGCAACCAAAGTGCTTTTCAGTATATGAATAGATAAATAAACAGTGGCTCATCCAGACAATTGAATATTGTTCAGTGCTGGTGAAAAATGAGCTATCAAGCCATGAAAAAACACTGAGGCAACTTAAAAAACACATTACCAAGTAAAAGAGGCCAATCTGGTAAAGGCTATACACTATATTGTTCCAAGTATTAAATTACAAAAAAAGGCAAAAATTACAGCAACAGTAAAAGTATCAGTGTTTGTCAGGGTTTAGGGAGGAAGGAGAGACGAAGAAGTGGAACACAAGGTTTCCAGGTCACTTTAAATGTTCTGTATGATACTATAGTGGTGGATCCATGTTATTATACATTTGTCAAGAGCCACAGAATATAAAATGCCAAGAGTGAATCCTAATATAAAGTATGGATTTAGGATGACAATATGTCAGTGAAAGCTCATTTAACGTAACAAATGTATTACCCTGCTATGGGAAGTTGATAGTGGAGAAGACTGTGGGCATGTGGTGTCAGGAGTATATGGGATCTCTCCGTACTTTCGGCTCTATTTTGCTCTCAACATAATCCTGCCCTAAAAATAAAATATGTATTTAAAAAATTAATAAAGAAGCATTTCAGGCAGAGAAAAAACATCAAGGAAAATATTCCCTGAGTTTGTACAGGTTTAAAATCTTCAAGGAATATAAAGAAAGGCTATCAGGCTACCACTCAAGAATGTGGTCTATTCATGGGTCAAAAAGATAGAGGGTCCATTTCAAACAGTGCCATTTATAATACCAGTTGGTATTGCAAAGTAGACTCAAAACTCATAATTGATCTGAGTCTACAAACACAAATACAGCAACTGGAAAGTTCATTTTATTTGGTTTTGTCATTGTATTTTGAGTCCCTACTAAATATAAAACACTTTTCTGGGTATAGGAATGAATTAAAAACATGAGGAAGACACTGTTCCTACTCTAATGGAGCTAAAAATCTAGTATGATATAGAAGATATAATTAAAACAGAAAGTAATACATAACAGCTCATAAAAGATAAAAACTGAATACTCTAAGGACTGAGTGGAATAACTTGCATATTCATTTTTAATAAAAGTATTTCTTGAGGAATTATTGTGTGCCACACATTGTTCTAGGCAATAAGGATGATCATTAAACGACATAAACGAAAATATCTGTCCTCACAGAGAGTATATTTTCATCAGCTGTGACAGACAGCATACAATAAATTTAATAAATAAATGCAGTATATAGAATGTTAGAAGTTGATAAGTGTTATGGAAATAAATAGAGCAGCCCAGGAGATTAAAAGGTCTGATGGCAGGTGTGAGATGGGAATGAGTCCAATATTAAATAGGGTGATTGGGGAAGAGTAACAACAAAGGGAATATATTAACACTTACTTGAAATAAGTGATAGATTTACCTATTAAATTGTGTTGGAAGAATATGCAAGGAAAATAAAACAGCATCTGACTTAATAGGAAAATAATATCAGTGTCCCTGTTACTGTTAGAAACAAGACAGAAATGTCCTTTCTCTCTACCACTATTTGATATTATGTTGAAGGAATTAGTAAATACAATTAGACAAGGGAAGACAATTAAAAGCATACAAATTGGAAAGGAAAAGTTAGTCTAGCTTAATTTGTGAATAACATGGCTATACATCTAAACAACCTAAAAGAATTCACTGAAAAAGTGCTACATCAAACAAGATAATTTAATACATTCTCAGGTAATGCAATTAATGTATAAAATTAATAGCATTATGAATAAAAATCAAGACCAATTTTAAGAGATAAGAGGAGATAAGGAGGAGAATATTTCATTTACAAAATAAATTTAAAATTTGGCTACAGTGAGTAATTCCAGAACTGGGGAAATAAATATACAAGATTATCTTAGGGTATTTTATAGTGCCAGAAAGTAAAAGTAATGCTCAAAAAGCCAAACTAAATAAGAAACCTACAATGATTTGAATGTGTCACAAGCCAACTGAAAAGAGCTTCCATTGACCAAAAGCTGGAAGAGATTGAACATCTTAAGTAATACTGGATAATAATAAAAAATATAAAATAAATATTTCTGCATCTGTACTGGTATAAATATATAATTAAATAGATTCATGAGAAAGAACAAATCTCCTATGCAGAATTTCAAATACATTATGGAGATTACACCCCCCAAAGGAGGTGAAGCATAAATCTCCACTGCTTAAGTGTGGGATGCATGTATTGGCTTTCTTTCAAATAGTACACTACGGATAGTTAAAAAAGAGACCTTTACAGTAAAGAAACCTGATGAACACTGCCACAGCCATGTGATCAAGCTTATTATCATTAGTGATAAGTCAGTCATATTGACAGCATAATATGATGTGATGAAAATCACACTTTGCCTCTATGGTTTCTCTATAAAAACACATAATCCCAGTCTAATAATGAGAAAAACATCAAACACATCTCAATTGAGTGATTTTTAAATATACTTGAAGAGTACGCCTGAAGGGTCATTAAAAAAAACAAGGAATATCTAAGACACTGTAACAGTGAAGAGAAGTTTAAAAAGACACAATGACTAAATATAACGTGGTACTGTGGATGGGATACTAGAACAAAAGAATGATAATAGGCTGAAAAAATTAATGTAATTTAAATAAGCAAGGGAGTTTAGCTAATAATAATGTGTTATATTTAATTATTAATTAGAGCAAATATATAAAACTAACATAAGAGATAGGTTAAATTGGGTGTGGGGGATATGTAACTTTTGTAATACCTTCACATTTTTTTTTTCAGTAAATCTAGAACTAATCTAAAAAATGTTTTTTAAATATTGGACATGAGCTTAACAAGAAATGTATAAAGCTTGTATGAGAAAGATATAAAACACTCTGCAAACATGCCAAAGTAAACATAAAAGCAGGAAAAAAATAGTATAAGGTTTTAGAAAAGAAGACTTAATTTCATAAATATTATTTTCACCTGTAGGTTAATTTATACATTTTAGTAATTCTAACAAAGTTATCATCTGGTTCTTGTTCCCCTAGTAGAACTAGAAGAGTTTATAATATACACACTTGGAAGAACAAACTTACCAAAATCGGGAAAAAATGAATTATAAGAACAACTGGAGTAACCATATCTGACTTTAAAAGAGCCTGTAAAGGCAATATACTTAAAATATTTTAGATTGTTATTAATAAACAGAATGATGTAACAGAAGGAAAATTTAAGAACTCCCCTCCCAACTCCCATCCTTCCTAGTCTGTAATTTCTATTATTTCAAACTCTATGTCTATATGTACCCATAGTTTTTCTCCTTCTTATAAGTGAAAATATACAGTACTTGTCTTTCTGTGTGTGACTTGTTGCACTTAAATTAATGGCTTTCAGTTCCATCCATGTTACTGAAAAAGACATGACTGCATTCTTTTTTATGGCTGAGTAGTACTCTGTTATGCATACACACCACATTTTCTTTATCCAGTCTTTCATTGATGGACACTTAGGTTGATTCCATATCTTTACTATTGTGAATAGTGAAAAACATATAGGTGTAGGTATCTTATTGATAAATGATTTCTTTTCCTTTGAGTAGATACCCAGTTGTTGGATTGCTGGTTCAAATGGTAGTTCTATTTTTAGTTCTCTGAGAATCTCCATATTTCTTACAGATTTGGAGGCTGTGATGTCTAAGATCAAGGTGCTGGTAGGTTTTGTCTCTTGTGAGGGCTATTCTCTGCTTCCAAGTGGATGCATCCTGTGAAAGGGGACTAGTGCTGTACTCCCACAGGATAGGAGTAATAGAAGGGCAAGAAGGGAGAATGCTGTGTCCTCACATGCCAGAAGAATGAAAGAGCAAATGGGAAAGCCTAAGCTATTTCCCTCCAGCTCTTTTATAAGGATTAATCCATTCATAAGTGGGGAGCCCTCATGACTTAATCACTTCCCTAAAGGCCCTTTATTTGAATACCACCACAATAGGGATTATTTTAACCCCTGAATTTTGGAGGATATTAAGACCATAGCGGGTTATTTTTTTTAAAACGTCATAAACTTAACAGGAAATATGTAAAGATCCTACTCCTTCCCTTCCCTTCCCACAGCTCAGCTTAAAATAAGTTCTGCTTTGGGTGGGTGTGGCTAAAATGGAGTTCTCTCACTCTCCATTCTTCAATTAAGGTTTACTGTATCTCTCCATAATTAGCAATAAAGCCAGCATTTTTCATCCCCTGTGCCTCCAAACTGAAGAGGTAAAATGTGGCTGATTAGTGTGGCTGAAATATTTGGGACTTCTTTCCTCCACTGAGCCTCTATCTATAAGACAGAGGCTCTATCCCAGATGCAGCAGGCTGAAAATACTAGGACCTGATTGCTCTCATTTCAGCTTGCTTATAGGAAAAAAGTTTTATGCCGGGAGAGGCAAGCTGAAAAGGCCACAGGCCACCACTACATCTGATTCCCACAGCAGTGTCTCTGATATTATACCTAAGTGCAAAGGCAATCCACAAGAAAAAACTGTGAACTAAAGCACTTCCTAAAAGAACTGATTTTATTTGAAACAGAGGACTGGGAAGTTTGAACCTAACTGAAGTATCCTCACAGTTATTTTAAGAGTGCCCTCAAAATAACAGCTCCTCTTAAATAAGAGAAGCAAGCTAAAAAATAGCCCAACTTGTAGACCACAGAGCCCTCCTAGAGTTATAACAAACTCAAAGACTGGCATCAAGATCTATCTTGTCCAAATGCAACTGAGAAAAAACGATGTTGAGCAAGTTAAACCCCAGGCCACTGCTGATCAGTCAGCTGGTAATTAGTGGAGCCTAAAGGCTGCCAACTAATTGCCAACTAAAAAAGATCACTTAGCAGAGTATTAGAAAAAGAGGCAGACAGGGCCCTACTAAATCCATTGCGCATTTCAATGTGATTATACACAGGTTCCCCATACTGTGGGAAAAATGAACATCATTAAAAGCAAACATGCCTGAATTGATCCTCATAAGGTGACTCTTAGTAAATATAACAAACTTTATAAATGTGCACTTGCTCTACTTTCTATTCGTTAATAGATATAAAATTATCAAACTAATAATTGTTACAATGTATAGTCAGCTTTGTAACATTGATATAAAAATTATAGCACAAAAAATGAAGAAATGGAATACAGCAAAATAGGAGTGATATTTACATATCTGGCTGAAATCAAGTTAGTATAATCTAAGGTAGATTGTAAGAATTTAAGATGTATATGGTAAGCCCTAAAATGACCACTAAGAAAATAACTCAAAACCATAGTGCATTATTTACTAAAGAAATCAAAATCTTATAGTAGGAAATATCCACTTAATGTGAAAGAAAACAGTAAACAAATAGTAGAGAAATTAAATAAACATCTTCAGACAGCAAACTGACAGATATAAATTCAACTTCCTCAGTAATAACAATAAATGTAAATGAACTAAACAATTAAATAAAACATGGCGACTGTCAAACTAGATTTTTAAAAACAGTTTAAACTATAGCATGTCTATAGAAGACCTGTCTTAGATTCAAATCTAAAAATAGAGGGAAAGTAAAAAGATGTAAAAAGGTATGTCCTGCAGACAGAAAACATAGAAAGCTGTACTGTCTAAGTGAATATGACACAATAGATGTGAGAAGAAGAAAAGTTATTAGAGATAAAGAAAAAACTTATACTGATAAATGTATCAATACATCAGGAAGTTAAAACAATTATAACATATATACACTTAACAGCAGAGCCCCAAAATACATGAAGCAAAAGTTAACAGGAATGTGGGGAAAAATACATGATTTAACAAATCAATTTCAATAGTTTAAATTCAATAATGTGTAAAGTAATTAGGCAGACTAGCAAAAAAATAGACAACTATAAACCAACTGGACTTAACACACACATATATAGAACACTTATCCAACGACTGAACGTATATTCTTCTCAAGTGCACATAGACATTCTCCAGGATAGATAAGATGCTAAGATCATAAAACCAGCCTCATTAAATTTAAAAATTATTTTCCAACATGAAGATAGGAGTGTATTCCTCTTCTATAACTCAGGTTAAAAGTAGTTTTAGTGCCCTAAAAAACAATATTCCCATAACTTTACATTTTTGTATTTTTCATCTGTTACTTTGAACAATTCAGTTTGCAGAAAGTTTTAGAAAATGTAGCTGTAGAAACAAAAAGTATAGCTTGTTTAAAAGATAGGTGATAGGCCGGGCATGGTGGCTCACGCCTGTAATCCCAACTCTTTGGGAGGCCAAGGGGGGCGGATTACGAGGTCAAGAGTTTGAGACCAGCTTGGCCAATATGGTGAAACCCCATCTCTACTGAAAATACAAATATTAGCCGGGAGTGGTGGCATGTCCCTGTAGTTCCAGCTACTTGGGAGGCTGAGGCAGGAGAATCACTTGAACCAGGGAGGTAGAGGTTGCAGTGAGTCAAGATTGCAACACTGCTCTCCAGCCTGGGCGACAGAGCAGGACTCCATATATATATATATATATACGT
>NW_026652282.1:108257558-108292855 GCF_009828535.3 Hylobates moloch
TAAAAAAAAAAAAAAAAAAAAGTAATTAGAATTGTCAACACCTGGTGACTTAATGAATTCAGAGTGTGAGGACTCCCTATATAAATGAAATCATGCAGTATTTGTCTTTCTGTAACTGTCTCATTTCACTAAACATAATGTGCTCCAGGTCCATCTATGTTGTTGCAAGTGACGGTATTTCCTTCTTTTTAAGGTTGAATAAAATTTTATTGCGTATATGTACACACATCATATTTTCTTTATTCATTCATCTTTCAACTGACATTTAAGTTGGCTCCTGTATTAGTCCGTTTTCACACTGCTATAGAGAACTTCCTGAGACTAGGTAATTCACAAAGCAAAGTGGTTTAATTGAATCACAGTTCCACAGGGCTGGGGAAGCCTCAGGAAACTTACAATCACGGCAGAAGTCAAAGGGGAAGCAAGCACTTTCTTCACAAGGCATCAGGAGAGAGAAAGCAAAGGGGGAAGAGCCCCTTGTAAAACTGTCAGAGCTCGTGAGAACTCATTTACTATCACATGAACAGCATGGTGGAAATTGCCTCCATGATTCAATCACTTCCAACCAGGTCCCTCCCTTGACATGTAGGGATTATAGTTCGAGATGAGATTTGGGTGCAAACACAGAGCCAAATCATATCAGTTCCATATCTTGGCTATTGTGAAATAATGCTGCAATGAACATGAGAATGCAAATGTCTCTTCAATGCAATTATTTTATTTCCTTTGGATATATACCCAGAAGTAGGATTGCTGGATTACTTGTTATTTTTATTTTTTAAATTTTTAAAGGAATTGTCATACTGTTTTCCATAATATTTATACTATTTACATTCACATCAACAGTGTACTAGGGTTTCCATTTCTCCACATCCTTTTGAACACTTATTTGATACAAGAATATCATGCTTTATTACACTTCACAGATATTGTATGTTTCACAAATTGAAGGTTTGTGGCAACCCTGAACTGAACAAATCTACAGGCACCATTTTTTCAACACCAAGCACTCATTTTGTGTCTCTGTCTCACACTTGGTAATTCTCATAATATTTCAAGCTTTCTTTTACTTCATTTTCTTTTTTTTTTGAGACAGAATCTCACTCTGTTGCCCAGGCTAGAGTGCAGTAGCATGATCTTGGCTCCCTGCAGCCTCAACCTCCCAGGCTCAGATGATCTTCCCACCTCAGCCTCCCAAGTAGCTGGGATTACAGGCAAGCTCCACCATGCCTGGCTAATTGTTTGCATTTTTGGTAGAGACTTGGTTTGGCCATTTGCCAAGGCTGGTCTCAAACTCCTGGGCTCAAGTGTTCCTCACACCTGACCTCCTACAGTGCTAGGACTACAGGTGTGAGCCATCATGCTTGGCCTAATTTCATTATTATATATGCTGTGGTGATCTGTGATCACTGACCTTTGATGTTATTTTTGTAATTATTTGGTGGCACCCTGAACTGATCTATATAAGAGGAGAAACTTAACAAATATTCTGTGTGTTCTGACTGTTCTATCAACTGGTCATTTCCCTAATCTCTCGCCTTTTCCTTAGGCCTTCCTATTTTCTGAGATACAAAAATATTAAAATTAGGTCAATTACTAATCCTACCGTGGCATTTATGTTGTTCTCATGTGAAAGGAAGAGTCACATGTTTCCATTTAAATCAAAAGCTAGAAGTGATTAACCTTAGTGAGGAATGCATGTCAAAATCCAAGATAGGCCAAGAGGTTGGCGTTTTGTGTGAAACAGAGAGCCAAGTAGTGAATACAAAAGAAAAAAAAATTCTTGAACGAAGCAAAAATGCTACTCCAGTGAACACAAGAATGATAAAAAAGGGAAACAGCTTCATTGCTGATATGGAGAAAGCTGTAGTGGTCTGGATATATCAAACCGGCCACAACATTCCCTTATGCCAAAGCCTAAATCAGAGAAAAGTTGTATCTCTATTCAATTATATGAAGGCTGAAAAAGATGAGGAACCTGCAGAAGAAAAGTTTGAAGCCAGCAGAGGTTGGTCATGTGGTTTAAGGAAAGAAGCTATCTCTATAACATTAAACTGCAAGATAAAGTAGCAAGTGCTGATGTAGAAGCTGCAGCAAGTTATTAAGAAGATCAAGCTAAGATAATTAATGAAGATAGCTACACTAAATAACATTTTCACTGTAGACAAAACATCCTGACACTGGAAGAAGATGCCATCTAGGACTTTCATAGGTAGAGTGGAGAAGTAAATGCCTCGCTTCAAAGAACAGGCTGACCCTCTTGTTAGGACCTAATACAGCTGATGACTTTAAGTTGAAACCAATGTTCATTTATCATACTAAAACTCCTAGAGCCCTTAAGAATTATACACAGCCTGCGTTGCCTGTGCTCTATAAATTGAACAACAAAGTCTGGATTGTAGCACATCAGTTTATAGCCTGGTTTACTGAATATTTTAAGCCCACTATTCAGACCTACTGCTGAGAAATAGATTCCTTTCAAAATATTATTACTTATTGACAACATAATCACCCAAAACTTCTGATGGAGATGTAAAAGGAAATTAAATGTTGTTTTCGTGTCTGCTAACACAACATCCATTCTGAAGCTAATGAATCCAGGGTAACTGACATTCGAGTGTAATTATTTAAAAATACATTTTATAAGGGTATAGCTGCCATAGATCATGATTCATCTGATGAATGTGAGCAAGGTAAATTTAAAATCTTCGGGAAAAGATTTGCCATTCTAGATACCATTAAAAACATTTATGATGCATGCAGGGGGTCAAAGTATCACCTTTAACAGGAATTTGAAAAAAGATGGTTTCAAATATCATGGATGACTTTGAGTGATTCAAGACTTCAGTGGAGGAATTAGCTTCAGATGAGGTGGAAATAGTACGAGTAATAGAATTAGAGGCGGAACTTGAAGATGTGATTGAATTGCTGCAATCTCATGATAAATCCTGAATGGATAAGGAGTTGATTTTTATGAATGAGCACTGAAAGCGGTTTCTTGTGATGGAATATACTCCTGGCGAAGATGCTGTACACATTTGGTGAAATGACAACAAAATATTTAGAATATTATATACACTGAATTGATAAAGCAGTGACAGGGTTTAAGAGGATTGACTCCAATTTTGAAATAAGTTTTAGTGTGGGTAACATGATTTCAAATGGCATTGCATGGTAAAGGAAAAATATTCATAAAGGGAAGAGTCAATTGATGTGACAAATTTCCTTACTGTGTTATTTTAAGAAATTGCCATAGCCACCCCAACTTTCAGCAACCATCACCCTGATTAGTGATCAACCATCAACATCAAGGCATGACCTTCAACCAGCAAAATATTGTGACTCAGATGATTGTTAGAATTTTTAGCAATAAAGTATTTTTAAGCTTGATCTATGCATTTTTAAATGTCATCCTATTGGACACTTAATAAACTATAGTATAGCGTAAACATAACTTTCATATGCACCAGAGAACCAAAAAATATTCTGTGGTTCACATTATTGAGGTAGTCTGGAACCAAACCCACAATATCTCTATATCTGTATACATATGTATATGTTTTAATTATAGACTTCTATGACAGGAGTGAGGTACCCTTTTCACCACACCCTTACTCACACTTGTTATCTCTTGTCATTTTGAGAGTACTCCTCCTAACAGATGTGATGTGGTATCTTAATGTGGTTTTGATTTGCATTCCACTAATGACTAGTGATGTTGAGCAGCTTTTCAGAAACATTTTGGTCATTTCTATATCATTTATGGAAAAATTTCTAAAGTGAACATCAGGTTTTATAACGTGATTGCAGCAATTTAATCATGTTGTCAGGCTCCACTTCCAATTCAATTCCTTCTAATTTTTAATTGGCTTAATTTTTTTGTTTTGGGGTTTTTTGCTATTTTATTGTATGAGCTCTTTGGTATATTTTGGAAATACACACACACACACAGGCACACACAACACATATGGTTACAAACATTTTCTTTTATAGTTTTTATGTTGCCTTTTCATTTTGTTGATTGTTTCCTTTGCTGTGCAGGAACATGTTAGTTTCATGTCATCCCACGTTTATTTTTGTTTTCGTTTGGTTTTTTTTGGCCAATTGTTTAATGTGATATGCAAAACATCATTGCCAAGACCAAAATGAAGCAACTTTTCCTTATATTTTTTGTTAGGAGTTTTATGGCTTATATTTATGTGAATGTGTTTAATCCATTTCTAATTGATTTTGGCTTGTGGTGTAAAAAATAAGGCCCAATTTTATTTTTTGCATGTGTTTGATGATTAATATTGAGTATCAACTTGATTGAATTGAAGGAGGCAAATTACTGATCCTGGATGTGTCTGTGAGGGTATTGCCAAGGGAGATTTACATTTGAGTAAGTGGGCTGGGAAAGACAGACCCACCCTTAATCTGAGTGGGCACCAATAATCAGCTGCCAGTATGGCTAGACTATAAAGCTAGCACAAAAACGTGAAAAGACTAGACTGGCCTAGCCTCCCAGCCTACTTTCTCCCATGCTGGATGCTTCCTGTCCTTGAACAATGGACTTCAAGTTCTTCAGTTTTGAGACTCAGACTAACTCTTCTTGCCCCTCAGCTTGCAGACGGCCTATTGTGATCATGTGAATTAATACTTAATAAACTCCCCTTTACACACAGACACACACACACATATATATATATATACACATACATACACACACACACACACACACACACACACACACACACATATATATACATATATAAAATATGTATCCTATTTGTTCTGTCCCTCTATAGAACCCCAACAAATACAGATTTTGGTACCAGGAGTGGTTCTAGAGGAACAGAATATTAAGAATGGAGTTCTTTCATTGGTTTTGGGGTTTCCGGAGCTGGCTGCCTAATATGATTAGACCCAAAAATGCTAAGGACTTCCATTAGTATGGAGAACACTGATAGTCCTTGGTGTGAACTGTTTAGAGAGTTATGCAAAACGAATGCATTTGACATTCCTGATTCACCACTCATGAGAGGCAAGGAGTTTAGTGACTCTCTATATAATTAATACCTGTGACCATATGTGGAGAACGAAGGAACATAATGAATCTGGTTGGTTGCTCTTAAGTTCAGTGGACAAAGTGATGAAAGGAAATGATGGGCTCAGGGATTCTAACTCCAGGGTTCAAAAGCAGATACTGAGCCTCAAAACTGCTAAGATTGCCCTGAGAGAGAGTCTTATCTCCTGTAGAGAAGGAGATGAAATTGTGAAAAAACAGACACAAGCTCTTATCATGCGAGTGGCTGACCTGCAATGAAAGGTGCATGCACAGCCTTGCCAGGTGTCTATTAGTGAGGGCACTGATTGGAAAAGAATGGGACCATGCAACTTGGAATGGAAACATGTGGGAGGACCCTAATGAAGGTGGGGACACTGAGTTTGTAAACTCTGATGAACATTTTTTTTCCAAAAGAAATAGCTTCTCCATCTCCAGTAGTGGCAACACCTGCTCCCCAACCCACGCTGCCATCAGTCTTTCCACCTTTGAGAAGATAAACTCTGTGCTCCCTGAGGCAACAGTGATGGACTCCCCTCAGGCAGTTGCCAGGCAAGATAATGTTGATTCTCCTCAGAATCAATATGCAGAAATTATTTCCAGGGCGAGTCTTCAGACTTAGATTTCCCATTGGAACAAGCCAAGGAGGAAAGTTTGAGGAATGTTCACTCTCCCATTCAAGCCGGCAGAGGTCTACCAGCCTCCCTTCAGGGGAAGACTTCTGGTCTGGTGTTATTGCTACAGTAAGCTGGGAAAGAGGGTATAGGGAGTTCCCACTCTCCTTCTTAGGCAAGCAGAAGTTTCATCCCTTCCTTCAACAGGTGGTGTGGGTTTGTCACTGTAACAAGCCAGGGAAGAAGGCAGACAGAGTGCACACTCTCCTATTCAGGAACACCAAGATCTCTAAGCCTCCTTCCAGTGATAGATTGCTGAAATTTATGGGGTAGAGCAAGCCAAGGAAGGAGACAGAAAGAGTGCTGTCCCTCCTGTTCTTGCTCCCAGTGGCCTCTAACCTCTTTCCAGGGAGAGCCTGTAGGCTTGGTTTTATTGTTGCTGCAAGCTGGGGAAGAAGATTTTGGGCATGTAATTTCTCTATTTAGGCTTCAGAAGGTTTACTCTTTATTTGTTACGAAAGCGCCTATATACTAACCTTTTAGAAGCCAGAACCACAGGGATCTACTGGAAAAGTATGCAGGCAAATTGTTTCCAGGGTGAACTTGGGAGTTGGACTGATTCCAGGGGTGACAGCTTCTGGAAGTGCTCACGTGGTTGAACACTTCTTCTCCCGACTCTGTTCATTTTGCTTTGGGAAGATACTTTGGTGCTTATTCCCTGCTACTACTCATCCAAGATGATTTAAGAGCCAAGCCTTCTGGCAGGGGCCATAAAAGTTGGGGTGCAAGCCTCTCACCCCACAGGAAGAAGCTGAAAGTTGGTAAATCCTTTATGATTGTGAGGTGCTATGCTTAGGGTAAACTTGGTGCTAGAGTATATTTCCGCTTTTTCTGCATGTTTTGATGTGTATAGTTTCTTAGTCATTCAGTGTGTTAAGAGTCTTCCAAATAGATTCTGGCTTTCTTTTGAAGAGAATCCATCTGTGTGTAGATATTTACTCAGTTTATCCATGAGAGACAGCCAAGGGCCTCCTAACATTTGCTGACATCACTCCTAGAATTTTTATGACACATGGATAAAATGACTCTATCTTTATGAAACACCTCTCTTTATTCCTAGTAAAAATTCTTGTTCCAAACTGTATGGTATTTGGTATTAAATAGCGATTCCAACTTTCTTATGATTACTGTTTGGAATATCTTTTAAAATCCTTTTGCTCTTGAACTGTATTTCCTTTAAAGTGAGTTTCTTGTAGAATAGAGTTTTTTCATTGTCCCATCAGATGATCTCAGCCTTTTAACTGGAGATTTACATGCACATGTAATGTATTTAGTGATATACTAGGTTTAAATAAACCTACTGACTTTCTATTTGCCCTCTCTTTTCTTTAATCATTTTTTTCCTTTTTTTTCTGTCTTATTTGGATTAGTTGCATATTTTAGTATTCCATTTTATTTACACTATTGGCTTAGTTGCTATACTTTTATTCCTACTTCCAGCTCTTTGTGATATAAATAATTTACTTCCATATGTGTGATTAAATAATAACACATCATTTTTTCTATATACTTTAAAGAATCTAGAGATGAGAAAATAAATACCTCTCATTTACCACTTTGGGTGGTTTTTATTAATTTGTATATTTAAAGGTTTACATGTGGTAGCACTTTTCTTTTTCCTAACAAACTTTCTTCCACATTTCCCATAGTTCAGGTCTGCTGGCCACAGCTGTCTCTGAATTTATTGTTCCAAAATCGTCTTTAGTTTTCTTCATTTTTCAAATAAATTTGCACTAGCTTTACAAGTATACCTTTTCAGGTTTTTGTGTGTTTGTTTTCACAGCCTTTTGTAGATGCTGTTCCATTATTTGTCTGGCTTACATGGTTTCTGAGAGAAAGTATAACACCCTTTCTAAGTGCTAAGTTTTATACAAAATGGGTGTCTTTTCTCTGGTTACTTTTAAATATTTGATTTATTTTTATTATTCATTTTTAAGCTATTTGAATTTCATGTGTCTTTGTTCAGTTTTCGTTTTTTATCTTGCTTTATTTTATTAAGTTTTCTGAATCCATGCTTTCATAGATGCTTTCAAACTTGGAAAATGTTCTTCCAATATTGTTTGTACCTTTCATTCCCTCTCCTTTCCTAATGATATTCCAATTACAAGTATATTATACAATTTGATGTTGTTTGAAAAGTCACCAAGGTTCTGTTTGTTCTTTCAGTCTTTTTTTCCTTTGTTACTCATTTATATTATGTCCTATTGCTGTGTGATCAAATGCATTTATCTTTCTTTATGCAGTGTCGGAACCATTGTTAATCCAATCCAGTGAAATTTGTATGTTCTTTATCATACTTTTTTCCATTTCTAGAAATGACATTGTAATTTTATCTATTCCATTTTTCCTCATTAAGTTTGTGTTTTCCTAAACATATGTGAGCATATTGGTGATATTTGCAATGGTTATTTAAAAGATCTTGTCTGTTGATCACAGCATCTCTCCCCTTCCTGTGTGTTTCTACTGAGTTTTCCCTTGCTTATGAGTCACATTTATTTCTTCTTAGATCTAGTAATATATTAATACACAGATTTCAAGGTGAATGAAGTTACAGAATTATGACACTAGGCTAAAGTGAAGTATAAGATTTTATCCTACTTTTGAAAATATGAAGTTAAGCATCTTTTTTTTTTCCCAAACTTGAAAGACGTAATCATTCATTTATTTCATAAACATTTATTGATCTTGGCACTTTTTTGGTTGCTGATGAAAATATCTTTACAGAAAGAGAGACTTTGACAATTATTTATTCAGTAAACTAAAATATATTCTAAATTTCTTAGCCATTTCTCGCAGAGTCAATAGCAAATTAGACTGTAGGCTTTTCTAGGGTATGAACCAGGACTGAATTATATTTGTATCTATCCTCCAATCACTTAGCACAGTCAATAACAGGAGCTCAATAAACATTACATTTAATCAAAAGGCAGGTAAATAAGAAGTCTGTAAGAAATATAGAAGTCTGTATTTCTTTGACTTCCCTAGAAAACTAAGAACCCTGCCTTTTTCTTTAAAAAAAAAAAAGCTATTATTTATTTATCTATTTTTTAAATTTTATTTTACTTTAAGTTCCAGTATACATGTGCAGAATGTGCAGGTTACATAGGTGTACATATGCCATGGTGGTTTGCTGCACTTATCAACCCATCATAAGTAGTGACAAATTATGGTTGACATTTCCAAGTGACAATTTTACTTAAGTGACAAAAATGTACTACATAAAAAGATTACATAAGAATGTCTAAGACTTTTCTGAATATGCTTAATCTTACATTTTTCTATTCAGTATGCTGCATTCTGTAGTCATTTTCATTTTCACAAACGTTCAATTATGCACATTTTCTTGGTTAATCTGGCTGCAGAACTGCATGGTTACTTTGCCTACTTCTAAATTGTTAATTTATTGTTTGTGAGCTATTACCTATATAATAATTGCAAGAATTAAACCCTAAAAGGGATTAGGAATTAATCTCGGAATACAGACTGGTTCTTCTCAAGTGTAGCTACAGGTATTTATTAAGCCCAAATTTAACCCTCTTCCACAATTTAGCTGGATTAGAAAATATTAAATGGTGAATAGGACTGACTTCGTTCGGAATGGGTGTTAACATTTAGATGTACTAATAAATTCTTGAGGTAGAAAAATATTTGACTGAAAAACTAAAGGCATATATATTTTCTGTGGCTAGATTATTACTCTGATTTTTTTACAGTAAAAACTAATTTGGTATTTAGCCATTATATATGTTGAAGGATAGCCAAGTGATTAATGAAAATTGAATAAGTAACATAGGGAAATACAGAAATCTATAATTTGCCATCATATTCACAGTGTTAGAGAATGTAAAACGAGGCATCCACCTCAATCCCTAATATACATTCAAAATAGCTTATATTCATTAAGAAATTTGCCTAAAATAATATGTCAGGAATTCAGATTAATAGTCCAGGATTTTTCCATTCATCTATACTGAGTGTTTTCTTTGTATTTAGCTACACAAAAGATGTCAAAATTGGTTGGGCGCAGTGGCTCACGCCTGTAATCCCAGCACTTTGGGAGGCCGAGGCGGGAAGATCACCTGAGGTCAGGAGTTCGAGATCAGCCTGGGCAACACGGTGAAACCCTGTCTCTACTAAAAATACAAAATTAGCAGGGCATGGTGGCACATGCCTGTAATTCCAGCTACTCGGGAGGCTGACGCAAGAGAATCGCTTGAACCTGGGAGGCGGAGGATGTGGTGAGCCGAGATCGCGCCATTGCACTCCAGCCTGGGCAACAAGAGCAAATCTCTGCCTCACCAAAAAAAAAAAAAAAAAAAGATGTCACAATTACAATCTCCTTCCAGCCTTCAGAAGATTATCTTTGGTTAACCTGCTATGCTGGGGGGAAAAATGGTTTCTCAAACAGGAGTTCACCCTTCATTGGCAGCTTCCCATGGGAATCCAAAGTAGAGTTGAGTGAAGAAAAGAAGCAGATAAAATGAAGGATTGAGGAAAGTAGAACCAGAAGTATTAATAGAAAGAAGAGGCTAGATGGAAATTACGGTAACAGGCACAAAAGGATTGTTAAAGCTGAATAAACAAGATTTAGGCTGACAGAAAATGGATTGAGGGTTTCTGAAGAAAGCATATACTCATGGAGAAAGACTAAGCATATCCAACCCCAATTAAAAAGGCTTATATATATTCTGACTTATTTTTATCAGTCTAATATTATTTATCTTTTCATAATGTCGTAATCTCATGGGAAAGAAGACATAAGAAATTTAAGGTTTAAAAACTTGCCTCTAGTAATGAAAAATCCTGTGAACTGATGTGTGGATTTTATTTCCTTTATCTTTGCTTATTTTGCTTTAGTTTTTATTTTTGCTTTAAATTAACCAGTCATTGAACATATCATTTTTAAAAGGACTAGTTCAGTGTTTCCCAGCCATTGGTTCACAGACCAAAGAAGTGAGATATATCTCTAATGTTCACTCCTGGCATCAATAGGACCAAAATAATACAAATCAAAAAATTCTTGACATAAAATCTATTTCTAAATACTGTCCTAAATTTCCCCCAAAATTTCAAAGAGACCAGTGAACAGGTTCCAACATACAACATACAGAAAATATTTATAAATCACAAATTATTAAACAATTCCTTCAAATATTTGAATTTTAAAATTTCTTCATTTAAAAAATAAAATACCTAGCCAAGAAAGTTGTAACTCAATGATATCACAAGAAGGCATGATTCTTTCTGGAGTATTAAATCCTATTTTATATCACATAAATGTATAGAATAATGTTTACTTGGCTTTATTGAAGATGTAGTACTAAATTTGAAGATAACAAAAATACAATTAAAAATAGTCCTTTATGATAGAAGCCTTTCTAATATCTATTCTATTCCCTGACAGTTCAAAAAGAAAACCAAATAGAATTTAATTATTTTATAACTTAGAATAAACATTGAGTCTCATCTATTATACTGTCTTTGTAAGAATTGAATTCAAAACTATTTTTTAGTTATTTTATTACTTTTGTTGGCATCACATTTTGACTTTTTACTTCTCTTGTCATTATAAACCTGCCTGCCTTTAAAAATTTCATCTGCACTCTTTCTATTTTGTTACTTATGATCACTTCAGAGCTAGAAAATCAAATGAACAGATTGTATGTTAAAGTAATATCACTATGTCTGTGGTTGAAAAAAATGCATAGTTCCAGGCTAGGGTTTTGTGACAACTATATTAGTAACTCAAATATTACCCCTATTTCTTAAATTGTGTCTATGTTCCCGAGGACTGAGATTTTATTTTACTTCTGTTTGAACATTTATCTGAAATATGCTGAAAAATGTGCATTGTACACAGTTTTTTTTTTTAAATCAAAGCAATCTGGCACTTAAAAGTGTTCATTTCAGAAAATTTACATTGTAAAAGCCAATAGTTAAATTTGGAGGAAGGAGGAAAGAAGTGTAATGGTAATCTGTTCCCATCTGAAGACAGAATTATCCTTCAGGGTTGAGTGGATATAATTTGCCATCATATAACTCTCATGACAAATAGTGCCTTCAGGCAATGGGGCTGTAATAATTGTTCAATTACATACTTTCAGCTTTCAAATGACCAAAGCCATTATTATGCATCCTGTTAATAGATATACAGGCATATACTAAGCACGTGGATAAAATATGGGTTTTTTGAAGGATTAATTTAGCTTTGAAAATAAGCTATATTATAATTATCTGTAATTTTAGTAATTGTAATTTAATTTCTTCTAATCTAATAATGATGATTACCCTCTAATCAAACAATTTTACCAAATGTAATTCCTGTCATCCAATCAAACTATAAGACTGATTCTTATTGAATTTAATAAAACTATTAAATAAAGGTATTTATTTTTTAGAATAAGAGATGAGTATTTTAGCAACAAAATATCTTGGTTTGAAACATATTGACTACATGCAGGACGCTTTTATGTACACAGAAGTTCAAGGTTCTCGAGTAATGGTATTTTTATAAACTCATTTTATTGGTCACATATGTTTCATTTCTAAAAGCATTATTCAGATCTACAAATCACTCCGTAGCGAAGAACATTGTTGTACTGAGTGTAACTTTAGTTTTATTATTATCCCTTACATGTAGAACACGGAAAGAAGTTTGTTTTATATTTATCATACCCTCATTGGAAGTATTAAGTTGATTATACTATACTTGTTTTTTAAACAAGAAATGTTTCAAACATAAAACTGTATTTCCACAGGAATAATATCATTGACTATTGAACTTTAAACAAAATTGGAACTGGGGCAAAAAACTAAACAAAAATACAGTTAATACCTTCTTGATAAGGCAACGGCTTTGTTTCTGAGGCTCTCAAGCTCTGTGACTAAGTTTTTTAATTAAAAAAATTTAAAGCAAAGTGGGACATGATTGTTATATAGAAAAGCCTTTCTAATAGTTCTGTGACTCCTAGATCTTCAATGGATATTAGTTGGAATACCCAGGGAAACAAGCAAAAGGTGAATTTTTGAAAAATACTTCCAAGTTTTCCACTCAGCAATATTACCCTCTAGATTTGTGTCACTTGCATGTGGAGTGCCTCAATTTATTGCCCAGTAGTATGTTATACATGATATACATTTCAAAGCATTTCATATCAACTATCTCATTTGGAATATTTAATGATTCTTCTTACCTAGGATTTAAAACTCTGATATTGAACTGGGTTTATAAAGCTGTTTTATTTTTTTCATAAGGATTATTTTTCTGAAATTCAGGTAAGAGCCCTTCAGTTTTTGTTTGTTTGTTTTTTGAGAATGAGTCTCAGTCTGTCACCCACGTTGGAGTGCAGTGGCACCATCTCGGTTCACTGCAACCTCCATCTCCCAGGTTCAAGTGATTCTCCTGCCTCAGCCTCCCGAGTAGCTGGGATAACAGGCTAGCCCTTCAGTTTTAAATGTAACAGATTCATAAATTCTTTGGAAAGAATTGTGATTGGTGAGTTAAAACACAAAAGAAGGCTCATAAATGTTCTCAACACAAAAAACTGAAAAGTATTTGAGGTGATGAATATGTTAATTAGTTGATTTAATCATTCCACAATATAAACATATATGAAAACATAAGATTGTATCCCATAAATATAGGCAATTAGTGTTTCTCAAATAAAAAAAGAAAATATTTTATTTAAAAGGCAGAGACAAGCACATTCTCAGGAAAATAATTCCTGGTATTCCCTCTGTGATCTAAATTTTAAAGTAAGAATTTATATTTTGTAAAAAATAGATTTCCCAAGTTAAGCCACCTGCCCACCAGTTCTGCTTCTCCCCAAAGCATGAACCAGCACAGTGCCCAGCCCATAGGGGAGCTTCCTCTGAGCAAGGACCAATCTGGCACACTACCTCCAGGGAAGTGACACCTAAGCCAAGTCATTGGCTGACCAGCTTCACACTTTTCTTGAACATGAATCAGCCTGGCATTCTATCCCAAGGGGAGCAGTACTTGAAGTGAGCTGCAGATCAACCAGCCCTGTGCCTCCCCAGAGTGCAGACAAGCCCCGTGTCCAGCCACAATGGGAGCAGCACCCAAACATAGCCTCCACCAAATCAGCCTTGATGTTTCCCCAGAGCACAGATCAGCCTGATGCCCGGGCCCTAGGGGTGTAGTGCTGCACCCAAATGTCCAGGCTACCTGAACTTCATTTCCCTGGGAAAGAGTTCAGCCCAATGCCCCACGTCCATGGGAGAAGAGCCCAAGTAGACAGTCTAGCCACAGAAAAAGCCTCTGCAGCTTAAGCCACTGAGACACTTGCAGATACCACATGCACATATATTGGAAGAATTAATATTCCTAAAATGTTCATACTATCCAAACAATCTACAGATTCAGTGTAAGCACTATCAAAATACCAATGACATTATTCACAAAAATAGAAAACAATTCCAAAAATTTGTATGAAATACAAAGAGCCAGAATATCTGAAGCAACCATGAGCAAAAAGAAAAAAGATACAGGCATCATAATATCTGGCTTCAAAATATACTAGAGTTATAGAAACCAAAACAGTGTGGTACTGTCATAAAAGCAGATACATGGACCAATGGGACAGAATAGAGAGCCAACAAATAAGTCATCTTATTTATATCTAAACCATTTTCAACAATGGCTCCAAGACACTAGAGTGGGAAAAGGACAGTCTCTTCAGTTTTAAGTGGTGCTGGAAAAACTGGATATCCATATGCAGACGAATGATACCAGATGCCAATTTCTCACCATGTACAAAAATAAACTCAGAGTAGATTAAAAAATTAAATGTAAAACCAGAATCTGTAGAACTACTAGAAGAAAACTTAGAGGAAATACTTAAGTATAATTGTCTGGGCAAATATTTTATGATTAAGTCCTCAAAAACACTGGCAACAAAAGAAAAAATAGACAAATGGGTTCATACTATAAAGCTTTTATATAAAACTATAAAGCTTCTACACAGCAAAGAGAATAATCAATAGAGTGAAGAGATAACCTGAAAAATGGGAGAACATATTTTTAAACTAGTCATCTGATAAGACATTAATATCCAAAATATGCAAGGAATTCAAACAACAAATAACAAATAATAATAAGAAGAATTTTAACATGAAAAAAGACTTGAATAGAAATTTCTCAAAGGGAGACATATGAATGACCAACAAGTATATGAAAATTTCTTCACCATCACTCATCATAAGGAAAATGAAAATCAAAACCCCAATGAGATACCATCTCACCCCAGTTAGAATGGCGATCATCAAAAAACAAAAAAATAGCAAATCCTGGCAAAAATGCCAAGAACAGGAAGCAATTATATACAGTTGGTAAAAATACAAATTAGTATATTATTAGAAAAACAGTATGAAAAGTTTCTCAATAAACTAAAAATATAACTACCATGTGATCTAGCAATTCCACTACTGGATTTAGAATTGAAGGGAAGGACATCAGTATGCTGAAAAGATATTTACATTCCCATGTTTTATGTAGTACTATTCATAATAGCCAAGAAATACAATCAACCTAAGTGTCCATCAATAGATGAATGCACAAAGAAAATGTGGTATATGTACACAATGGAATACTATTTAGCCATAAAAAAGAATAAAATCCTTTCATTCACCACGATATGAAAGAGCCTGCAGGGCATTATGTTAGGTAAAATAGGTACAGAAAAATTAATACCTCATGCTGTCATTCACATGTGGAAGCTAAAAGGGTTTATATCATGGAAGTAGAAAATAGAATAGTGATTACTAGAGCCTGGGAAGAGTAGAGGGAGAAAGAATAGGGAGAGGTTGGTTAACAAACATAAAATTACAAATTACACCTAAATGGGAGTAATAAGTTCCAGTGTTCTATAACACTGTATGGTGACTATAGTACATAATAATTTATGGTATATTTTCAAATACCTGAAAAGGATAACTTTGAATGCTTCCATCACAAAGAAATAATAAAGGTTTGAGGTGATATATATGCTAATGACCCTGATTTGATCATTACATATTGTATTCATGTACTGAAATATCACACTCTACCCTATAAATATATACAATTATTATGTGTCAACTATATATATATACATAATAAATAGCCAGAATTCAAATTGTCTTTTCATAAAGATTTAAATTACTTTTCAAAGAAAGATTATAGGATATCTTTACAATTGACTGATATAATCTGATACATTAGATATTTGCCATTTTTTTATTCTTTAAGCAGGCTATTTTACAACTCTAGAGATAGAAGCTTTAACTTGTAGAAACTTGTAGAAAATGGAGATTAATACAAATAATTCCTGACCATAGAAATGCAAAATGTGTCAGTGGAATGCAATTGATTATTGCTGTGTGGATATTGAGCAAATTTTCATTTGCAAATTTATTTTAGCATTCCTTTCTGACAATAAATGTTTGAAACTTGAGTTCTTTTTTGATCTTACAGCATATCCCACTGGCTCTCTCATTAATTAATTAGTTAAGAAATGTTTGAAGCATGCTATTCTTAAGAATAACAATTCTCTTTGTCTAGTATTTACTAAATCAATATTTCAATAACCAATTTATCTAAATTGCATATAAATATAATACATTATGGGCTGAATTGTGTTCCTCAAAAATTCAGGCATAGAATTTCTAATCCTCAGTAGCTCAGAATGTGACAGTATTTGGAGGACCTTAACATGGTAATTAGTTAAATAAAGTATGTAAGACTTAATAAACTTTGATTGGTATCCTTATAAGAGAAGGAAATTTAAACACACAAAGAGACACCAGGTATGGATCCAAACAGACAAAAAGCCATATGAGAAAACAGTTAAAAGGGGGCTATATAAAAGCCAAGGAGAGAGGTTTCAGAAGAAACCAAACCAGACACCTAGATCTTGGAGTTCTAGCCTACAGAACTGTGAGAAAATAGATATGTATTGTTTAAGTCACCCAGTCTGTGGAATTTTGTTGTGGCATAAATATATATATATATATATATTTTTTTAAGAGGCATATATATATATATATAGATTGATTTATAAGATCACTGTGTAAAATATTAAAATCACTCTAAATGCCCATGAGTAGAGGTAAATATAGGAATATTACGGTATATGAATACAATGACATACTATTGAACATGTTAAAATATGAAGTGAAAATACACGTTGTACAATGGTTAATACCTGGTTAATACCATTAGTGTATATTTCAAAGATATAAATACAAAAACCCAGTTGTATATGCTGTTCACTAGTATACATATAGTATATTATAAAATATTAAATCATAAGTATAAAATATTCATAGGAGTGGCAATGTCTGATAATACTGGGAGGAGAACTGGACTGAAGTTAAACAATGAGGTTTATTCAAAGTTACTTATGTTAAATACATATAAAACATAAGATACAAAATGTAAAATGCTTTCATTAATATAAAAATAATTTGATTAATCCTGTGACATGATATTATAGGTGTTTCTTGCAGCTTTCAACATAGTTTTTTCTGAATTTTTTAGTGAATATAAAGACATAAAATGAACACTAAAAAATGATTTTATTATGTATTTTTAGGAGCACTGCAACTTTCCACAGTGACTGAAAACTAAGATATAAGTGGAGAAATCTCCACTAAGTCTTAAATTTTCAGTGAGTACGGCCCTGTGCTATAGGCTATTTAAATGTAATTGAAATCAATTAAAATATAATTCATAAGACAAGATAAATGGCAGTGTGACATTACTTACAGTCGAATGACCATTATTCAGAGCATTTTCCAAAAATGTGTTTTGTTCGTTTGCATCTGTCATTTTTTGAGAGTAGAAGTTTATTTCACTAATTTCTATTCTGGTCTGATTGCTTTCTGAGTGTAAAGACAAGCTTTGCTAAAATGCATAGACAGGTAGGAATTGTTGAACAGAAGGATTAGTCCTATTGCGAATTTCACATCTAGATTCTACGAGGTAAGCACATGACTGATAAATTTCTCATGGATTAAAGTAATGCATGTGATACACTAAACTTTTCTTGAAGTTTAAAATTAGAGTTGATCTTGCTTAAAATGCAGTATTTGCAATCTACCTTAAAGTAAGGTGGTATTGTAGTAATTTACCAACCTTTATAAAATCAATATAGTCATTTCTAGTCCATCCAGCTCTCACAAACTTTGCATTTTTGACATTTTTGCAAAATTATCTCCTACCATCTCGGTAGTAATTCGCATTGATTGCAGTGCACTTGATAAGAGACAAAGCAATAAACTGCAGGCACTGATGCTGCTAAAGTCAGCAAATAAGCCAGTTATGGTTTAATTTTCTATTTTTGCTTTTTCATGCCTTTTTTAAGTTTTAAAACAGCAAGATTTTGTGCTCTTGAATTTAGAAAGTATCTTCACACCAGGCTTGGCTAAACCATCTAAGCTAACTTCATTATCCCAAATGTTAATAATTGCATTTCAATAATGGCTTTCATTAAAGTACCTCCAGGCGCTTAACACACATCAATTAAGGTACAGCACGCCCCTGTGAAGCAGGTCAGGATTATTATATCCTCTGAGACACAATGAGGTTGCTGACTGAAGGTCATGGAGCAAATTAACAATGAAGTAAGTAGTAAAAGAGCCTCGGTTCCAACTAAACTCTTGCTTTTTCTCTTAGTATTATATTTGATTTTCTAAATGCTGTCTGCATTTTATTTGCCTTCAATTTTAAATGATATAGAAAGTCAATATTTCAAACATTGTAAATTTAAAATATATAACTATAGGTAGCTTTACCAATTCTGATCTACACAAGGTTGATCAGTTAATGCCAAAATTTTAAAACACTGCTTGGGTTTTATACTTTCTGCTTAAAAAAATGGTTCTAAGACATTTGTATTTTAAAAATTAATGCTAACATTTACCCTTAAACATAATTTTCTCATAAATCCACTAAGTAACATTATACTTATCTATGGGTTAAATTGCTTTTTATACTTTGTCTTTACCTACAGAAGCCAAGTCAGTAATCATGGTTACACATAATGAATCACCGTCATTCCCTGGCAGGAACTAAAATGAGTAGTAGATAAATAAATAAATGTTTTTTTACTGTTTGGCAGTACCTACTTGGAAAATGGAACACTAGAACAGGGTACAGAGAAACTCAGCTGGAAAAGGACTGATAAAGGGATGCTAAAATGATGAAAAGTTTGTAGAGTCATTCATACATACTCAGGCTTAGGACTTGTGAGTTAGGAAAATGAACACTACGGAAGATATATAATTTATTAAACCAAGAAGTGTGTGTCAAATGTGTTCAGAGTCTTAAAATAGTAGTATACCGTACCTTGAATCCTGAAAGAGGTATCTCAGAATCATTGGATTTATCATTTTAAACAGTAAGTAACAATCATATGATGAAATAATATGATATGGATTATATAATAATTTATTGGATTGTAGATGTTTCAGAAAAACAACACTGTCATTAAAGCTACTGTTTATTTAAACACATGTTATTTGGGTTATGTATAAAGCTTCTATCTTGAAAGCTAGACATTAAATATTCCATTTATCTACCATGATTATTTATATAGACCACCTAACTGATTTGAAAAAAAAATCACTTGGTCATTGATTATTTTGAGGCAAAGATGTCCCATTTTCCCTGACAACTATGATGGTATGTTGTATCAACCAACTCTCAACTTCTGTATCACATTTCTGCTATGGGAAAGAAAGCTATATGTGTTTAGTCGTTAAATATAGAGCTATGGATGTGAATAAACAAACTTTGAATGTTTATTCAGTTTAAATCTCTGCTTAATTCATTTAAAATATCCTGAATGATTTATTTTCCTCTCTTGGGGATTCTGTGCACTATTGATATGTTTTGTCTTAGCCTTTTCATTCATTCTAAATCAGCAAAGAAAGGGGAAAAACTTTAGCATGAAAAAATGAAAAGGCAGGAAACCTTAATTCAGAGCATATTTATCTTGGATACACCCTACAGAAGACAACTTTAGTAATGAAGTGATTTGGTTCCTAAAAGTCAATTTTACCCAAGATTGGTTTCATAGTACTCAGTGAAAGGTTAGTCATCTTAGGGGGAACCTGGGCAGTCTAGGAAACTGTATAAGGAGAACGTGACAGGCACTGGACTCTGTACAGTTCTCCACCAATAAGCATCTGATATCTTACAAACTGCCTGTTCATTATTTTCCAGTTAAACAGCAGGTTGGTAACGATCAATGGATGACAATACCTACTATTTACATCTTGTTTAATTTCATGTAGCAAGTTATGGCTCACATTTTGTGGGCCAGCAAATATAAAGAAACTATGGAAATAACCCTAAACATTCTTTTTTTTTTGAATAGCAAATAGTTTATTGGTAAGTACATGCTTTCAATGGGAGTAATAAATTCACATGAACAGGAGACAATAATCAAGTCAAAAGAATAAATGCTTACTAATCATCAGAAAATCTGTGGCCATTAGGGCTGGCACATAAAAATCCAAAATCACTCAGAGGCCAAATCTGGAATCTGTAGCATTCTGTAGATTATCACATTTTAACCAAACATGACCCATTGGCACCATAGGTCTGTTCTATAATTCACTCAAGTTTTAGGGAAATCGCAGGGCTTCCAGAAAAAAAAAGTAAAGCATGTCTCAAAGAGTATGTGGGTGATCCGTAATTTCAGGAATCCTCGGGCCGCAAAGAATCCTGAGGACCCTCAACCAGGACACAGGTGACCTTAAAAAATATTACCTTTTGAGCTTTGTTTATTTAAAGAAGAACTGTGATATTGAAATACAATATGTTTTGTTTTTAAACTAGTCTGTGGTGAGGGCACATGTAAATAATGAAAACCTACAAGCCATTTCAGAAGTTGAGGAAATCCTCAATAGGAAGCTTACAGCAAGTGCAGGTTTTCATTTTATGCTGCCTGCCAGTTATGCTCAAACTAGTGTGGGCTGAGTAAAGGACATGAGTGAGAAGGCATTGACTACTGCTAATTCAGAATGATAAGTTTAGAACTGTGTTTTTATGCTAGTCTTGAGGCTGTTATTTTTTAAATCCAAAGAATGCAAAGAAATATATCAAGAAGAGCTACATATTAAAATAGGAGAGTGATAATTAGATTTGTTTATTCTTTAATAAGACCCAACTTTAAATTATGCATTCTTTTTGGGCCATCACATAAAGATAAAATGAGATAATAGAAGTTCCATTAAAATCATATAACTGACAAATTCACTCATATTTGCCTTTCTGACTTCATTTGAATTTCTTAAATGAAAAAGTAAGTGGTATAAAAAATAATAAAAAGAGATACAGCATTTCCCCAACAGGAACTGTTGAGAATGTATCTACCAAAATTGCAATCTTCATTTTATTTCTGAACTCTACAGCATGTATAGTTGAATTTTTTCAGAAATAGAAACTTAAAATATAAAAATACAGAGATGTAATACAACTGCTTGGGCAAAGTTCTAATAAGTGAAACAATGATTTCCCAAACCAACAGGACTCTTGTTCTGTTAGCTTTTACAGAAAATGCTGCTGATACTTCTGCCAGCTAACCATTTGAAATGACATTTGCAACTTGATAGAATACACACACACACACACACACACACACACACACACCCTTTAGGAAAGTCAGTGCCTAGGAAAGCGTAATGCTTAGAATTGATGCAGCAGAATGCAAAGTGGGAATGTGTTTTCCACAGTATTCTTTGGTACAGGAATTAAAGCAGTTCTGCAACTCCATGAGACAAGCAAAAATTGCCTCTGACTTATATGCTCTCTGCATATAGATGATGCTAATGATAGTATAGGGCTAAAATTTGACACTGACAGAAATGAAATATGTCTCAGAAAGTGTCTCCCATAGGAAAAGAGAAAAATTAGTACTCAAAATCAGCATACAGAGATGGCAAATTCATGGTCCTTGTCTTTAAAGCACTTATATTTTGGTGAAGGGGAGATATATAGACATGTAAATAGCTACTCTGAATACAAGAAAAGATTACTAAGTTCAAAATGAAGTGTGTGAAGTGTGGGTCAAGAGAAGTTGTTAATTTTAATTACCATTAGTAGTGATTTCGTTGAAATGATGGCACTGAAGTAATTATTAAGGAGTCCTGGATATTAGGATTTGGAAGTAATAAGCACATAAGAAGCTGAAGTCAGGTAGGTGAAGAAGAAAGTGAAGAATAAAAAAAAAAGGAAGAAAATTTCAAAACATCAGAGAATATCCAAATAAAACAATTGAACAGCAGCATCAAGGACTTGGGTGAGGAAAGCTGATGTGGATTTGTTCTCTGAACGTTCTTTGATGTCCAATCTTCCCTCGTATTCCAAACTTCCCTATTGTTGAGTACAGGGATACCCCATTTCACCAAGCTTAGGGAGCCAGTCAATGAAGGGAGGATGTAAAAGCATGAGGGATGTCAAAGGCTGAGAAAATACGGAAAATGTGGAAACATGCTGGATTGGGTACAGTGAGAGTCAAGGACACCACGAGGTTGTAATCTACAGGAAGAAGCATCTCAGTTTGAGCTGCAGATCAGGACAAGTTATAATTGTTGCCACAAGAAAATAGGGCTGCAATGAGGTAAAAGTGATTGTCCTCAGAGAAAAGAAAATTAAGGAATTGTGATGCCAAGGTGTTATGTGGAATATGCATGTGAATATAACAGTAGTATGTGATCAACCCCATCAAACCCAGTAAGGGCATGTGATGAAATTTAACATACAAAAATGATAAAATAATTTTTAGTAAACTGCGGATATATGAGACTTCCTAAATCAGTAGAAACTATGAACAAACATTTACAGCAAACATCACACTTATCTTTTGCTGTAGAAAAAATATTAGAAACACGGTATTGGGAAGGGACCTGTGATGAGCAATGCCACTGTGGAGAGTGAGAAGGTTGAGGTGTACTTGGATTACAATGTAGGCTTCAATGGAGGAGAGGTAGCTAAAGAAAGGTGATGAAACAATGAAAGGCAGCTTATGTGAGTGAAGAAGGGGAAGAACTGCTCTCTTGGCCCTGAGAAGAAGAGATTAAGTTACTTCTCTTCACAAAATAAAGTCTAATACATTTGTGAAGATACTCTATACTAATATTAGTAGATTCATTAGTTTGTTACATTGAGATTTATAAATATGTGAATTGTGTGTGTGCACATGGTGTGAGTTGGGGTCTGGTTTTATTTTCATTTATAAAATATCCAGTTGAACCAGCCCCATTTATCAAAAAGATTTTTATCTTCCTACTTATCTTTTATGCCAACTTTGTAATAAAACAAAAGTCCATGGATGTGTGGGCTTGTTTCTGGACTCAATTCTATTACATAGTTATATTTGTCTATCCTTGAGTCAATATGAGACCACACTGTCTTAATTACTGTAGCTTTATAGTGAGCACTAATAACCAGTAAATTATCTCCCCTGATCTTGTATTTTTTCTTCAAGAGTGACTTCAATTTTTTTAAACACGCTCTCTTACTGTACTTAAGGATAAACTAGAAAAGCATGTTGCCTTCTTGTTAGATTAAATGGGGCATGTGGAGAAAATAGACTAATAATCTAAAGGAATATAAGAAAGAATAAGCTAAAGGTGATTGGTTAAAAATAAAAGGTCATACAAACAACAAATTATAAAATGACAAAGTGAAATCTAAACTTATCAATTATTGTATTAAATATTAATGATATAAAAATATCACAAGAGGTTGCAATGCACAGATTAGATAGGACAGCAAGACCTTATGATATTCTGTCTACAAGTCACCTCTTTTATATAGAAGACATAGACTGAAAGTAAATGGGTTGGAAAATGTTATATCACATAAACAGTAAGAATTAGAAAGGTGGGTTGCTAGTTTAATATTAGATAAAATAGACATCAAGACAGACAGTATTATTAGAGTTTAAAAAAGGTTGCAGCATAATGCTTAAAGAAATTTATCAGAAAAACAGTATTAAATAAACAAGCACTTTGCTTCACATATTGTAAGATATTTTTATCTTACATATTTTAAATGTAGAATAGATATATTAAATTTCTTAAAATATGTGAAGCAAAATTGACAAAATTAAATGGAGAAACTTTTAGTTTTAAATTGTTTTATTGGTAAGGAAGAATAATCTGATGCCAATAACCTATGGTTCAAATTAGGAAATTTTAAAAATAAGGGCAAAATACACCAAATTAGAAGGAAGAAGATAATAAAGATTAGAGCAGATACCAGTGGCATGAAAAATATTTAGAACAGAGGAATTTTCAGAATAACAAAATCTAAATCTATAAAAAGACCCCCCAAAATTGACAAATTTCTAGATGAGTGTTTCTCAAGTGCAACACTACTGATATTTTGAAAGGGATAATTCTTTGTCGTGTGGTGTAAGGCCTAAAATTAAGGCCCAATATTTATTGTTTGCTTGAACATCTAGTAAAATCAGGAGAGCGTTAAAAGGCCTAACCACAAATTCCCCTCCCCAATCTCTTCTAGAAAATAAGGTCCTCTAGTGAAACAACCCTCCTTATCAAAACGACAACAACAACAACAAAAAACACAGTTCCTGCTTATTCATGAATAGTGTTTTTAGTTATCTGCCAGACAGCCAATCACATCCTCCCAAGGGAACCAGGAGACACTTGATCCCCTTGATCCTGCAGAGCCTGATTCCCACAGTTCCTGGTTGTTCACTCTGTTCTTGAGTATGCAACCTCTGCGGCCCTGGATGGCATGTTATATATTTCTCCCTTCAGCTTTAATTATATGTGACTAGTAACCTGCTGTCAGTCTCGTCTGTGCACTGTAGGGTGCCATGTGTTTTGCCATTACTATAATCCTACAGCAGGGGCTTATAACAGGTGATTAAAACAGAGGGTGGGGCTGTCCATATGTCCTCACAATCTAGTAATAAGGAAATAGGTAAAAGATTTTGAAGACGATTTTTAAAATATGAATTGCCCGTAAGCACATAAAAAGATGCTCAACATCATGAGTCATTAGGGACATGCAAATTAAAACAACAGTGAGATACCACCACACATCTATAGGAAGTGATGAAAACAGGGTGGCAGTCCAGTATATTGAAAGATTTTTAGAATCATCACTGGTCTATAGCAACTACATGCTAGTAGCACCCTTCCACTCAAAATAGTCAGATGTTTACAGACATTGACAAATGCTTCCTTTGATAAAATACAAAAAGTACAAATTATAAAGGAGAAAAAATTTAAAAATTTTGCAATCATGAAAATAAAAGGCTTTCGATTCCAAAGTAAAAACAAAACACAAAACAAAAAAAAATACGGTGAAGACTATGAGGCAATAATAGTAATCAAATGTCTTGTATTTACAATATACATGCATATAATTTTAAATACTTTATATGTTTATATATTTTATATAATTTGTTATAAATGACATTAATATGTAAATTATGTATGTGTAATATGTATCTTTTTATATCTTCTCTAACATATATGTGTGTGTATATATATATATGTTCTTACAGATCAGTAATAAGAAAATGGTAAAAATTTAAAACATGATTTAAAAAATAACATATGGATTTCCCATAAGCACATGAAATAGTAAACATCATGAACCCCTCAAGAAACGCAAATTAAAAACCACAATGAGATACCACCACACACCTTTTAGAATGAAAAATTTATAAAAACTAACTATATCAAGAGTTGGCAAGCCTATGGGTCATTTCACACAATGCTAGTGAAGATATTTAAATTTTACAACTATTGTGGAAAACAATTTGGCACTTTCATAATAACTTTGAAGAAAACTTCTCATATGGCCCAGTCATTCCATTCCTAGGTTTTACCCCAGAGAAAAAAAAACATATGTGCACATAAAGACTTGTACACAATTGTTACCAGCAACTTATTTTAATAACCTGAATACAGTTCAAACATCCATCATCATATTAATAGATGAACACATTTTGTTATATACAAAATCAATGGGATACTACTCATCAATAAAACTAATGAACTATTCATACACACAACAATGTGGAGGAATCACAAAATTATTATATTGAGAGAAATACATACCAGATCAAAAATGTGCATTCAGTATGATGCAATTTATATTGAATTCTAGAAAATTAAAATTAGTCTATGGTGAATGAAAGAGGAACAGTGGTTGCCTAGAGACAGGGATGGATGTAGGGATGAATTGCAAAGAGATACATAGAAAATTTGAGGTATTCAAAATGTTTGTTATCTTGATTTGGGAGATTGATTCACAGGTGTATACATTTCACACATTTATCTAATTTTTTACTTCAAATATGTGTAGTTTATTGTACTTCCATTGCATTCAATGTTGAAAACGAAAGATGTGAACAATCATGAGTGTACATTTCTTCTTAATTAGTGGTCATAGACAATATATATATATATGTATCCCTTCTAACTAATTTAACAAATGTGACAGAAGTGGAGACAATATGTGTGTGCATCTGAGAGCTCTTTATAAGATAAGAAAATCACAGGCTGAGCATAAAAATATTATAGCTATTAGCAATTTGAAAATTCTATTGTTTTTCATCTCAATTAAGAATATTAAAAAAAACATGAAAAGTAGTGGAGAACACAGACATCATATGCTTAATGCAATAAGATGCTCTGTTATGGAAAATATCTACATATATTCTATTTAAGATGTTATAATGACAGTAACATAGTCTTTTTATTTTAACATTTTTTCCAGCTTTAACGATGTGTGATTAATGGGTACAAATTGTATATATTTAAGGTGTACAATGTAATGTCTTGATATATGTATGCATTGTGAAATGATTGCCACAATCAAGATAATTAACATATAAATCAACTCACATAGTTATTTTGTGTGTGTGGTGAGAATATGTAAGATCTACACTCAGCAAATTTCAAGTATACAATATATGATTATTAATTGTAGTCACCATGCTATATAATAGATCCTCAGTACTTATTTCTTTTAGAAATGAAACTTTGTACCTTTTGACCAATACGTCCATTTTTTCCCCACCTACTCCAGGACCTAGTAAGCAACATTTTATCCTCTGTTGCTATGATCTTAAGAAAGATCATCATTTTATCCTCTGTTGCTATGAACTTAAAAAAAAAATCATCATTTTATCCTCTGTTGCTATGAACTTAACTTTAAAAAAATACATTCCATATATAACTGAGATCATTCAGTATTTGCCTTTCTGTGTCTGGCTTATTTGACTTAGCATAATGTCTTCTAGTTTTATCCATGTTGTTGCAAATGGTAGAATTTGCTACTTTTTAAAACTTGAATAATATTCCATTGTATACATATACCACATTTTCTCACACTTACACTACCTGTCTGGCTTCAGAAGCTAACATTAAACATACCTTATATTTCCACTAAGTAAGATTGGTGTTCATTTCTATAACACCCACCTCTTTAATTAGCTCTGTTAAAATGTCTTGCTTTCTACTTTTTTTACCAGAAACTTACTGCAATCCAACTCACAGTTATCAAAACCTATGCAACTTTATTTCAAATTCTCATTAAATGCAACGTCATTTGTGAAACCTTTCCAGTGCTTCTAAGTACTCCTTTCAATCTCCAAGGTACTTTGCCTGGTGTATTGTTTAACTTTTAGTTTAGTATTATAGCTATTTTTCTACTAATAACAATTAATAGATTCTATAGAGTACTGAAATAATCCACAACCTAAACCTATTCACTGCAAGACCCTGGGCTAAAAGTTGTAGCAAACAAATAAAAATGTTTAAAGGTGTTGGAAACCACATTGAGGCAAAAGATCATGTGAATGAAGTAATGGTTACAGAGCTCAGGTACATCTTATGGGAAGTCAAATGTTTCTCCCCATAGCACATAGAAAGCCCAAGTTCTTATTTTCTTCCACCCAATTCTCTGCAGTTTCTAAATTCTTCTTCTTCTTTTTTTTTTTTTTTTAATTAATTCTAGCTCTTGTCCCCCAGACGGGAGTGTGATGGCGCGATCTCGGCTCACTGCAACCTCCGTCTCCCGGGTTCAAGGGATTCTCCTGCCTGGGGCCGCCGAGTAGCTGGGATTACAGGAGCCTGCCACCACACCCAGCTAATTTTTGTATTTTTTTAAGTAGAGATGCGGTTTCACCATGTTGGCCAGGCTAGTCTAGAACTCCTGACCTCAGGAGATCCACCTGCCTCGGTCTCACAAACAGCTGGGATTACAGGCGTGAGCCACCGTGCCCAGCCTGCAGTTTCTAAATTCTAATATCTATGACTATTCCCATGATCTTATGTTTTCTACAATCTCACTCATCACAATAAATGTTATTTTCCATTGATCTCCTCCAAATCTCTCACACAAGGCTTTCTGTGAGGTAAAATTCACAGGAGATTTGGGATAATATATCTGTTCTTCAAAGTCTTAGGCCACTTTGCAACCAGGCATTTCACTGGTCACTATTCTCTGTAGAATTTAGTCACATCTGTGTTGTCACTAGGAACTTCTTTCTCCTTTCCCTCCTTTTCTTTTTCAAAAATTATTTCATACTCTCATTGACACCTCAGCCTCTCATTCCTATTCAGCTTGGGATATTAGCTTATCTACACAAAGCTTATTAGTAGCTTATTAACGTATTTTTGCGAAGAAAAGATGGTGATCCCTAATATGAACACCTGTGTGAAAATATTTTTTAAACCATTTTAAAATATCATTATATATTCTTGATTCTGTGTTGAGGTATTATAGGAAGGGGAAAATTGATGATCCATTTAAAAGAGATGTCTCAGTTACCTTATAAAGGAACTAAAGCTTAAGTTATGAAGAAAGTAAAATCAAAAAGAAATTGATAAACTGATAGATAAATGAGGAACTCAGCAGGAGAAATCATAAAGCTAAATTTGTATTAAAGGCATGTCAAGAACAACAATATACATGTTCAACACTATTATAAAACAGTTTCCCCAAACTTACATCCCAGCAGATACAACTGTGCAGGTAATTTTGAACATGACCCATTAGTTGAAATCCAGTATTCTGGGCAAGCTGCTAGACAGAAAACAGTAATAAGAGGTATAGGTACAATTCAACTTAATATCAGAAAAAAATAGTAAAACATCATTTGTTACTGAAATTATCATTGTAAGTTTATATAACCTAAAAATACAATCAACTGAAAAATGACTAAGAATGAAAAGAGAAATCAGTAACATGGCCAGAGAGAAAATCAATACACATATATTACTAGTTCTCTTACATGCCAGCAATAATGAGTAACAAAATACAAGAGATAATTATCTAATTCACAATTGCAACAAAAATATACATTTTGCAGCAATGAACTTAAAAAGAAATGTGTAAAACTTAAAAAACAATAAAAGCAACAACAAAACTTTACTGGGGACATAAAAGCCTGAAGTAAGTAAAAAGCCATACAATGCTCCTGGATAGGAAGATTCGCCTTTATAAATATGTCAGTTTTAGTCAAATAAATGTTCAGGTTTAAGGTTCTTGAACTTATCAGTATAATTCTAAGTTCATTTGACAGAATAAGCCAGAATAGTAAAAAGAAAATTATGAGAATGTTAAAAAGAAAATTTGAAAGCCAGAGTAAAAACAAAGGATTTCTTTAGGTCACTCTGCTTTAGTGATATGAACTCATTAATGTTTTTATGTTTCAGTGATAAAAACACATTAATTAAAGTAGAATTGGGGTGTTCAAAAAATACACAGCTCTATCGAACCAATAAAACAGCAATCCCAAAGATAAGAGTCTAGTTAATAAAAATTGGAAGATAAAAGTAGTATTTCAAATCAGAATACAAAGGACATATTTTTCAAAAATGCTTCTATATTAATTAATGAAAATTTTAGACAAAGTAAAGTTAGATATCTGCCCCATATAACATATTAAAATATATTCTATATAGAGTATATAATTAAATATAGAAAATTGAAATCATAACAGGACCATGAGAAACTATGGATTAATATCTATCTGATCACAAAGTGGAGAATGACCTTCTAAGCATAAGATCAATAACATATCATGAAAGAAAAAGCTGACAAACTTTTTCATATAAAATTTAACATTTTTACCTCAAAAATATTATAAACAATATTAAAAGCAAATTACACACTAGAAAATATATGAAATTCTTGTAACAGATAAAAAGTTAATGTTTTTAATATAAAAATAACTTTTATGTTAATAAGATGAAGTAAAAAAATCCTAGGTAATATACACGAACAAAAAATTTAGGAAAGAGCATATCTATTATTGCTCTTTCCTGTGATTACATTTCTAGTAGCCATATGACTAAATCATGAGGCTCCTTTGTAATAAAATAAAACAAATAATTTTTTAATGAGAATAATTATTTCATCAACTTGGAAATATATACTGATATAGTTTCGCTGTGTCCCCACTGAAATTTCATCTTGAATTGTGGCTCTCATAATTCCTACATGTTGTAGGAGGGGCCCGGTGGGAGATAATTGAATTACACTGGCGATTTCCCCCATACTGTTCACGTGGTAGTGAATAAGTCTCATGAGATCTGATGATTTTAGAAGGAGATTCCCCTTTTGCTTGGCTCTCATTCTCTCTTGCCTGCCACCATGTAAGATGTGCCTTTTTCCTTCTGTCGTTACTGTGAGGCCCACCCACCCACCCACGTGGAACTGCAAGTCCATTAAACCTCTTTTACTTAATAAATTACCCAGTTTGGGGGTGTCTTTTCAGCAGCGTGAAAATGGACCAATACATATACGCATGTGGTAATATAGGATATTGGCAAAATTATAATAAAAGAAAGGGTAATACAACGCGGCCAGAAAGTTAATTAAGTTTCCCATCTTCAGGGGGACAACTGCAATTGAAAGTATGAAAATTCAATTAAATTTGTGACTAAGGAATTTTCTGTCTAGGAATTTATCCTAAGAAACAATAAACATTATATAAAAAAATGTATATATACATATATATAGCTATTTATTTGAAGGTTACTTATAGTAAGAATACAATAAAATAAACTAAATTTAAGGCAGCAAAGGAAAGTTTGCATACATTATGTTAAGAAAACGTGATAGAAATGTCAGTTACCATTAAAATATCATATTTTAAGAAAGTATGACAATTACATGGGAAAATATTGTTAATTCCATTTTTTTAATGGAGATAAAAATAATTTTACTTTATGGTAAATGGTAAAAGTGATCTCAAAACATTTTTGACTGCCTACCATGTGCCAAACATTGTACAAAATATTAGATATAAACTTATGAGCAAAGAGAAACATGGTCTTTCCCTTCGTGCAGCTGTAGTCTAGTGGAAGAAATATCTATTATGAAAAAATTCCCACCAACACAAATACAGGTTCTAGCTTTAGATTACATGAAATAAGCACACACCAGTCTATCTCTCCCAGTGACTACAGCTATAAAAACTAAACATCATTAAATATCCCAGATATTTGAGGATACTGAAAAGAAAATAATAGCAGGCAGAAGGAGGAAGAAGACCAAAATCAAAATTTCCACTAAACTAGCAATAAGTTTACTGTTTTTCTCTAGTATTCTATTCAGTTGCTAGCAAGCAATAAAGTGGACAGCAAAGAACAATCAGAGAAAGATTCAGGAGAAGTCCTTTAGTTCTGGTTTGATTACATTTATTGATTTGCGTATGTTGAACCAGCCTTGCATCCCAGGGATGAAGCCCACTTGATCATGGTGGATAAGCTTTTTGATGTGCTGCTGGATTCGGTTTGCCAGTATTTTATTGAGGATTTTTGCATCAATGTTCATCAAGGATATTGGTCTGAAATTCTCTTTTTTGGTTATGTCTCTGCCAGGCTTTGGTATCAGGACGAAGCTGGCCTCATAAAATCTGTTAGGAAGGATTCCCTCTTTTTCTATCGATTGGAATAGCTTCAGAAGGAATGGTACCAGTTCCTCCTTGTACCTCTGGTAGAATTCGGCTGTGAATCCACCAGGTCCTGGACTCTTTTTGGTTGGTAAGCTATTGATTATTGCCACAATTTCAGAGCCTGTTATTGGTCTATTCAGAGATTCAACTTCTTCCTGGTTTAGTCTTGGGAGGGTGTATTTTTCGAGGAATTTATCCATTTCTTCTAGATTTTCTAGTTTATTTGCATAGAGGTGTTTGTAGTATTCTCTGATGGTAGATTGTATTTCTGTGGGATCGGTGGTGATATCCCCTTTTTCATTTTTTATTGCATCTATTTGATCCTTCTCTCTTTTCTTTATTAGTCTTGCTAGCGGTCTATCAATTTTGTTGATCTTTTCAAAAAACCAGCTCCTGGATTCATTAATTTTTTGAAGGGTTCTTTGTGTCTCTGTTTCCTTCAGTTCTGCTCTGATTTTAGTTCTTTCTAGCCTTCTGCTAGCTTTTGAATGTGTTTGCTCTTGCTTTTCTAGTTCTTTTAATTGTGATGTTAGGGTGTCAATTTTGGATCTTTCCTGCTTTCTCTTGTGGGCATTTAGTGCTATAAATTTCCCTCTACACACTGCTTTGAATGTGTCCCAGAGATTCTGGTATGTTGTGTCTTTGTTCTCGTTGGTTTCAAAGAACATCTTTATTTCTGCCTTCATTTCATTATGTACCCAATAGTCATTCAGGAGCAGGTTGTTCAGTTTCCATGTAGTTGAGCGGTTTTGAGTGAGTTTCTTAATCCTGAGTTCTAGTTTGATTGCACTGTGGTCTGAGAGACAGTTTGTCATAATTTCTGTTCTTTTACATTTGCTGAGGAGAGCTTTACTTCCAACTATGTGGTCAATTTTGGAATAGGTGTGGTGTAGGAAACATAATGGGAACCACAATTGCTCAGAGAGAGCAAATAATTTATTTCTCCTTGTTTTCTGTTCTCCTTGCATCCCTGTACTCACAACACTGTGTACATGACAGAATGGTATAACTAAAGTCACAGCATCCTAGCCAGAAGACCTTAAAAGAAACCCTTTGGAAACTAGTAACTACCAGAATTATTAGTTAATTCTTGGACTCATTATATACTGTGCAGGGATTAATTTAATTCTATTCAGCATACCAAAGGCATTGAGACCTGACCTAATGTTAATATTACCACCCAGATCTCAAACTGACCCTTGATTGAAACACACACACACAGAAGATGGACCCCAATAATACAATGAAAGCTTTAAAAACTGAAGTATGAACCACAAAAAACAAAAGGCAGATTAGAAGTTTCTGTTTGAAATTAACCAGGTTGTTGCCTAATACTACAAAAGTCTCAACATTCTCCAAAATTCTTTGAGCAAGACCTACGATAATATAGTATTTAAATCATCCAGACAATAATCCAAAATTACCTAGCATTCAGAGGACCAATTCACATGAAAAAAAAAAGATGCACAAATGCTGAAATAATATAATGTTGGAATTATCTAACAAAGACATTAAAGCAGATACTAGAAAACTGTTAAAGCAAAGACTTGCGAACAGTCTTATAACTAATGGAAAAAATTTAAAGTTTTAATAAAGAAATGTAAGACATGGAAGAGCCAAATGAAAATAAAGAATTTACAAATAATAAGCAAAATAAATATCAGTGGAGGAGTTTAATAGCAAAATAGAGATGAGAGAAGAACGTATCACTGAAGTTGAACGATGATAAATGTTAACTATTCTATCTGAAAACAGTTAAAAGTTGGGGGAAAAAATGAACACATCCCCTAGGACTGCTGAGACAATAACAAAATGTCTAACATTCACGTAATCATAGTCCCACAATGAAAAGATCAAGGTGCTGAAAAAATGTTTCATAAAATAATGGCAAAAAATTGTTCAAATGTGATGAAAGGCATAAACATACACAGTCAAGAATGTGAGCGAATTCAGAGCAAAGTAAACCCAAAGCGACCTATAAAATCCCGTAGGACAGAGACATACTAAAATCAAAGTGCTGACAACTAAAGACTTGAAAGCAGCCAGCAAAAAAATGACACGTTATATGAAGAAAATAATAATGATTTTATAAATATATATTTCTCATCAGAAACTATGGAAGCCTGAAAGAAATATAATAGCATTTTGCAATGAAAACAAAACACTCTTAACCCAGAATTCTGTATCTAGAAGAAATAATCTTCAGAAATGAAGATAAATTAAAACACAGTCCTATTCTGAAGTAATTTCTATAGGAAGTTCTTCAGCTAGACGGGGAACTATGCCAGAGAAAAATAAGAAATACCAGTTATGAAGAAAACAAATAAATGGTAACTATTTAGCTGGATATAAAAATACTATGTCTCTCCTATTTAATTCGTTAACCTATATATTATACTTGAAGGCAAAAATTATAATAGTGTATAATGAAGTTTCCAATGTATAGAGATGCAATAGATAAGACAATTATAATGGTGAAGAAGGTGAAGAGACCTATGTGTTTGTAAAGTTATCATATTTCACATGGAGTGGTAAAATATTAATCAGAAGTAGACTGTGAAGATTTAAGTATATATATTATACTATAATACCTAAAAAACCTACTGAAAAAAGATATAGTCAAAGAATGAATGTTAAAGTTAAAAGTTAAAAAAGTTCAAATAATATAAAAGGAATAAAAAGGGAAACTGAGGGAAAAGCATAGAGCAATTAGAAAACAAATAATACAATGATAGAACTAAACCCAAACATCAATAATTGCATTAGGTGCAAATGTTAAACCAATTAAGAGAAATTTTCAGAATAAAATAAATGAACCAATTATATGTGATATATAAGAAACTCATGTCAGATATAATAATATGAATAGGTTAAAGCTAAAAGAGTAGAAAGATATGTGTCATCCAAAGAGTAATCAAAACAAACCTGAGGTAGCTAGATCAATATCAGACTAAGTATAATTTTCAGAAAAGAAAACTGCCAGAGTTATGGAGGGACATAATAAAACAATGATAGGATCAATTTACCAGAAATATAAAACAGTCCTGTTTATGCACAAAACAATAAATCTACAAAATACATTACACAGAAACTGACAGAATAGAAAGGAGAAACAGACAAACCCAAAATTATAGTTGAAGACTTAAAACACTCATTTGAACAACACCATTAACTAACTGGACATAATTGACATGTATGAATTATTTCAGTGCAAGGCAATAGAAAACACATTTTTAATAAATAGGAAACATTTATCAGGATGGGCCATATCAAAACATACTTTAACATATTTAAAATAATTTAAAGCATACAAATAAAGTTATCAGATGATAACAGAATTAAGCTAAACTTGATTACAAACTGATAGCTGGGCAATCCCCCAAACACTTGGCAGTTAAATGACACATCACTCTCCACAGCTGCCATGATTGTCTATGACTCTCATGTATTTTATAGGAAAAAATATCATAGATATAAGGAGTTTAGAAAATTTTCAAGACACAAGGTAGCACACAAAATCAATTGTGTATCTCTATAGTAGCAAAGAACAATTGGAAACTGAAATTTATGTATGTATATAAATACATATGTAAATACATATTATATATAATTATACAT
>NW_026652282.1:108293296-108333432 GCF_009828535.3 Hylobates moloch
AGAGGAAGAACATTCTATATATTGGTATAAGCATGTTCAAGGGTATATGGCAAGAGGAAAAATAATGAAAATGAAAGATGCAAAGAAATTTGTGTGGCTAAAACACAGAAAGTCAATTTTGATTGGTACAAGATGAGGCTGCAGCGATAGGGAGAGGGCAGACCATAGACTTGCAGTCAAGTTATTAAATTTTGCATTGCTTGTGATAAAGATAGGAAAACTTTGAAACATTTTAAATATAGGAAAATGAGGGGAGTAATCGTCAAAAGACAGATTTGCATTTCTAAAGATAGTTCTTGCTGCATTATGAATAATAAATTGGGAGGAAGCTGACTAGACAGAAAAAGAGCAGATAGAAATCTATTAGAAATGTCCAGAGCTGAATGGATTTGAAATATATTTGGGACTTGCTTTTTAGTAATGCCAGACTACATAATTTAACTACCACTGATAACTATGATAGGCAAACAAAACATACTTTTAAAATGTTCTTGATGATATTAGAGAGCTAACAAGATAATAAATAATTATCAATACACGATCCAGAAGAGAGGATGGAGTCCCAGGAAAAGAAGCCTGATAGTTGAAGGCCACTTTTCCTGCAGATAATTTAACAATATAAGACAGGGTGACAAAGAGAAAAAAAAAAGCCTTTAACAATTTTGAAAGCCTTGTGGTACCGAAGAACAGGAATTTGAATCCGGCACACCAAGAGAGGACATCTGATGAAGTGCTCACAATATATTTAGAATGGAATGACTCTTAGGAGTAAATTAGAACCAGATATAGACAAACACTTGCAGGGAATTCAGACCACTCTAGCAACTGAACCTCAATCTCCGAAATTTATTTCAGATACTTCTAGATTACTAGTGCTTCTAGTTATCTCTTCAAAAAGACAACATAATCAGCTTCAGATTATTTCTATATACAATTTCCAAAATGCCATTTCTGGTGAATACAACAAATGAGGACGTTAGAAAACATGACTAAACACTAGCAGAAACAGCAGAAAATAGAAATCAGACACCAAGCGCCTTCAGATAACGAAATTATCAGACACAGCCCAAAAAATAACTATTTTTACTATGTTAAATTAAAAATTTCAGTAATTAAGCAGTTAATGAGAAATTCTTTTTAAAAAGAGAAACCAACGAGAAATTATAGAGTGGAGAAATATAATAATTAAAATCAAGATCTCCTTATAGCAAGAAAGCCAGGGAAACATATCCTGATTTCACATTCCTGCATCTCTCTGATCTCTTCCAATAAGGCCCTGTTTGCTAAACCCAACTCAAAGCCACAGGTTAAGGGAATCATGTTGACGTAGTTCATATATGTCACTCACCAAAGGCAGAGAAAAATATGGGGAATGAATCTGAAGAGGTAAATGGAAGTTACCCAGCAGAGGACAAAAGACATAGGGTAAATTATAGTTAAGAATTTCTAAAAACTGATGAAAGCTATCAAGATCAATATTCATGAATCCCAAGCAGAAATTTTGTATTTTTTAAAAAAAGGATACTCACACCTAACTTATCATAGTAAAACTGCTGAATAACTAAGACAAAGAACAGTGAAAAAAATAGATGACTTCCAAAGAAACAACCATTTAAATGTTGGCTGACTTTTCAGCAGAAACAATGGAAGCTATAACACTTTGAATTTACGTCTTTAATGTGCTTTAAGTTAATCATTTCCAACTTAGATTTATATACCAGTGAAAAATAGTATACAAGATAATGTGAAATAAGAAACTTTCACAAAAACAAAAGCTGAATAAATTTGACACCAGCAGATCTGAACTACAGTTCATAGTAAAGTGTGTTCTTCAGTAAGCAAAAAGTAAATACAGATTGAAAAAAGAAATAAAATAAAAACATTGCCAGAAGGAAGGTGAGACATGCAGGAGGTAATAAAAGACACAGAAAAAGTAAAGGCATTGATATATAGAAGCAAAAACATATATTATAAAACAGCAATAATTCATCCAGTGGTGAGTTTTAAAAATATGTATGTATACATATTTTTATATATGTATAATGAAATATATGATGATAAAATGGAATATGTATTAGAAGGAGTAAATGAAGTTTAATTCTTTTAAGATTTTTGCCTGGGAAAGATTTAAAAGTACTAACGTTACAGTTTGATAAATCACAACTTCACCTGTTTTATTCAGAGTTGCATTCAATCTCTCTTCCATATTGCAATAGCATTGAATAAAGTTTTTCTTTCCTGTTTAACTAAATCTGGAGCAATTTACCTTTGACACTTTTAATGATCAGATTTATCACTGGACCCTGATCTCTCGACCTCAGGTGCACCTTTGAAGCCTTTGTCTTCACTCCTGACTGATTAATCAGAGATCCATTGACGAGTCCTTCTCCTAATCCAGTTTTCTGAATGACATCCACTGAAGCACTGTGAGGACAGATTTTGATTCTCAGGATTCTGAGTATACTTTTGAGGCTTAGATAGAGTCCTAGGCTTTTTTTTTTTCTTTTTGGAAACGTATTGTTGGTTAAGAATATTGGAAATTTTCATTGAGAGATCATTTGATCAAATTTCAGTTCTTCAGTATTTACAGTACGATTTCTTAGTGGTGATTTCATTTTGATTCTGTTTTTTGGCACAATCTCAGAGATATTTTGAAGAATAGTTTGGAACTTAAATGTCCTTTTTCAACTTTATTGATGTATAGTTCAAAAATAAAAAAGTACATGTTTAAAGTGTACAATTTAATGTGCTGACATATGTATACCTTGCAAAATAATAACCATAATCAATCTAATTAACATATCTGTTATATTACATAATTGCCTTTTTCTTTTTTCTTTTTTTTTTTTTTTTTTGAGACAGAGTCTTGTTCTGTCACCCAGGCGGGAGTGCAATGGCAAGATTTCGACTCACTGCAACCTCTGCCTCCCTAGTTCAAGCGATTCTCCTGCCTCAGCCTCCTGAGTAGCTGGGATTACAGGCATGTGCCACCATGCCTGGCTCATTTTTGTATTTTTAGTAGAGACAGGGTTTCACCATGTTGGCCAGGCTGGTCTCAAACTCCTGATCTCTTGAACTGCCTGAGGTGGCCTCCCAACGTGCTGGGATTACAGTCGTGAGCCACCGCACCCAGCCATAATTGCCATTTTTTTCTTCTTTTTTGTGCTAAGAACACTTAAGATCTAACCTCTGCCCTCTTAAAAAATTTCAAGGCTGGGCGCGGTGGCTCACGCTTGTAATCCCAGCACTTTGGGAGGCTGAGGCGGGCGGATCACAAGGTCAGGAGATCGAGACCACAGTGAAACCCCGTCTCTACTAAAAATACAAAAAATTAGCCGGGCGTGGTGGCAGGCGCCTGTAGTCCCAGCTACTCGGAGAGGCTGAGGCAGGAGAATGGCGTGAACCCGGGAGGCGGAGCTTGCAGTGAGCCGAGATTGCGCCATTGCACTCCAGCCTGGGCGATAGAGCGAGACTCCGTCTCCAAAAAAAAAAAAAAAAAAATTTCAAATACTGCATCAACTCACATACATGTGGAATCCAAAACAGTCAAACTCATAGGAGCAGAGAGTAGAATTGTGGTTTCCAGGGACTGAGGGAAAAATGGAGAGATGTTGGTCAAAGAGCACAAAGTTTCAGTTATACAAGATGAATAAGTGCTAATGTATAGCATGTGACTATAGTTAATAATACTGCATAGTATACTTGAAATTCAATGGCCTCTTTGGGAAACTTGAGGTCTCCCTAAACGGGCTCACTTAAAACTTCTCTACTCCCTTTACCTTCATTCCTCATTCTCCTTTTATCACCTTAAATATTCCCTTCAGCTTATTTAAATTGTATATGACATGTCTAACTTCAACACCTCTGCTTCCTCCATCCCTCTGCTCATCTTTGCCAGAACTTTCCATTCCTACTCTGATCCCTCAACTATCCAAAAATAGTTTATTTTATTTTGATGCTTTCCTGAAAGCTCTCTTTTTCAATCTAATTTTTATTTTTTTGTGTGAGTACATTGTAGATGTACATATTTATGGGATACATGAGCTGTTTTCATACAGGCATGCAATGCATAATAATCACATCATGGAGAATGAGGTATTCGTCTCCTCAAGCATTTATCCTTTGTGTTACAAACAGTCCAATTATACTCTTTTAGTTATTTTTTAAAATATAATTAAATTATTATTGACTATAGTCACTGTGTTGTGCTACCAAATTGTAGGTCTTAATATTTTTTTCTTCTAAAATCTCTTGTAATCAACTACAACTGTTTTTTTCTTCAATGAAAGGGACTGTCTTAGAAATCTATGAAAATGACTAAGCCAGGTAATTTGAGACACAAGACTCTGATGACATTGCTTAAATGCTCTTCAGACCACACCACTGGGCTAAGTCAGGATTTCTAGAACTCTAGTGGAGAAATGAATGTGTTCATGAAACTACTAATCCAAGATCAAGCAAAAAAATTTAATTACCCAGGGCTGAATAAGCTGATGAAGGATTATTATGGGTTCTGTTTGGTATATTGATGATGCTGTAATGTTCTGTTTTCTCTTAAGCTAACTTATAATAATCTATTGGATTTTATTCTGTAATTAAAAATTTAACATTTATCTTATCCTAGCCTGATTTCTCAAGAATTTGGAAACCCTTGATGAATGTTTTTTTCATGGCAATAAAATTATTTATATAGTTTTGGCAAGAATCAGTCCTTCTTGAAACAATATAATTGGAAAAAAATGATTAAATAACCAAGTCTTTGATTAGAGTGTCATATTTGAAAATAAAGCACAGAATCAGATATGGTTAAAGAATTTTAAAGAACTGAGATTGACTTTATGGAGCCAACATTTATATAAAGCCTGTTTGAGTAAATGGACATGATACCTAGACTGCATATTTCCTAGCCTTACAGCAAAGTAAAGAGAATCTTTTTTTTTTTTTTTTTTTTTTTTGACAATTCCGTGAAGTCTGGTGGTGAGTTCCTGCCTTGGCTTACAAACCCAAGAGACTTCTCGAATTTCAATCTGAGATTCCCTATGAAAACTTTCAGCAAATCAAACTTAAAAATACCTATGTGATTAATTACCATCCTTGCAACAGATGTAAATAAGCAGGCCAAATCTGATCAAAACAAACCTATATTTTAAACAAGAATATCTTATTTTAATTTTCTTTTATCAAAAAGAAGTGGGGTGTAAATTGAAATTTTATATTTCAGTAGAAACCCATCATTATGAGTTATCAAATTCTCATCACATTTATTACCTTTGAACTATTTTTCACTCCTCTGTAAACTATAGTATATGGTTTTGTTATCTAGCTATCAATTGGACTGGATTCTATCATCTTGAACGTTTTGTCACTCCTTACAAAATTTTTTTTTTTTTTTTTTTTTTTCTTCAGTAGCTGGGTACAACTATACAAGCCTAAATTTCTATTTTTTTCCTGTCCTCCTGAACTGGTTTAACTCAGAACTAAAATCTGACTTCCTGGATCATAATTGATACCCTAATTTGTCTTTTAGCTGACTTTTTCCCATTGGATCTAGAGAAGTCTTGTGAGATAAAGCAGGATAACTTTTTATACATTGCAAAGAACTCATCACCATGCCAGGTTATGTATGAGCAACCTCCGTGCCTGAAACTGCTGCTAAATGGGCCATTCAGGAACTTTACACTGTCCGTGCCTTTGTTCTAGGAAATAACCATGGTTGTGGATAAACCTATTAACCTCTTAATGTATATGCCATCACCAAACATTTAAACTGAAAACCAGGAAATCAATTAGATTGCCATTACCATGATCATTACACTCTCTAAAAATGCTTTGAGTATCTAGAATCCTTGATTAACTGTGATTTTGACACAGAAACTCCATTACTAGTCTGATTCAACAAGTAATCTTTGTTGTCATTTTTATATTTCATCGAAATGTCATTTTTATTAAATGCCTGATGGCTAACACCATTCAGAAAATATCCTCTACTGCCAAATTATTAACAGATAGTTAAGCTTGTCTTTAATTAACGAAGGGCGACTGAATGAAAAACAGACTTACATTGTACAGAAGAAAAGCAATATCTTATTTCCTTGAACAGGAGGAGGAACTAATAAGGACTCTCTCCTTGTACAGGACAGGAGACTAATAAGAAGAAAATTCTAGTCAGCCTTTTTGAACTCTCTTCTCTACTAGGTCTCTTTCTTGGCCTGCCGTTCTTGACCTGCCAACTCAATTAGCTTTATCCCACCAAACCAGTATAGTAAGAATATGTCCACCCTTTGTAACCTAAGCAAGTTTTTCTTATAGTTTTTTACCCACTGACTCCCTCACTGTGCTCACTGGCTATAAATCCCTAGCTACCTATTTCTATTTAGCACTGCGTTCAATTTCTCTCACCTATTACAATAGTCTTGAATAAAGTCTACTGTGTCTGCTTAATTCCCTCTGGTGCAATTTCTTTGATACTTTGTAACTTAAAAGATGTGTAGCCCTGGTCAAATTATTTTATTTCAGTGTGCAGTTACCTTATATATAAAATGAGAATAATAATAGTGCCTATACCTTATGTATTTTGTGGGTTTTTTCAGAATTAAATATCTGTAACATGCTTAAAATATAAAAATGTAACTAGTACATAATAAGAATAAAAACTTAATAACTGTTAGATATTATTAGAAAAAATCTTCAGTGTCTTATCATGGCCATATACAAAATAAAACGACAAAAATATAGTAAATACTTCAGCAAGTCACATTTCCTTACTATAATGTCTACTGATAATAATGAATTTTCGTAGCACTGTACTACATACAGAATAGAAATTCATTCAGAGAAGAAAAAAACACAACAAAAATTGACTTTTATAGAGTATGCACCAAATGCCAGTCACTGCATTAGTAACCAGGGCTACAATGATGAAAAAGCCTTGTTCTTGGCCTTTGACAAGCTCATAGTCAAGTGGGAGACACACACATAAAAAATAAATCTTTACAATTGAAATGGTTTAAATATAAATGACCAACCATATTTTCCTTTTGAAAGAAATCATTCCGGAAACATTAAAATGGAGAATAGCTTGGAGGGCAATGAGATAAACAGAAAGACCAATTAGTTTACTACTGTAATCATTTAGGTAAAGAATAATCAGTGTCTGAACAAAGACAGTAGCAACAGGAATGAAGAGTGAGAATGTGTATCTGAGATATGGTATCATTACATGAACTATTAGAGAAATAAAAGCCTTGGGTAGGGGTATGGCATGATGACAGTATTCAAATATGAAGGCCAACCATGTGGAAAACAACTTAGACTAATTTTTTCTTGGTGGTACGTCAAACAATCCAGATTTAAGGAGAAAAGGTTACTGGGAAGCAGAGTTAGGGAAATGAAAAGTTTAATCAGATCCTTCAACAGACAATCCATGTAATTGAAAGTACTGAAAATAGAGTCTGAATGAACAATTATCCATAACTTATGAAGAGTAGTCATATATTTAGCATGGAATGATTCTACAGTACTGCTCCTTTATCATTTGCTTAAGATACATGTCTTCTTAATATTTCCTGTAAAGTTATTCTGTTCTTCTTTCTCTATTCCTTTGTGTTAAACCAGGCTATTCCCAATGGTGTGAGTCCTTCCTTCTTTCATAACTTCACTCCCACCTAACTCTCTCACTGCTTACAAAAAATCAACTCAAAATAGATTAAAGACTTAACTCTGAAACCTGAAACTATAAAACTACCAGAAAAAAATGTAGTAAAAATTCTTGAAGTCATTGATCCAGGAAAGGATTTTTTGGATAAGTGTATTACTCCATTTTCATAATGCTGTGAAGAAATACCCAAGACTGGGTAATTTATACAGAAAGAGAAGTTTTAATGCACTCACATTTACACATGGCTGGAATAGCCTCACAATCATGGCAGAAGGTGAAGGAGGAGCAAAGGTCCATCTTACATGGTGGCAGGCAAGAGAGCATGTGCAAGGAACTGCCCTTTATAAAGCCATCAGGCCTCACCAGATTTATTCACAATCACAAGAACAACATGCGAAAAACCTGCCCCCATGATTCAATTACCTCCCACTGGATGTCTCCCACACACCTGGGGATTATACGAGCAACAATACAAGATCAGGTTTCGGTGGGGACACAGCCAAACCATATCAATAAGACTTCAAGAACACAGAAAACAAAAAGGAAAAAAAGATAGATGTTATTAGATTGAGCTAAAAAGCTTCTGCACAACAAAGGAAACAACAAAGACACGATTCAAAGAAAGGGAGAAAGTATTCACAAACTATGCATCTGAAAATGGGTTAATATAAAACATGTATGAGGAAATTGATCAAGTCAATAGCACAAAAAATAGAAAAATCTGATTTTAAAATGAGTAAAAGATCTGAATAGACATTTCTCAAAAGAAGACATAAAAATGAGCAATGAACATATGAAAAAAATGCCCAACATCATTAATCATCAGGGAAATGCAAATCAAAAGCACAAGCAATATCATTTCATCCAGTTAAAACGGTTATTATCAAAAATACAAAACATAAGAAATGATGGTAAGAATTTGGAGAAAGGGGAACTCATACACTATTGATGGGAATTCAGATTAATGAAACAATTATGAGCAAAATACTAAAAATAGATCTACTGTTTGATTCTACAATCCCAATACTGGATTGGGATCCAGTATCCAAAGGAAAGGAAATCGATATGTCAAAGAGATATCTGGACTCTCATATATATTGCAGCACTATTCACAATAGTCAAGATGTGGAATCAAACTAAGTGTCCATCAACAGATGAAGAATTTTTTTAATGTGGTATATTTACACAATGGAATACTACTGAGCTATAAAAAAGAATGAATCCAGCCAGGCGTCGTGGCTCATGCCTGTAATCCGAGCACTTTAGGCCTGTAATCCCAGCACTGTGGGAGGCAGAGGTTTGCAGATCACGAGGTCAGTAGATCGAGACTATCCTGGCTAACACGGTGAAACCCCGTCTCTACTAAAAAACACAAAAAATTAACTGGGCGTGGTGGCATGCACCTGTATTCCCAGCTACCCAGGAGGCTAAGGCAGGAGAATCGCTTGAACCCGGGAGGTGGAGGTTGCAGTGAGCCGAGATTGTGCCACTGCACTCCAGCCTGGGCAACAGAGTGCGACTCCATTTCAAAAATAAATAAATAAATAAATTAAATAACAATAAAAAAAGAATGAGTCCTGTCATTTGTGACAACATGGATGAACCTAGAGTATATTGCTCTAAGTTAAACAACTCAAGCACCAAAGTGCCAATACTGCATGATTTCACCCATATGTGGAATCTAAAAAAAGTTGATCTATATAAGTGAAGATAGCATAGAGCTTGATCAATGAGTACAAAGTTACACCTAAATAGGAGGGATAAGTTCTGGTATTCTCTTGCACAGTAGGGTGACTACAGTTAATAAAAATGCATTTGTCTATTTCAAAATAGCAAGACAAGAGGATTTTGAATGTTTTTATCACACAGAAATGTCAAGTGTTTGAGGTTATGGGTAAGTGAATTACCCTGAATTGATAATTATACAATGTACATGTGTGCTGAAACATCACTCTGTGCTCCGTAAACAGGTACAATTATTACATATCAATTAAAAACAAAACTTTAAAAAGTTATTAAAATGTATGTTAAATGTTTCTTTAAATTACTATATAATCCTAATTTAAAGACAGAAGTTTTAAGTCTCATATAATTCTACTCTGCTGTTATTAATTTATGATATCTTTTTTAATTTCTTCCAAAACCCTGTCTTTGTGTACAATTTTCCTTAAAAGTTTCTGATACATTGCTTTATTATGTTATCTAGCAAAAGAGAAAATTTAAGTATACTTTTGATTTAATTTTATTGAAATGTTCTGTTGGGTATATGAGATTTACCATGTGTTATAGACTACATTGGGCCCCCTTCCCTGCCTAAATATAATAATTATTATATTGAAGGCTTTACCCCAATGTGACTTTATTTGAAGATATGGCTTTAGGAGGTGATTATAGTTCAATGAGGTCATAAAGTGGGCCCTAATCAAATGGTACATGTGTCCTTACAAGAGCAGGGAGAGAAACCAGAGAGAGTTCCTTCTCTTTCCATACACATGGAAAAGATCTTGTGAAAACACAGTGAGAAGGTGGCCATCTGCAAGCCAGGAAGAAAGCCCTCAACCAAAATTGAACCCTTGTTAAACTTTATCTGAGACTTCCAATCTCCAGATCTGGGAGCAAATAAAATTCTGTTACTGAAGCCATGGAGTCTATACTACTTTGTTGGTAGCTTAAGCAGACTACTACACCATGTCTTCTCTTTCCTTTCTTCAATTTTGCTTTGCTTACCACCATAGTCTCTCCCGCTGTTTTATTTTTTGTCTGTCTTCTAAAACTTCTTATATAACTGCAGAAATAAATTAGGAGATTTCCTCTCTCATAGTTCACACACTTTGCCTTTTATCTATTACATATTTGTGTTGACTATGCTTCTTTGTATTATTAAAAAGAAATCTTGTTCATTCAAAAATCAAACAATGAAAACTAAATCAGAGAAGACAGAAAGGAGTAATACTAGCAATGTGGGCTTTTGGTAGTGTTGCATTGAGAGGGCATGTATTTCTGTCTTGGAAAAACTAGTAAAAGAAATTAGTATTGGAAGGCATAGTGTGATCTGCAATAAAGTCAGCAGGATTCATAAGGAAGTCCCGGGACAGTTTATAAAGGCAACTACTATAGAGTAGTTTTCTAGATGCTTTGTAACTTGCTGCCCACTGAAAAAAAAATTCTATTTTCAGACTAAAGTATGCTTCTTTCATTTTTTATAATACCACCATCACAATTATGGCTCATATTTCTCTCTGGTGTTTTAGATATGGATTTTAATGTATTATGGACAAGTCAATCTCTAGAGGTTGAAACACCTGCTATCAGAATTTTCCACATTTTTAAAGATAGGCCAGATTCAATGGATACAAGATTCAAATGCTAGATTCACTGAGTAACTGGATAGCTGCCTACTGCCTTCTTTTACCCACCAAAAAAGGAGAAAATATTGGTTACGTAACTCATACATGTGGGGTACTATGGAGACAGAGGTAAAGAAAGCAACTTTTCCAAGACTAGTGTTGATCTCCAATGAGAAGATTAAAAAAGAATTCCATGTTTTCACTTAATATTTAGGTCTAGTAGTCTATCACATTTTTTTCCTGAGACCAAATAACAACCAAGTTCCAATTGATAGCTAAGGTTAGTATGAATCTCAAAAGGATTTTGGAATATATTAGTTTTCTATTACTGTGCAAAAAATCACAAACAGAGCAGTTTAAAACAATTCCCATTTATTCGCTCATAGTTTTGTGAGTCATAAGTCCAGGTATGCTCACCTGGTTTCTCTACTTAGGGTCTCACAAGACCAAAGTCAAATTGTTAGCTGGATGGGCTCTTACCTGTACGTTCTGTAGAAGAATCCACCTACAATATCACCCAAATTGTTGACAGAATTCAAGCCTTTGCAGTTGTAGTTAATTTAATCTCCATTTTCTTGCTGGCTGGCAGCCTGGGACCACTCTCATCTAGCAGAGGGCAATCTCAGGTATTTGCCTCATGATTCCTTTCTACTAAACAATTGAGAACTTCATGTTGAATCCCTCTTACACTTCCAACCACTCTGAATTACTATTCTACTATTGTCTAAATAAAACTCTCTGTTTTTAAAGGGCAGTGTGAAAGGTTAAGCCTAACCAAATAATCTCCCTATATTTAGGTCTAAGTACACTTAATTACACCTGCAAAATCTCTTTGTCACATAGCATGACATAATCATAAGAGTAACACCTTAGGTACTAATGTCATAAAAACTATCTTAGAATTCTATCACACAGAGTAACAAAGAAAGAAAAATTTTAAAAAGCAATAAAGGAGAAAAACAAAGTGAAACCAAATACAAAGTGAAAATGCACTAAAAAAAATTCAGATTTTACAGTTTTGGGTATGATAACGTTTAGAAGCAGGAAAAAATGTATGTATTTGTAAACACCAATAGGATAAGCACAATGTTAAAATATTTTCACGTTGATAAGCATAGTAAATCAAGCCTTATTCTCAGCGTAGCGTCTATCAGATAAACTGGTAAATTGGTGGTAACTATCTAGGAAAACATTAATTTATCAATAAGAGAATGAATAACTCCTTATAGTTTAGTGCACAACATAGAATAAGGAGCCAGACAAATATATAGAGGCCCAGTTGGTAAATTTGAAATCAATTGAAAATGTAGTAAGTAAAAATGAGAGAAGATAAACTGTCACATAAAATAATAACAACACAATGCATTACTGAAGAGGAGAAATGATGTACATGAAAAAAAAAACATTAAGACAAAAAGTAAGTCATTAGCCGGGACATTTTAATTTTCTTACCAATTAAGTTTATAGAATGTTAATACATTTTCAACATTTAAAAACTACTTTTACACAAGTATTCATGTGAGACATGACACCACAAGATGCTCTGAAATGCCAGTTGTAATTGAAAGACTTTACTTAAAAAAAAAAAAAAAACATTTCTTTTTGCAACATATGGGAGGGTGTAAGCTTCACTATGTGATCCATCAGACTTGTGCTCCAAAGAGACAGGTGTTAAATTTCTTTTAAAGGAAGATTTTGACTTTGTAATTCAATTTATTTTACTTGTATTATTGTAATTGTAATAACACAATATTGTTTAAATCATACTACCCTAAAAGTAGTCTTTAAAAAAATCAAATTACTAGTTGATATTTCTTACCTATTATGTGATAAATTTCCCATAACCTTCTCTAAATAACAAAATTTTGGGTATGGGAAACAGATTAATATTTTTCAGGGGTTAGGGTTTTGAGGAAAATGTTAATATAGCAGAAGGTTATTTATTTGGGTTGATGGAACAGTTCTGTATCATGATGGTTGTAATGATTACATGAAACTATACAGGCTACAAAATTTCACAGAAGTATAACAACAGCAACAGTATAATGAGTACATGCAAAAACTTATGAGATATTTATAAGGTACATAGTTTATTTAATAGTATTGCACCAATGTAAATTTCCTCCAGGTTTTGATAATTGTATTAAGATTTTGTAAGAATTTTTCACTGGGGGAAGCTTGGTGAAGTGTACAGGGGAAATAGGTATGCTACTTTTGCAACTTCTATTTGAATCTCAAACTATTCAAACTAAAAATTTAAAGACATATATCATCAAGTCAAAACTATATTTTTAAGATAAACACTTAGCAAGTCAGAAAAGACACTGGAAATGTGGGAAGATATTAGTGCCTGGAGTTATTAGAGAGTTTAACAAGGATCTTATTTATTTGTTTTTATTTTTTAAAAAATAATTTCAACATTTATTTTAAATCCAACAGGTACATGTGCCCGTTTGTTACACGGGTATATTGCGTGATGCTGAAGATCGGGATACGATACAGACCAGATTGAACCCATCACCCGTAAAGTAAGCATAGTACCCAACCGTTTTTCAACCCCTTGCCCCTCGCCCTCCCTCCCACCTCTTATAGTCCCCAGTGTCTATATTTGCCATTTTTATGTCCATGAACACCCTCTGTTCACCTACTTTGGATCAGGGAAGGAGTCAAGGAAGTCTTTAACAAAAGGAGGCATTTAAAGAGAAACTTTAAAACATGAATGCAAATAAGGTGAAAAGAATAAGGAAGACTATTCCAGCTAGATGGAGCAACGTTGAAAAGATCTTGATGTAAGAAAGCTTGGTATATTCCAGAAATTAAAAGAAGACCAGTAAGTTGATTTCAGAGACCTAAGGAGAGAATGAAACAGATAAAATTGAAAAGTGAAACAGAAGCCAGGTCATATAAAGCCTTACTGACCATGGGTATTTTTATTGTTTTTAAGTCTTCACTTGAGTAATGGAATATGATGAATGCTTCAGTCATATTTACATTTAAAAATAGCACCCTGGCTACATTGCAGAGAATGAAGTGTAGTGGGGCAAAGATGGAATTCTCAATATGTGTCGTTAATGTGTCACAGTGATGCAGAGAGTAGATGCTGCTACCTTGAGGTAGAGTGCTGGCAGTGTTAATGAACAACAATGGTCAAAATTGGAGTATTCACATTTGAAAATATACCCAGGATACATGGTTTGGGCATATGAAATAAAAGCATTCTCATTTGAGAAGAGAATAGATAGACAGACAGAAGGGATCTGATGAGAAGCCTGTATTATCACAAGAACAGGAAAAATAAGAGAAACATGAATTTTGGTTTTTAGAATGTTATGAGTTGAGTTTTGAGACATGCAGATATTGAGGTATCTATAAGATATCTACCTAGAGATGTCTGTTAAACAGTTGAATAATTTAACCTGCACTTAAGACAGAAATCTAAATTAAGATACCACTTGGAAAGTTATTGGCACTCTGTTCATAATGAACACAGTATTACTTGTTGAGATCAGATACTTTTTGTAGAGTGGGACAGAAGTTCCAAGGTAGGACTTTGGAATCTATATACTACGCAGAGGAAGGCAATCAATTAAAAAATTAGAAGAGCCATTGATATCACTCCTTAGAAAGTAATTTACCCTAACTAGATGAGGTCCTGTAGGGAAGACAGGCCTAAATAATTTTCAAGTGCTTCTTAATAAATATCTTGTAACACTTGCAACAGTCAATTTTGTACTATAACAATGTGGGTGTTTTTGAATCATTCCTACAAGTTGCAGAATTTCTATGGTGAAGAGAGAGCGTGTGTTTTCATCTTGGTATCCTTGTCAGTTCTTTTCAGAATGCCTTGTAGGTGCTCACTAAACCTATATCTAATTGACTTTCAAGTAATTTTAATAACAAAGCTATGTGATATTTCATTTTACAATCCTTCAACCATTATCCAAAGCAGAAAATTTGAATAAAAAATAAAAATAATGATGTATACATAATAAAAATTTGTTCTTTCAGTTGACAAAGTCAGTCGAACTATTCGTTAGCGTTACTTTAGGGTTTAAATTAATATAGATTTGTATCTCTCTCCTCATGGTAGACTACTCTGTTATCTAGGTAAAACAGCCACAGGGAGAGAAAAGTAAGGAAGAAGGGCAGGACAAAAAAAGGGGAAGGAGGAGGAATTGAATTAAGTCTGGCCTAAATCTGTCTCCATACTTGGATGATAAAGTTTCTTTGAAAATAAACTCTGTACCTGGTGAACTGTAACCAAACTTGATGTGTAAGCAAGTGTAACTTAACCTAGATGTATACTCTTGTAACCAAGTAATTGAGTCTCAGACAATGTTAGCAGCTGAATTCTCAGCCAATCCCAGACTGAAAGCTGCCCAGTTGTGCCCAAATAAGACAGACAAACTCAGAACTGCACCTATCGCATAATCCCTGTATGTCATTTCCTGTTTTCTAGTTATAAAAATAGTTTACAACATTGGAGATAGGGGCATTTTGAACCATCTTAGGTGTGGAATGCTGCCAGGTTCTAAACTCTTTTTAATGCTCAAATAAATTTTGCTAATTTTAACTACTCTCAGTACTTTTTAAAAAGGGGAGGCAGAGAGGGGAGTAGGAGAGACAGGAAGAATGAAATGTCATTAATTTGAAATTAGGCCTTGAGATTGTCATCTATTTTATTTGTGATTCAAAACCAGTAAAAATACTTTTAATGCTGTGGGTATTTAGCAACTTAGATATATCCTCATGGCTTGGCAGGTAAGCAGTACAGTCTTTGAAAGCTTGAAAAAATATGGCTAGTTTTCCTTCTACAGTTGCCTGTTTAGCCCTTTTATAATCAATATTCTCAAGAGGTGGGCAAACATAAAGCTGGGTCACTGTGATTTGCCATCATGATAAGAGGCTATACTTCCCATATTTTCTGGGAAACAAGATATATATTGTGTTTATCTGTACATCAATATAGATCTAAAATGGAAGTATTCATGTTATGAACTAAAATGGTTTTGAAAGTGAGATAAAAAGTTGTTATAAAAGAAAGATGTTAAAAATATTACATTGTTTTATCGGTAGGAGCAACATAGGCAAATTCTAGTAGACAACGTGTAATAGAGTTGTTCTCTTTACGTAAAAAAACTCTCATAATTATCTGCCTGTATATCATTTGACCTACTCCTTTAACACCTTGACATTATATGCACAGACAACTCTCTGTAAGAATGCAAGTGGATGGAAGACAGTAATACATTTTAGTACTATTGGCTCCTTTAGCTGGGCATATGTCATCAAATTGCTAGTTGGAGATTAGGAGACTTATGCGTGACATTAGTTTCAGGGTATTGTCTGTAGGAGATATGTCATAGACTGTCCTTCTGATTGAAAAACTGATATCTTCAATGGATATCCATGGCATTTTTGAAAACCTTATGTTAACATTTTTATCCCATGTATAATGTTAAATTAATCAGGACAGCACAATTTTGTTATCTTCTCTGAACTTTAATTATAATAGCATCTAAAAGAAGGGAGAGGCTGGACACGGTGGCTCACGCCTATAATCCCAGCACTTTGGGAGGCCAAGGCGGGCAGATCAGGAGGTCAAGAGATCGAGACCCTCTGGCCAACATGCTGAAACCCTGTCTCTAGTAAAAATACAAAAGTTAGCTGGGCGTGGTGGCACACGCGCCTATAGTCCCAGCTACTCGGGAGGCTGAGGTAGGAGAATCACTTGAACCCAGGAGGTGGAGGTTGCAGTAAGCCGAGATTGCGCCCCTGCACTCCAGCCTGGTGACAGAGCAAGACTCCGTCAAAAAAAAAAAGGAGGTTTGAATTTCTAGATGGCAAACTAAAGCTACATTTTTACACCTATTTATCTGCAAACTGCAAAACAATGATGGTAAAGGGAAATTCTTGTAGCAGTGAAGAGAATGGCAAAGGAGACATTCTGCGATTTGGGGATGATTTGGGGAAGATTAAAGAAGGTAAAAGCCATTTGACAAAAAATAAAAAGAAGAAGGACTAGCAGTTTAAATACACACAAGGGACTGCAGAAGAAGATAAACTCTAGGTTCCAAATTGGTAGGAATAAGAAGAACTCCCAATTAGGAGAACTTAATTCCTAGTCCACTTAAAATAAATTCCCACATTTCTGTCCTCTTCCTATGTGCTCAGAACACAGGCAGCTAAGTATTTCAGCACTGCATGAATGCAAAAAGGCCCTTTCCTAAAAAATGCAAGCAAACAACTTGAGGAGAATTAGAATTCAGGGTGAACTTGCATGTTCATTAGCACAATTTTTACCATTCTGGCATTTGTGAGCATCCTAGCCTAAAGGTTGGTAGGCTACCTGCTTGTTTTAAAATTAAACCTATCAGTGGATAATACCAGCCCACATACATAGAATTCCAAGTCAGACTTCATAAACATGGGGAAACCTAACTAGAAAATGATCCACACAGAAACAAAGTTACCTAAAAAAAGTAAACTACCTATTCTCAAATGTAAACAAAAATCAGAGAATGAAGAAAAATTAACAGAATGAAAGACAAAAAAACAAAGAGAACAAACACAAGTATCGACCACAGGGAACAATTCTAAAAATATATAATTCAGGAAACAAAAAAGCAAAGAAACAATTAACTCTAGAGGCTTCTAACTTGCATTTTCAGAGGGATTTGTAAAGGAATTTCACTCATTGAAAAATGAAATAATCACAGTAAAAAATAGAAATTATCATACAGTATAGATTCTTAAATTAAGAATTATATAGAACTTTGGAAGATAAAGTTGAAGAAGCATTTTAGGAGAGATAGAAGAGAGAGGGAGAGGGGTAGATATGCAGGTATTGGGGAAGTCAAAAGACTAAGCAGAGTTATTGAAACAAATAGAGAAGCTTAAGTAGCATTTAAAGGTATAAGAGTAACACAGAGTTTGTGATAACGGCAGTGACTTCAAATCTTGCCTTTCAAAGTAGAAAGTTAATGGGCAATGTATTAAATCAAGAAATCAATATAAGCAATATAAGCATTTTTAAATTAAATCTATAAAACAAAATAACTAAAAACAGGACATGGTTAAAAATGTTTACCTCAGAAAATTATTTGGTAATAAAAAGGAATGAATGATGTACTCATATATACAATAGCATTGGTGAATCACAAAAACATTATATTAAGTAAAAAAGTTGAACACAGAAGAGTACGTACTGCATGCTGTATGTTTCCAATTAAATTAATTCCAGGCCGGGTGCGGTGGCTCAGGTCTTTATTACCAGCACTTTGGGAGGCCAAAGCGGGTGGATCACAAGGTCAAGAGATCAAGACCATCCTGGCCAACATGGTGAAACCCCGTCTCTACTAAAAATACAAAAATTAGCTGCATGTGGTGGTGTGCTCCCATAATCTCAGCTACACAGGAGGCTGAGGCAGGAGAATTGCTTGAGCCCAGGGGGGTGGAGGTTGCAGTGAGCCAAGATGGTGCCACTGCACTCCAGCCTGGTGACAGAGCAAGACTCTGTCTCAAAAAATAATAATAATATTATTAATATATTAATAATATTTATAATAATTAATTTTAAAAAATTCATTTCCAGAAAACACAAATCTATAGTGATGGAAAGGAGGGAAATTGTTGATTTTCAAGTGCCACAGTTTGAGGGAAGAAAACCAACAGCAAAGGGAAAGGACGAAACTTACAGGTCTGATGGATGTACTTCATATCTCAAGTGTGCTGGTAGGTACACAACTGTATCCATTTGTCAAAACTCATCAAATTGTACAAACAAAAAGGAATTCAGTGAATATATTTTATACTGTGAATAACTGATTACAAAATAAGTAAAAATGGTTACCTCTAGGAAGTGGAACTAGGAATACGAAGTAGTAGGAAATGGAACAGTTGCAATGTATTAAATACTCTTATATATCATTTGATATTTAAACCATGCTTATATATTACTTGAATAAAAATTAAAACAAACAAAACTAGAAGGCAAAGAGTAAATATATACACATATAAATACCACCTGAAGAGATAGTATTACTGTTAACTTTTTTATTTAAAATGACTTTTTTATTTAAAATGTCTTTTTTTAGTTGTGGGTAAAGAACTTATTTTACTCAAGATTTTAAAAGAACCTTTTAAACAAAAAAAGAAACACATGATTTTATTTTTTACAGCATTTGAATTACAAAATGGTATAATTTTATTATAGGCTGTAATTTTTTATTTGATAAAATTATTCTATATATTTGGTTGCTCTTAACTCCTCAGTTGTGAAACTAACTGGCTGACTATGCATGTAATAAAATGCTAGAACATCTGACAACAAGGGAAGAGAGAGAAGTAGAGAAATTTAATATATATCTTTACTCTGAGAATAACATTATATTGTAATTACTTATTTGTCTTTATTTTCATAAAGACAAGAGCTATGTCTATCTTGCTTATCATCTTATACCATTATCTATAGAGTATGGGACATATAACAAGGATTTAATAAATATATGTGGAATAAATTGATCTATAAGGGAATATAGTACCATTTATTCACCCAACCAATATAAATGTATTGAGCATTTACTATGTGCAAGTATTGCATTGGGAATATGGTGACAGAAAGTTAACAGAAGTCATGGTTTTGACTCACAAGAAATTTACATTCTTGGAAAGTTATCAACTAGTAAATAATTTAATACTTTGTGATAACTGTTGTAACTTAAAATTCACAATGGCTTTGGAAGCTTAGAGGATTATTCACTAATTTTGCCTGAGATAATTGAGAAAAGCTTCAAATATACACCACATTTTAGCTGGGGATATTGCTGAGTTAAGGATAATACTAGAAACTAAAGAATTCCATTCACAGAATTCAACATGTACAAAGGTTGAGTAGTGTAAAGCAACATGTTGAATCTCAGGAAAAGTAGGTAGTTTTATGTAGCAGGAGCACATATGGAGGAAGAAATCATAATTCAGTCCTGGAGAGATAGACTGGGAATAATTATGACCAGAAAAGGGTTAAAGAATTCATCCTAGAGCCACTGGTGAGTCAAATGAGGGTTTTATTTAGGGAAGTGCTGTTCAGGTCTTAGTGTGAAAGAAAAGAAGTTTCTCAGTGCCTAGAGGGAGAAATCAGCTAGTAGATGATTGCAGTTATCTAGGCTGCAAATGTACACAAATACAAAGCAAGATCCCTAAAAGTAAATGGGATTTGATAAAGGAAATATTTTGCCTGACACAAGGGTAAACTTTTAAAGTTAAGTTAATCTGTATTTTGAAACATAATTAATTACTTCACAGATATTATATAAAATTGCTTTGCTTTTCTTGTTAAAAGACTACATAGAAAAATATGCTAAAAATATTTTAGTATTTCTTTAAATATTTAAACATTCTGTAAAGAAAAAAAAATGATTAAACAAGTGTGAACACTATCCCAAATCAAAATATAAATTGTGTGCAAATAATTCAAAGTTCTATTTTTATTGACATATCAATTCAAAATACTCCTTAGAATTAGAGTAAAGTTTTTTATTTTTATTTTTGTTTTTGTTTTTGAGACAGAGTCTGGCTCTGTCTCCCAGGCTGGAGTGCAGTGGCATGATCTCGGCTCGCTGCAACCTCCGCCTCCTGGGTTCAAGCCATTCTCCTGCCTCAGCCTCCCCAGTAGCTGGGATTACAGGCACGCACCGCCATGCCCAGCTAATTTTTGTATTTTTAGTAGAGACAGGGTTTCAACATCTTGGCCAGGCTGGTCTCGAACTCCTGACCTCGTGATCCGCCCGCCTCAGCCTCCCAAAGTGCTGGGATTACAGGCTTGAGCCACCGTGCCCAGCCGAATTAAAGTTTTAATAGCACTTGGGGTATAATACTTAACCCCAGAACCTATTTTGTTATCGTGTATATTGCAGTCACCCTGGTCTCCCATCTGTTTTTACGTTACAGGAAAGCTAAGAGAGTGTGGGTAATTATTTCATTTCCACTATTGGCAAGAGAACAATTTTCTTAAACAGAGTAGAAGGGGAGGAACAATTAGTGGTATTGAGCATTTTTTCACATGCTTGTTGGCCGCATGTATCTCTTCTTTTGAAAAGTGTCTGTTCATGTTCTGACACGGGTTTATCCTCAAACTTGTACATGTATCCCTGAATCTAAAATAAAAGCTTAAAAAAGGAGGAATGAACGGTTTTAACATGGCAAAGACTATTTAATCAAAATATGGATAATACAAATGCCTAATTTATATTGTTTCATTTCTAAAAACATAATTTCAAATCTTCTTGAATCCTCAACCATTATATTTAGCTATTTGTAAGCAAGAACCATGTTTATTCATTTCTATTGTCCAGCACTTTTTCACTCCATGGGCTGTAAATAAATAAATCTTCTGGATGTTTCAAGCAATGAGAAAATGATTAATAGATAGCAGTAATAATATTCTTGGTGAGACCTTTATAAAATCTCCCTTATATCTTTTCAAAAGAATTTAAACAAATACTATAATATAGGGAAGATGTTTGTTACCGACTTCTTGCTTATTCTGAGTTTCTTCACAACCACAGGTAATTCAGATTGGATTATAACAAAGAAAGTGAATATTGTTGAGACCTATTTGTCTGAAGACTTCATAGAAGCATCTCTCTCATTGCTTTATAGATACTGACTAAACAATTGGCACCCATTCATTCTTTACTTAATTCAGAATACATTTCTTGAGTACTGTCTTAGTCAGCAGTTGGGCTGCTACAACAAAAATTCCATAGATTGGGTGGCTCAAAAAACAGAAATTTATTTCTCACAGTTCTGGATCCTGAGATGTCTAAAATCAAGGTGGCAGCAATGTGGTTCCCGGTGAAGGCTTTCTTCCTGGTTTGCAGATAGATATATTTTTTGCTGTATCCTCACGTCGTGGAGAGAGAGAGGAAGCAAATTCTTAGTCTCTTCTTATAAGGGCGTTAATCGTATCACGAAGGTTTCACCTTTATGATCTAATTGCCTCGCAAAGGCCCCCATTTCCTAATACCATCACATGGGAGATTAAGATTTCAACATATGAAAAAACACATCCAGTCCATAGCAAATGCATAATATTTACAGAGGTTTAGGGTTATAGAGATGAATGTGACACAATCCTTTTCTTCAATGGTCTTAAAAATAATGGATGAGAATGACATGTCCAAAAAGTACAATACAAAAGGTGTGCATTACAATAGGTGTAAGTATAATGTGTTGTGGACACTCAGAGAAAGGTGCAATTTTATATTTACCTGAAAAAATCAGTTAAGGTTTACAGAAGTGAGAGTTTAGGTGGTTCTTGAAGGATAAGAAGTGTGTAACATACATATGAAATGATTGAGGATAACATTTCGGCTATTCAAAATGGGAAATTAAAAAAAAAAAAATTAGCCGGGCGTGGTGGTGGGCGCCTGTAGTCCCAGCTACTCGGAGAGGCTGAGGCAGGAGAATGGCATGAACCCGGGAGGCGGAGCTTGCAGTGAGCCGAGATTGCGCCACTGCACTCCAGCCTGGGCGACAGAGCGAGACTCCGTCTCAGAAAAAAAAAAAAGGTATGCAAGAATGCAGTGCATTCCATGATTGGTAAATGGTGAAGTGTGTCAGCAATATGGCTTGTATGTATGGTAGTTCTAATAGATCAGGCCAGAAAGATAAATGAGGCCAGGCTGCCAATAATATAAAGTGCCATAACAGAGGGCTTAGATTTTAGCATGTATGTGGCAGAATACACTGAAGATTTTTTGCATGTGAACAATATTATTCACTTGTGGTTTAGAAGGCTACCTCAGACCGCAGTGTAAAAGTAGATTGATGAAGATGAGATTGTAAGTAAAGACCCTGGTTAGGAAATGTTTACAGTAGTCTAGGTAAAAGACCATGAGACAAAATTAAGATAGTGGTAAAGGAAACAGATTAAATAGTGATTTAGGAAGATATGTGGTACTAGATTTTAAAATAAAAATCAGGCCTAAGTAACATACAGGTGAAAAATTAAGTAATGAAAATTGAAACAGTTGAAGTAATGAGAACCTCTCAGGAATCAAACAGAGAAGACAAGCAGAGGACTTTGAAGAATGCACCAATATTTAAGAAGGGAGGGAGAGTGAGAGAAAATGATCCAAGGAGGTGAAGAATATCAAGCCATAGTGCCCAGAGGCAGGGTTAGAAATAGAATGAAGTGGTTGTGTAGGAAGTCAAGATAGGAGAGATTGTCAAGAAAATGTCAACAATGTCAAAAGTCAATTTTAAGTAAAAGGAAGTTTGATAAAAAGCTTGCTGGATTTCACAAGTAGGAAGTCATTGACTCTCTTTCTGCTGAGCAGTTTAAAAAACTTAAAACCAAAACACATTTAGAATGGATTGAAGAATAAATAATAAGTAAAGAAGTGGAGACAATGAGAAAAGCCTACTTCCTTAAAAAGTTTGTGAAAGAAAATAAATATATCAATAAGTTAAAGAGAAACCCATATGAAAGAAACACATTCTCTTCCTCTTTCTGCTTCCCCTCTTCTTGCACCTGCTCATTCATTTTCTTCTTTTTATTTTTTAAAGGGAAAATGAAAGCAAAATCGTGGGGAAGGTAGAAAGGAAGGAGACATTATAGATAGTGAGAGTGGTGGGGAAAACAAATAATTGACGGTTTAAGGTCACAGACCAAAAAGGTTAAAATTTGTTAACATAACTCAAAATAATAAAAGTCATATATGACAAACCCACAGCCAATATCATACTGAATGGGCAAAAGCTAGAAGCCTTTCCTTGAAAACTGGCAAAAGGCAAGGTTGCCTGTGCTCTCTCATGACTCGTATTCAACATAGTATTGGAAGCTCTGGCCAGGCTAATCAGGCAAGAGAAACAAATAAGGGATATTCAAACAGGAAGAGAGGAAGTGAAATTATCTTGTCTTGCAGATGACATGATCCTTTATCTAGAAAACCCCATCGTCTAGCTCAAAAGATTCTTAAGCTGATAAATAACTCCAGCAAAGTCTCAAGATACAAAATCAATGTGCAAAAATCGCTAGCATTTCTATATACCAACAACAGGCAAGCAGAGAGCAAAGTCATGAATAAACTTCCACTCACAATTGCTTCAAAAAGAGTAAAATACCTAGGAATACAGCTAACAAGGAAAGTGAAGGACCTCTTCAAGAAGAACTACAAAACACTGCTCAAAGCAATTACAGAGGACACAGATGGAGAAATATTCCATGCTTATGGATAAAAAATCAGTATGATGAAAATGGCCAGACTGCCCAAAGTAATTTATAAATTTAATGTTATTCCCATTAAACTACTATTGACATTCTTCACAGAATTAGAAAGAAACTATTTTAAAATTCGTATGAAACCAAAAAAGAGCCCCAATAGCCAGGACAATCCTAGGCAAAAAGAACAAAGCTGGAGGCATCACGATACCCAAGTTCAAACTATAGTACAAGACTACAGTAACCAAAACAGCATGGTACTGACACAAGATCAAACACTTAGCCCAAAGGAACAGAATAGGGAAGGGAACCCAGAAATAAGACCACACACCTACAACTATCTGACCTTTGACAAACCTGACAAAAAAAGCAATGGGGAAGGGATTCCCTATTTAATAAATGGTAAGGAGAGAGCTGGCTAGCCATATGCAGAAGATTGAAACTGGACCCCTTCCTTACACCACATACAAAAATCAATTAAAGATGGATTAAAAACTTAATATAAAACCAAGAACTATAAAAATCCTAGAAGAAAAGCTAAGTAATATAATTCATGGCATAGGCATGGGCAACGGTTTCATGCCAAACATGCCAAAAGCAATTGCAACAAAAGCCAAAATAGACAAATGGGATCTAATTAAACTAAAGAGCTTCTGCACAGCAAAAGGCACTATCACCAGAGTAAACAACCTACGAAATGGGAGAACATTTTTGCAATCTATCAATCTGTCCAAAGTCTAATATCCAGAGTCTACAAGGAACTTAAGCAAATTTGCAAGAATAAAACAAGCAACCTCATTAAAAAGTGGGCAAAGGACATGAGCAGATACTTCTCAAAAGAGACATAGATGCTTTCAACAAACATATGAAAAAAAGCTCAATATCACTGATCATTAGAGAAATGCAAATCAAAACCACAATGAGATACCATCTCACGCCTGTCAAAATGACAATTATTAAAAAGTCAAAAAAACAACAGATGCTGGCGAGGCTGTGGAGAACAAGGAATGCTTTTACACTGTTGGTGGGAGTGTAAATTAGTTCAACCATTGCAGAAGACAGTGTGGCAATTCCTCAAATACTTAGAGGCAGAAATACCATTTGACCCCGTAATCCCATTACTGGGCATATATTCCAAAGGAATATAAATCATTCTATTATAAAGATACAGGCATGCATATGTTCATTGCAGAACTATTCACAATAGCAAAGACATGGAATCAACCTAAATGTCCATCAATGAAAAACTGGACAAAGAAAATATTTAATATATATATATATATATACACACACACACAGTGGAATACTATAGCCATAAAAAGGAACAAGATCATTTCTTTGGCAGGGACATGGATGGAGTTAGAAGCCATTATCCTTAGCAAATTAACGCAGGAACAGAAAACCAAATGCTGTATGTTCTAACTTATAAGTCGAAGCTGAATGATGACAACACATGGACACATGGGGAGAACACCACACACTGTGGCCTGTCAGAGGTTGTGGGAGTGACAGCATCAGGAAGAATAGCTAATGGATGCTGGGCTTAATATTTGGTGATGGGATGATCTGTGCTGCAAACCATCATGGCACACATTTACCTTTGTAACAAACCTGCACATCCTGCACATACACCCTTGAACATGAAATAAAAGTTGAATAAAATAAAATAAAAATAAAGAAATTGATAACACATGATTTAACATTTAAGATTCTAGGATGTAGAAACTGAAAGATCTGGTTTTATATCCTGGCTCTCCATTTAGTATTTGTGTGAATTTAAAAATCTGTAAACTTTTCTAATTTTAGTTTCATTGTCTGTAAAATTGGAGCTAAATTATAACCACATAACAGGGCTATTATCCAAATAAAATGAGAAATTAGAAGAAAAAAAGACCATAGGCCAGGCACGGTGACTCACGACTGTAATCCCAGCACTTTGGGAAGCTGAGGCGGGTGGATCACCTGAGGTCAGGAGTTGGAGACCAGCCTGACCAACATGGAGAAACCCCATCTCTACTAAAAATACAAAAATTAGCCGGGCATGATGGTGCATGCCTGTAATCCCAGCTACTCGGGAGGCTGAGGCAGAATTGCTTAAATCCGGGAGGCAGAGGTTGCGGTGAGCCTAGATGGCACCATTGCACTCCAGCCAGGGCAACAAGAGCGAAACTCCATCTCAAAAAAAAAAAGAGAAAGAAAGACCATAATAGAGTTCCTGCCACACGGTAAGCCATTATTATTAATATTTTTACTACCATACAATTGGCTTTACAAGTGACAGGGTAGCCATTTTTGTAAAACATTAAGAAATTGGCTAAGCATAATAAAAGACAAATAATTTTGTAGGTTACCAAGTCTATTGTTAAAATTATTTCTGGGACTGTTGTGTGTGCACATTCACACGTGCTGTAAATACCATGTGCACTTTTTACTCGGGCGTGAATAGGATGAAAGACCAAATGTATTATCTGAACCATCTTTAACTTCTCCGGGATCAAATATTTAAGTTCCTGCCAAGTATTTAGTCATTTAGATTCAAACATAAAGTTTGGGGTTAATAAAGTTGAACCAACTTCACCTGATCTCCCGTACTCAACTGATCCTCACCAATGGTAAATAAGCTCAACATATTATTCATATTTGTGGTAACATAGTTAAAGACTGCTCAAATATTTAAAGCTTAAATTATTTGTTTGCAAATTAGATCTAGATATTTGATACTTTAGCACTTCAGAATGATGTTTCGAGTCTTCCTTCATCTATACTTTGTTCACCAATTACTTTTTTGTAAAAATGTTTTTTTTTTTTTTTTTTTGAGACGGAGTCTCGCTCTGTCACCCAGGCTGGAGTGCAGTGGCACAATCTCGGCTCACTGCAAGCTCCGCTTCCCGGGTTCACGCCATTCTCCTGCCTCAGCCTCTCCGAGTAGCTGGGACTACAGGCGCCCGCCACCACGCCCGGCTAATTTTTTGTATTTTTTTTAGTAGAGACGGGGTTTCACCGTGGTCTCGATCTCCTGACCTCGTGATCCACCCGCCTCGGCCTCCCAAAGTGCTGGGATTACAAGCGTGAGCCACAGCGCCCGGCCGTAAAAATGTTTTTTCTAATATTTGCCTAGTTTTCCCAATGTTGGCACACTGAAGCTGTAAGCCAGTGACTCAGAACCACTGTAAGCCTATGGGATCCTATTACTGGTAGAATGATTGTCTGCATGTGCATATTACATCAGCAAAAATTGAATATTGAAGAATTGTAGTTTAGAAGCCACTAATGGATATATCACTGTCCTGCTGTAAAACAGGTCACTGCCTTTGCTTCCAGCTTAAGAGGTAGATTAGCTAAAAGTTTAATCCATTAATGTAATTTTGAGAATTAATGTTTTAACATCCTATTTTCTTTGGCCTGTGCTCATTCTGAAGCAGCTATGATAAAAAGAATTTTCATTGTTCTATAGGGAGATGTTAGTTTGTTATACTACATCTGTTACTAAAACCCAGGGACTCTTAGTGGCAGTTGAGGCAGATAAATCTGTCAAAAGATGTGCTCAAGGTTCCAGGGGCCCAAATGGTTTCCTTCTCCTAAGTCTGTATCAATAATGATTACAATATTGATAAGAAGAAGTTGAAGTCACCTGCTCAAACCTCCCTTCCATAATAACTCTTCAGAATTAGATATCCATGATAACATTTTCTGTAACAATGAAAATTGTCAGTCTGCAGCTTGATAAATTGTAGCTCCAACTGGCAGAGCCATTTGCTTTGTGGTAAACACAAAATGACAGATCTTTTTTGAATACAAACTATAATGCTTGCACCTTTCACAGCTGGTTTAGCTTGTAAACAGAGCAGAAAAAGAAGACTGATAAAAAATTGAAGGTTATGTACAAAACAAGCCCCATGACTAACTTTTTTTTTTTTCCTAGTAAAAGGATATTACCTCTGTTATTGCAACATGGCCCAAATGAGTACCCTAAAAGAGTGGATGATGATGATTCAAAAGTTCTAGTGACATACTACACTGGATATTTCACACGCATTTTCAACTAGCTTAATTTTCAAGAGTTTGTTATTATTGTTTGCAAAATGGTCTCCTTTTCTCTGTCATTACTTTCCACTCAGAATTTGAATATTTACCAGTACTTTTTATAAACACTGTACCACTGCTTACCCAGGTGTGTATCTCCAATACCAAGTAATTGTAATTATTTTATACAAATTACCACCCTGTATGTACTATCAAGAAATAGAGAGGTATGAAAATATTTCAAAACATTTTAAAGATGCTATTGTGTAAAACACCAGAGTATTCTCTAAGTCTCCTCTTTTCCATGGTTACTGAGTAGATATCATGATATCTGAGCTACAATTTCAAGGTAGATCCAGAAATTGATATAATCTTCCCTTTTCAAACAGATCTAAAATTATAGGCATAGGTTTAATGCTTTCATCCAGAGAAAGGGATTATTAATAGTTAAATTTAAGATATTGTCAACAATTACTTTAAAATTCTAGGTTAAAGCCAATATTCTAAAATCCATAAACTTCTATATTACGTGGGTGTTACTTTACATTTTTATTGTGGCAAAACACTTAACATGCAATTTACCCTGTTAACAAAAATTTCAAGTGCACAAAACACTGTTGTTAATCATTGGCACAATTTTCTACATCAGATCTCTGAAGCTTATTCATTTTATATAGCTGAAACTTTATACCTATGGAACAGCAACTTACTGTTTCTCCTTCTCCCAGCCATTGGAACCCAGCATCTTACTCTCTCTACTAATATAAGTATGAATATTTTAGATGCCTCTTGTAAGTGGAATCGTGCAGTTATTTTTCCTGTGACTGGCTTATTTCACTTAGGGCAATGTACTACAGCATCATCTGTGTTGTTGCATATTACAGGATTTTCTGCCTTTTTAAGGCTGAATGATATTCCATTGTATGCATATCCTGCTTATTTTTATTCATTCATCGATCAATAGATATTTAACTTATTTTCATGTTGTGGCTTTGAGAATAACGCTACAGTGAATACAGGATTATAGATATATTTTCTAGATTCAGATTTCAATTCTTTTGGCTATATACCTAGAAGCAGGATTGCAAGTCTATAACAAAATCAAATAACTCAATTAAAATGGGTAAAGCATTTCAATAGACTTTCTTCCAAAGAAAACAACTTTTTGGAAAATAGACTTTCCCCTAAACACATATAAATGGCCAACATGCATATAAAAATATGCTAAACATCACTTATCTGCAGAATGGAAATCAAAACTACAATGAGACATCACTTACACCTGTGAGGATGACTAATTAAAACAAAAAACAAAAAAACAAAATTAACAAAAAAAGATATCTAGTCTTGGTGAAGATGTGGAGAAATTGGAATCCTTTAACAGTGTTGGTAGGACTATAAAATGATACAGCCACTATAAAAAATAATATGGAAGTTCCTCAAAACAAACATAACACTTTTTTTGTACCCACTGTTACTTTAATCACTTGCCTTCATTTCTAGTTATCGCTGACTTTAATCAGTGTTAAATGAACTTAAAGAAAAGGCCTTACCTATTATCACCCTGCCCCCTTATAATATTAGACTCAACTCCTTCATATATATCTTCACCTCTCTAGGCCTCAGGATTGTTGGACCATCAACAATTCTCCTTATATTTTTTAATATCTTCAAATCTCAACTATGACAAGGAGAAGAAAAATAATACTGTAGGCAAATAAAACTATGTTTATCTCTTAAGACCCTGCTGTAATAACGTTTTGCTTTATCCAATAAAGATGAAAATATATTTTTCTTAATAGGTTTTTCTACTTTATTTTGTATGTCGGCATAAATTTAAATACAAGATGCAGATTTACTTGACTTAAAAGCCATTTTAAAGTTAAAAAACGATTAAGTAAATCAAACAAGTCAGATAATAAAAACAATGTCTTTGAAATATGAATACATATAGTAAAGTGCTTTAATCCTAATTGTGCAGGTTAGATATATTTTTACATATGCATATACTTCATCACCACCATGGAGTTTAAGACAAATAACATTTTTAATATTCCATAGAGTTTTCATGCCCATTTTAAATCAATCTCCCCACCACAGGGACAACCACCATAAATTAATGTTTTTATTTCTATATTTTTATTTATATCACCATAAATTAAAGTAATCACACTGTATGTACTAATTTGTAAATAGTTTTTATGTGGTTTCTGTCAAATAACTTAATGCCTGTGAAATACACCGACAGTGTTATATGTAGCAAACATTTTGCTTTATTTATTGTTGTATAGTATCACATTGTATACATAGATCACATTTTCCTCACTCATTCTACACTTGATGGGCTTGTTTTCAGTCTGAGGATATCATAGATACATTTGCTGTTAATATTCCATTACATGCTCTTCAGAGGATATATGCACATATTCACTCATTTCTCTAGCAACGGGATTGTTAGGTTGCAGCATAGATAGGAATATTATTGTTCCTATTGGATATGCTTTGTTAGATACTGCCAGACAGGTTTTTAAAATACCCCTGAAGTGGATGTATCATTTTTCAAAACCCAGAGAACATGTCAGAGTTCTGGTTGTTCTGCATCTTTACAAAATCTGGAATCTTCTGCTTTATAAATCTTACCTATATTTGTATGAATATGTCAATATCACATTTTATTTTTATTTGTGTTCTCCTAATGAGAAATGATGTTGATCACCTTCACATATTTGGAGCCACTGGTCAACTGAATCTAATGAAAGCTAAGACAAGGGCCAGGGACAGCTCAACCACAGAGCAGATTCCTATAGTTTTCTATTCTATCATAACATCAAAAGAAGAAGTGTGGCATTTACTTGAGGTAAATATCATATGCTTCATCCTCTAACATTGTGTTACACAAAGTGTAAACAAAATGTGACTGCTGTAAAATACAAAAAATTAAAAACCATACAAATAATCCGACAAATGCAGCTCAAAATCAAGACTGAAAATGTTAATCAAAGTAAGATTATAGAAATTTTAATTAGCATCCAAGAACATTAAAATAGCTATGATAAATGTTAAATGGCCTATTGGGTAAACTGGACAGCATGAATGCACAGATGGAGCATTTCACATAAGAAATGGAAAAAATAAACTAGAATAAAATGGAAAACGTTAAATGTAATGCTACAGCATTATAAATGAAGTATTCATTCAATGTGATTAAAAGCAGACAGGAAGAAAAGAAAGTATCAGGAAACTTGAAGACAGAATTTGAAGAGACCAACAAAAATTACTCCAATGGAAGTACAAAATACAGGGAAAAAATTAAGCATCTGAGTTGTGTGAGACTATTTCAAACTGCCTAACACTCATATCTTTGAGGTCCTGTAACGAGAGACAGAATGAAGCAAAAGTAATATATAAAGCAACAATTATCAAGATTTTTTTAAATTGCTGAAATTCCTCAATAACTGATAAAAAAATTTCAAAAATCGACAAATGAAGAGAAAAACCTATATGCACATTTTATTCAAGCTAATAAAAACCTAGAAAAAGACAGCATCTTAAAAGCATCCAAAGAAAAAAAGATTACACTCAGGGTAAAATTGAGAATGAAAACCTAATTTTCATGAGAAACAATGGAGGTAAGAAGATAATGAAAATAACTAATTAAAGTGATAAAAGAGAATTTAAAATATCGTACAGAATTTTTATCCAACAAAAGTATCTTTTGTAAAAAAGAAAGTGAAATAAGGACAGCTTTAGACAAATACAGAAAGAATTCTTTACTAGCAGACCTGCACTAGAAGACCTGCGAAAATAAATGCAATCATTTTGAAGATTTACAATACCAAGTAGAAATAAATAACAGCATGAAGGAAATAAGAACACAAAATATTAAATATATGGGTAAACAAGACAAATAAATTTTAAAAGTCTATATATACTGCATAAAATCATTAAATAACAAAGGAAGACAGCAAGAGAGGAAGAGAGGAACAAAACAACTGTGAAAGAGAAAAAAATAAAAAACAGCAATAGTAAGTCATCACCTATCAATAACTACTTTAAAAGTAAATAAGTTCCCCAGTCAAAATGCATAGAGTAGCTGAATGGATAAAAATAAACAAGTACCTGTGATATACGGCCTTCACTTAAATACTGTGTTTTCAATAATGAATAGAACATATAAATAGAAAACCAATAAAGAAACAGCTGATTTGAACAAAACTATAGACCAAATGGACTTAACAGACGTATATAGAACTTCTCACCCAACGAAAGAAGAACATTTTCCTCAAACATATGATCATATGTTAAATCACAATACAAGTCTTAACAAATTTAAGAAGATCAAAATCAGCACTGTTCTCTGGTAGGAGACTCGGGTTCAAGTCTACCACAGCTTGGAGCAAATGTTCCTCAGTGCCACTCCCACCTAGAGAGAGCAAGGTTTTGAGTAAACCGACATAGTTTGGACAGATCTAAGGAGAGCAAATTCCAAAAGTGGGTGGAGATGTGGCACAGATGCTGAGGCCAAGGGAGGAGGCTGGGAACCCTGCATGGGATACTCAAATGCTGGGGCTAGTTCCCAGCCTGGAAAGGCTCCTGGGGAATGACTGAGTGAAGAAACTGTGGGACTGGCCACTGTTGCTGTGGACCTCCAGGATCCTGGCTACAGGGGTCCCCATGTCCCCCACGTACATTTAAGCTGACAGAGAGATCTTCCCAGACAGTAGACAAAGAAGAGGCTTAAGCCAGCACAGAGCTGGGGGAATTTGTGCACCGCACACCTCCAGCAGAATACGGCCATAGGGACCTATCTCCCTGGGCTCCTCATCTTTCTCTGAGGAGTTCTAGCCTAATCTGACTACCGGACCAGGAGAAAGTGGGGCCAAGTTCTCTGCAGCACTGGGCACATCTGTTCCGCAGGCCCTCCTGATCTGTAGCTACGCTCAGGTCCCCTGTCTGGCTGCTGTGTAAGAGTGTGTGCATAGCCGAGGCTCTGCTGCCAAGCCTGGGTACTTTGCCTCACCTGCTTACAATCATGGTGGCCAGGGAGCACTTCAGAGCCCTCAGTGCACCAACAGTCCAGAGGAAGTGTGTCCGGAATTGGTGGGTTCTTGGTCTGACTTCAAGAATGAAGCCACGGACCCTCGCGGTGAGTGTTACAGTTTTTTTTTTTTTTTTTTGAGACCAAGTCTCGCTGTCGACCCAGGCTGGAGTGCAGTGGCGGGATCTCGGCTCACTGCAGGCTCCACCCCCCCGGGGGTTCACGCCATTCTCCTGCCTCAGCCTCCCGCGTAGCTGGGACTACAGGCGCCCGCCACCTCGCCCAGCTAATTTTTTTTTTGTATTTTTAGTAGAGACGGGGGTTTCACCGTGTTAGCCAGGATGGTCTCGATCTCCTGACCTCGTGATCCGCCTGCCTCGGCCTCCCAAAGTGCTGGGATTACAGGCGTGAGCCACAGCGCCCGGCGAGTGTTATAGTTCTTAAAGTCGGCGTGTCCGGAGTTTGTTCCTTCTGATGATTGGATGTGTTTGGAGTTTCTTCCTTCTGGTGGGTTCCTGGTCTCGCTGGCTCAGGAGTGAAGCTGCCGACCTCCGCAGTGAGTGTTACAGCTCTTAAGGCAGTGCGTCTGGAGTTGTTCGTTCCTCCCAGTGGGTTCACGGTCTCGCTGGCTTCAGGAGTGAAGCTGCAGACGTTCACGCTGAGTGTTACAGCTCATAAAGGCTGTGTGGACCCAAAGAGTGAGCAGAAGCAAGATTTATTGCAAAGAGGAAAGAGCAAATCTTCCACAGTGTGGAAGGGGACCCCAGCTGGTTGCCACTGCTGGTGCCGCAGCCTGCTTTTATTCTCTTATCTGGCCCCACCCACATACTGCTGATTGGTCCATTTTACAGAGAGCCAATTGGTCCATTTTACAGAGAGCTGATTGGTCTGTTTTGACAGGGTGCTGATTGGTGCGTTTATAATCCCTGAGCTAGACACAAAGTTCTCCACCTCCCCACTAGATTAGCTAGATACAGAGTGTCCACACAAAGGTTCTCCACATCCCCACCAGAGTAGCTACAGCATGTCTATTGGTGCATTAACAAACCCTGAGCTAGACACAGGGTGCTGATTGGTGTGTTTACAAACCTTGAGCTAGATACAGAGTGCTGATTGGTATATTTACAAACCTTGAGCTAGATACAGAGTGCTGATTGGTGTATTTACAATCCCTTAGCTAGACATAAAGATTCTCCGAGTCCTCACCAGACTCAGAAGCCCAGCTGGCTTCACCCAGTGGATCATGCACAGGGGCTACAGATGGAGCTGCCTGCCAGTCCCGCCCCATGCTCCTGCACTCCTCAGCCCTTGGGTGGTCGATGGGACTGGGCGCCATGGAGCAGGGGGCGGCACTCGTGGGGGAGGCTCCGGCTGCACATGAGCCCACTGCCAGCAGGGTAGGCTCACGCATGGTGGGCTGCAGGTCCCGAGCCCTGCCCCGCAGGGAGGCAGCTAAGACCTGGCGAGAAGTCGAGCACAGCAGCTGCTGGCCCAAGTGCTAAGCCCCTCACTGCCCGGGGCTTGTGGGCCAGCGGGCCGCTCCGAGTGTGGGGCCGCTGAGCACACGCCCACCCAGAACTTGCGCTGGCTCGCAAGCGCCCGCGCGCAGCACCAGTTCCTGCCGGTGCTTCTCCCTCCACACCTCCCTGCAAGCTGAGGGAGCCGGCTCCGGCCTTGGCTAGCCCAGAAAGGGGCTCCCACAGTGCAGCGGTGGGCTGAAGGGCTCCTGAAGCGCAGCCAGAGTGGGCACCAAGGCCGAGGAGGCGCCGAGAGCGAGCGAGGGCTGCGAGGTCTGCCAGCATGCTGTCACCTCTGAGAAGGAGCTGTTTGTCAATCCTGGCACACCAGGGCTTCAGTGTGCAACTCAGGAATGCCAAGTCAAGATCTGTGTCTAGCACTTTAAGAAAGAGAGGAGCCCATACTCTCAGAACACTCAGAGGGGCGAGATGCATGGGCTTGTGAGCTGCAGTGGGAGTGGGGCATGACTCCTTCCACAGGGCTGGCCTGAAAAGGTGTGACGAATATCCCTGCCAGACTTGGCTTAGGGAGCCCCATAGCCTCAAAATCCTAACAAAGGAAATGAGGGCACAGTGCCAGTGAGTGGAAGGGGATCTCCCCCCCAACACACATACCACAGAGCACTGCTGCAAATGTGAGGAGATACAGAGGAGTTGCTGGGCTGAGTAGGAGTCTATTTACCGACCATTGTTCTTAAGTACCTTCTACTGGATCACATCTCAAACTACAATACCAAAAAATATTTTGTTAGATTTCACTACTGCTGCCCCACTCCCACTGGTGCAAGGGCATGTGTGCGGACCCTACTGTGCTACCCCCACTGGAGTACATGTGCAAGGAATCCATCACAAAGCTGCTGCACCACCACTGCTAATTTGGTTCCTGGCTTGACTGTTGTTGGTGTATAGGAATGCAAGTGATATTTGTACACTGAGTTTTTATCCTGAGAGTTTGCTGAAGTTATTTATTAGCATAACAAGTTTTTGGGCTGAGATTATGGAATTTTCTAGACATAGGATTATGTGAACTGCAAACAGGGATATTTTGAAATCCTATTCCTATTTGAATACCCTCTTTTTTTTTTATCTTGCCTGATTGTCCCAGCCAGAAATTCCAATACTATGTTGAATAGAAGTGATGAAGGAGGTCATCCTTGTCTTTTGTCAGTTTTCAAAGGAAATTCTTCCAGCTTTTGCCCATTCAGTATGATGTTGGCTGTGGGTTTTCATAGCTGACTCTTATTATTTTGAGCTATTTTCCTTCAATACATAGTTTACTGAGAGTTTTAATATGAATGGATGCTAAATTTCATCGAAGGCCTTTTCTGAATCTATTGAGATAATCATGTGCTTTTTGTCATTTACTCTGTTTATGTGATCAATCACATTTATTGATTTGTCTATATTGAAAAAACCTTATATCCCAGGGATGAAGCCTACCTGATCATGGTCAATAAGTTTTTGATGTGCTGCTGGATTCAGTTTGCTAGCATTTTGTTGAAGAAAGAATGACTAACAGAGTAAACAGAAAACCTACAGAATGGGAGAAAATTTTGGTCAACCATTCATCCAACAAAGGTCTAATATCCAGCATCTATAAGGAATTTAAGCAAATTTACAAGAAAAAAAAACAAACAACTGCATAATAAAGTGGGTAAAGGAGATGAACAAACACCTTTTTAAAAGAAGACATACATGCAGCCAACAATCATATAAAAATAGTCAACATCACTGATCATTAGAGAAATGTAAATCAAAACTACAATGAGATTGCATCCAACATAAGTCAGAATGGCTATTATAAAAAAGTTAAAAAGTAAAAGATGCTGGAAAGGTGGCAAAAAAAGGAATGTTTATACACTGTTGTTGTGAGTGTAAATTAGTTCAGCCATTATGGAAGACAGTGTGGGGATTTCTCAAGGACCTATAGATAGAAATATCATTTGACCCAGCAATTACATTACTGAATATATAACCCAAAGATTATAAATCTTTCTATTATAAAAGACACATGCAGGAGTCTGTTCACTGCGGCACTATTCACAATAGCAAAGACATAGAACCAACCTAAGTGTTTATCAATGATAGACTGGATAAAGAAAATGTGGTACGTATACCTTATTAAATAGGGAATCATTTCCCCATTTCTTGTTTTTGTCAGGTTTGTCAAAGATCAGATAGTTGTAGATATGTGGCTTTATTTCTGAGGGCTTTGTTCTGTTCCATTGGTCTATATCTCTGATTTGGTACCAGTGCCATGCTGTTTTGGTTACTGTAGCCTTGTAGTATAGTATGAAGTCAGGTAGCGTGATGCCTCTAGCTTTGTTCTTTTGGCTTAGGATTGACTTGGCAATGCGGGCTCTTTTTTGATTCCATATGAACTTTAAAGTAGATTTTTCCAATTCTGTGAAGAAAGTCCTAGCAATCTCATTACTGGGTATATACCCAAAGGACTATAAATCATGCTGCTATAAAGACACATGCACACATATGTTTATTGTGGCACTATTCACAATAGCAAAGACTTGGAACCAACCCAAATGTCCAACAATGATAGACTGGGTTAAGAAAATGTGGCACATATACACCATGGAATACTATGCAGCCATAAAAAATGATGAGTTCATGTCCTTTGTAGGGACATGGATGAAGCTGGAAATCATCATTCTCAATAAAGTATCGCAAGGACAAAAAACCAAACACCACATGTTCTCACTCATAGGTGGGAACTGAACAATGAGAACACATGGACACAGGAAGGGGAACACCACACTCCAGAGACAGTTGTGGGGTGGGGGGAGGAGAGAGGGATAGCATTAGGAGATACACCTAATGCTAAATTATGAGTTAATGGGTGCAGCACACCAACATGGCACATGGATACCTATGTAACAAACCTGCACATTGTGCACATGTACCCTAAAACTTAAAGTACAATAACAAAAATAAATAAATAAATAAAAAAGAATGAATTCTCTGGCTTAGAAATGCAAATATGAAAAGTATATGACTGGACAGGTGGGTCTAAGTCCTTGAACGCAACTCCCCTCAGAGACATTAATGCATATACACCAAATCTGGTGTAGGGATGGCAGCATTTACTCATAAATTCTACCAGTTAAAGGCTTCATAATTTGCTTATTGTTTGGCCTCAAAATCACACAAAAGCCTTTGGCCAGGAGCTGGACTCCTCAGGATATTCAAGACTTATAAACTGAAACCTGGGAAGATGACTAAAATTAAAAATAATAACAACATAAAAATGGCTTGGTGAGAAGTATGAGAATAAATTGGAAACCAAGTCTATTGTTTTTGGGGATATGAAAGGTTGTGGATGCTGTGGAAAGATGTTTGAAAACAACATATTAAGAAAAAAAGACAGACACAAAAGGCTACATATTTTATGATTCAATTTATATGAAATGTGAATGGATTATAGCTCAAGAGTCACTGACTCTTGCCTTTTTACTGGGATAGAGTAAATTTTCTTAAATACTTATTTATTTGCTGTATGCCCTATGGGCAATTTTTAGAAACTGTAAATGCTGCTGTATTATAATTTATACCAATTATGTTTTTATCCTATGGTGTCTGGATCAGCAGAGCTCCTCAAGCCACCACACCAAAAGTGGATCAAATTACATACATTTATATATTCAATTTAAAATTCAGATTAATAATTTATTAAATAATTTTATTCCTGCTGTTTTCATATATTCCAAACTTCTTTGATGTATAGATAAGTTTATATAACCAACTAACAAGCATATCCTCACATATCAAAATACAAAACATTTCCACACATATCATAATATAAAATGTGTTCTTTAGTAGAGAAAATAGAACGCTAATATTTGTGTACTTACGAAGAAGATAACATGGCCAGGTAAATCTTAAAATAGAGCTAAAATTACTTTACATGGAGAGGATAACAGCTGAATCAGTCACCACCTAAAAAGAGTTGTTATATTTTCAAATGACTAAAATTACTCATAGGTGAAATAAGACTACATTTTCATTTTTCAAATTTACCTCATGAAAGTATGAGAGTATGTATAAGTTTCCCCATATGTGTAGGTTTCATTTTTCAGATTTATTTTTATTATGTCATAAATAATCTGATGACCTTTGACTTTTTTGTGAGTGTGACCAGAAGGAAACTAAGAATCTGTCATGTACCATTTTCTATATAATATAGGGAAGAGTAGTTACTGAAAGTTCTGTTGTACTATTCATAGATCATAATGGCCTTCCTTGCAGATATCTAGAAGATGTGTAGGAAAAACAGCAATAAAACATGTTTTCTGGTCTTCACTCTAGCTTTTCTTGCATAACATATATCACTCCTTAAATGCACAAAATTATATAATCTGAAGATACTAAAACATTCAACAGAACTACAATTTTCTTTTTCTGATTTTTATTTGGTCATCTTATTCTAGATTGTGAAGAATATATTTGATGCCAGTGAGCTAAATAAAGTCAATACTACTGGTCATGATATCAAGTTCTCCAAGAGCTGACTCATGGTAAGATTTCACTTGCTGTGGCTAAAACTATGAGCAAATATGACAAATGTCATTTCCAGGCTGATGCTCAACTCTTCAGCCCAGCTGTTCCACTGCTGCAGAAATTGTGAAGTATATGTTGAGGGGGTGCCTACATTAGAGTAAGTCCCTATGTGACTGCAATGAGCAAAAGGCCTTGGCAATTCACACCAGTTATATATTATGAATGAAGAAATAATTCTTATGGGTTTAAATAACTGAGACTTTGAGATCACTTGTGATATGATTTGGGTCTGTGTCACCGCCCAAATCTCATGTCAAATTGTAATACCCAATATTGGACATGGGGCCTGGTGGGAGGTGATTGGACCATGGCATTGGATTTCCCCTTTGATTCTGCTCTTGTGATAGTGAATGAGAGCTCATGATATTTGGTTCTTTAAAAGTGTGTGGTATTTCCCCCACTTCTCTATTCTTCCTTCTCTGGCCATATGAAGAAGCGCCTGCTTCCTCTTTGCCTTCCATCATGATTGTAAGTTTCCTGAGACCTTCCCAGCCATGCTTCCTGTACAGCCTGAAGAACCGTGAGCAAAATAAACGTCTTTTCTTTATAAATTATTCCGTCTCAGGTAGTTCTTTATAGCAGTATGAGAACGGACTAATACAATTTGTTAATCTAGCAAACCCTAACTCATTTACATATTTTGACTAGTCGAGATTTATATATAACTAAAACTCCTATCATATATATATATATATATATCTCGACTAGTCAAAATATGTAAATGAGTTAGGGTTTGCTAGATTAACAAATTGTATTA
>NW_026652282.1:108333442-108362882 GCF_009828535.3 Hylobates moloch
GAGAGAGAGAGAGAGAGAGAGAGACAGACAGAGAGAGAGATGCACAATATAGGAATCATATATATAATATTTATATAAAATATATATAGTTAGATATGTAATATGTATATAATTATATATAATATATAACTACAATTATATAGCTATGATTATATATGAAAGCAAATATATATATATATATTTTATGTTTGTCTTTCTATTTGAGTTGAATCTTACCACTTCTCAGTTTCCAGGTTAGATATCATTTCTTTCTGTAGATAATCATGACCACCTCCAATCTAGACTTTCTTTTTAATGGGTGTATGCTTGTATGCCACGCTATCATTTGTACCTTGTATATTGTATTTGTTTACTTACATTTCACACACCATGTCCTCAGACCTTGAGCTAAATGAGGCTCATTGCTTTGTCTGTCTTTTGAAAATAGCAGAATGGCTAGTACATATAAGGCTTTCAATACATGTTTTTAAACTTAAAGTTTGAGATAAAAGTGTTGGATAATTGATGTAATTATCAATAGAAGGCATTAGTTCCATTAATTATTTCCAAAATCTAACATAAACTATAGATTTAGAAAATATTATTCCTTTAAAACACATATTTTTATCTGATTTCCTCTACAAATTCAACTTTTCTGTTACACGTAATTCAGTTTGAGCTTGTATAAAAAAAGATTTGAGACAAACCCAAATGGCATTATGTAGATACTTTCTGAAATAATTTTAACCTAAATATTAATCAGCCTTTTTCTGAAGAATTTTAAGGCAGTGGCTTAACATATTTTAAACTTTATTTCTAAGATTTGGTAGCAGTTACACTGTGAAGAAGGATGTCAGGTGACATTCCAGTATTATGGTACGTGGTCTGATTAAGATATTATATAATATGTAAGCGTACCGTAAAGTCAACACTTGGTACTGCACAGTGCTTCTAGGCAGCAGACATTAATTTGGGAAAATGTCTGTGTGGGTTTAATATTAATTGCTTAGTCAATTTCTCTCAAAAGTGGTTTACAAGTTCCCACTTAAAGATTACTTTTGATATTCACCTCTAGGAGAACTATCCTAATATGTCCTACTTCAGTTTTGAAGAGAAAGAGAATCTTGTTAATGAACATTACATTTTCAACCATGTGGTAATTACACAACCTGACTGAAAAACAATAATTTCTTTGGGTGATTTACTAGGGATATGTTTTGAAATTTTGCAAGTGGAGGCAGGGTGGGAAGCATGGGGAGAGGGTTTAATTTTCTGCTCAAGTGAGTATATGACACTAAAATATCTAGATAAAAGTGAAAAATTCAGTAAGTCAACCATGACAGCCTTCAGCTGACAGAAATGACGCTCAGTATGCAGTTTTATTTCTCAATAAAATTATAAATTTAAATTGAAAGACTATAACTTCATTCTGAATGATTTCATGTATAATTTTCTTAGATTATTATATAGAATCATTGACTATTATAGCAGAAGGAAACCTTAAAGACTTTCTGGAATTCCCCTTTCCATTTCTTCTACTCCAACTCTTTACTTATTATTTTATGTAAGCCTTTTAACCTAATTGTTCCTGCTATGCATTCCCATATTATTTTGCATTTTTAAAATTCGTTGTAACAGCTCTAGTGACATTTTAAAAATTTAGTCATTTATTTGTTGGTTCAAAAATAGGTATTAAGGACTTCCTGAGTGCCAGTTTTTGTTATTGTGTACTTGTGATTGCTTATTTCATTGTATTTCCAACTACGTTATAAGATCTAGTAGAACAGTGAATGGGTCTTTTGTTTGTTTGTTTTAATACAGGCAGCCCATATGAGTTAGGCTGGGTTGACTGTGTATTCATTTGCTATGGATGCCATAACAAAAGTACCAAAGACTGAGTGGCTAAAACAATAGAGATTTGTTTTCTCACAATTTCATGATTTAGAAGTCTGACATCAATGAGTTGGTAAGGTAGCTTTTTTGGAGACCTCTTTCTTTGGCTTAACAATCATTTCCTTCTTGTGTCCTCACATGGTCTTTTCTCTGTACATGTAACAGTCCTCTTCTTATAAACACACCGGTCATATTTGATGAAGGCTCATCCTAACAATGTCATTTTAACTCACTTACATCTTTAAAGAGCCTGTCTTCAAATATCATCACATTCTGAGGTACTGGAGGTTAGGACTTCAACATACAAATTTTGAGGGGACTCAATTCAACTCATAAAAATCTATATAAAAGGGAAATACACAAGAAACTAAGACATGGACTAAAAATGTTAGGGGTTAACTTTTCTCTCACATAAAAGAAAGAGGTAGAGAGTGAAGAAAAGGTATCATTTTTCACTTCCTCCTAGTACACTTGTCCACCAAATTTAGGGTCTCTCCCTCTTCCATCAAGATGGTTGCTAGTGCATAAATTATCATATTCACATTATGGCCAGAAAGAAAAAGAAACTCCAAAATGAAAAGAACAGATGCTAACTAAGTATTCTCCATTGCAACAACTTCCACTCAGGCCGTATTAGCTAGAAATGTGCCACATGGCCCAGACAACCTCCTTTGTGATGCTGATTGAAACATATATTTTAAAAAATTGTGTTTGTCACTATCCTAAAATATATAAGGATTTTATTAGTGGTAATTGTGAAAGGATGAGTATTCAGTAGGTATTAGGAATCTGTTTAATATATTTTACTCAATAAAATTTATTATATGAATGACAGGAATTAATGAATAATGTATGTCTTGTTCAGGAGTTTGTGTGGTTGTTGTTGCCATTGAATAGCTCAGTTAAAAAGTTGGAAAAAAACTATGTTTTTAGTATTCACTAGAGACCCTCTACAGAATCTAAAGGCTATAGGGCAAAATTTAAGAAAAAGTCACAAATCTAGTACATTCCCTTCATTTTATGGATTAAAAGTAAATATTATCGGCCGGGCGCGGTGGCTCACGCTTGTAATCCCAGCACTTTGGGAGGCCGAGGCGGGTGGATCACGAGGTCAGGAGATCGAGACCACGGTGAAACCCCGTCTCTACTAAAAATACAAAAAATCAGCCGGGCACGGTGGCGGGCGCCTGTAGTCCCAGCTACTCAGAGAGGCTGAGGCAGGAGAATGGCGTGAACCCGGGAGGCAGAGCTTGCAGTGAGCCGAGATTGCGCCACTGCACTCCAGCCTGGGTGACAGAGCGAGGCACTGTCTCAAAAAATAAATAAATAAATAAATAAATAAATAAATAAATAAATAAATAAATATTGTCTCATTCGAATCCCACAACAACACTTTAATAAAAGTAAAGCTGGTATCCTAGATGATAATGAACTGGATGTCCAGAGTTTTCAATGGCTTGCCCAAAGTCAATGTTATCTAGAGTAGAAATTAGTAGGTCTCTTGGCTATTTCATATTGTTTCACAATATTAGAACAATTAAATACAGAGGTAAAAGATGTGAATTACAATCCATTTATTTTTCAATCTTAACAAATATGAAAATTTTACTATGTTTAGTTACATATTAACTTATATCTTGCCTTTACTTAAAATATGGTACTAACACTCCCTCCAAAGACTCATGAGGCTAATCAGTGGTTCTCAGTGTTGTCCACAGATAAACCATTAGCATTACCTGGGAATGTGTCAGAAATAAAAATTCTCAGGCCCTCCCAAACCTACTGAATCAGAACCTCTGTTGACAAAACCAAAAGTATGTGAATTAACAAACCCACCAGGGGATGTGGATTCCCATGTATGCCAAAGTTTGAGAATCCCACTTTTAGTAGAAAAATGATTATTGCTATGTTTTTGCCTTTTTCTCTATCTTTCGAAATCTTAACCCTTTTTAAGTACAAAAGTATATGGTACATTCTCCAAGAAAGCTGCTGGAAATATTTCATGATGCACCAAGAATTTGTTACTTTGAAATCTAGATGTCAATTATCATTAAGTACCCAAGTAGCAATAAAAACAGCTCCAAGAAATAAGGATACCTGGGACTAAATCCCTGTGCAAATATGACTCTGCTTTATAGTTCCTAAACTAAGTTCTATCCCTAGTATAAATTGTTCCTTCCTTTTTCAGATCTTCCTTGTGTTCTGCTGTAACTAGCCTTTTCTAACTGCTATGGTGTACCCATATTCTGCTTCTCGGGTCAAAAACTAAATATTTATTGGACCTGCTTATTCCTCCATATCGTGTTATAACCCTGAAAGATGCTAACTCCTATCTCTACCCAGTCTCATATAAAACAGAGCAGAGCCATTCTATTGGTCAGATTCTCTGTTTCATAGTTTTTTGTTTTTTTTTTTAATTCATTCTAGTATGTGGAAGTCCTGGGTATAAAAATGCTTTAAAAGTCCTTTCTCAATTAGCCGGGCATGGTGGTGGGCATCTGTAATCCCAGCTACTCAAGAGGCTGAGGAGGGAGAATCACTTGAACCTGGAAGGCGGAGGTTGCAGTGAGCTGCGATAGTGGCATTGCACTCCAGCTTGGGCAACAAGAGCGAAACTCCGTCTCAAAAAAAAAAAAAATTCTCTCTCTCTCTCGCTCTCACTCAAAACCCTCAAGAATGAGGAGGGGTAATAAACAGAGAGAGAACAAATCTGCCTTAAAGCAGGCTGAATTTCAATCAATGTAAAGATTAATTTGTATACGAGAATGTACAAGTGATTTGCAAATATATTAGTTAGGTTCCAACTTGCATTTTATGGTAGGCAAGAAATAATTCACTGTCTAAATGCTTTCATGATTCTGATAAAAAGTATTTTTGTAAGACAGGTTAAGAAAGACTTGTGAGAAAATATATAAACAATCCACACATATTTATGAAATACAGGCGCATCGTATCCTACTCACAGGCAACAAGTGCATTAAATAGATAAGAAGAAATCAACTGAAGCAAATGTATTTTTAGTTGAAAATTGAATTGCAAACATGACCCACATTTGTACTTTAATATAGATGTTCTATAATGTAAGTATGATCGTATTACATTTTTTACTCTGCTTTATTTTTCTTCTTAGCAGTTAAAATATTTATAGTGCATAATTTGTTTTTTGGATTGTTTTGATTTTATTTTCTAATTTTATTACATTTTTATGGGTACATATTATATGTATATGCTTATGGAGTACATGAGATATTTTGATACAGGCATGCAATGTGAAATAAGCACATCATGGAGAATGGGGTATCCATCCCCTCATGCATTTATCCTTTGTATTACAAACAATCCAATTACAATTTTTTAGTTATTTAAAAAAGTACAGTTAAGTTTTTACTGATATTAGTCACCCTGTTGTGCTATCAAATTGTAAATCTTATTTATTCTATTTTTTGTACCAAGTAACCATCCTCACCTCCCCCCCACAAACCCCCCACTAACCTTCCAATCCTCTGATAGCCACTCTTCTACTCTCTACATTCATAAGTTCAAATCTTTTGATTTTTGGATCAATTCTTTTGATTTTTGATTCTTTTGATTTTTGGATCCCACAAATCCAAAAATCCAAATCCAAAGTGAGAACATCCAATGTTTGTTTTTCTGTGCCTGGCTTATTTCACTTAACGTAATGATCTCCAATTCCATTCATGTTGTTGCAAATGACAGCATATCATTCTTTTTGTGGTTGAATAGTACTCCATTGTGTGTATGTACCACATTTTCTTTATCTGTGCATCTGTTGATGGACATTTAGGTGGCTTCCAAATCTTAGCTATTTGTATATTATCTGTTTATCTGCTAAATTATAAGGTATATGAGTGCAATGGATAGTTTTTCTTCAGTGCTTTATCCTCAACACCTAGAAAAATGCCTACATCATAGTTAGCATTCAAGAAATATAAGTTGCATGAATGAAAGAAGAAGGAAAGAAGGTTGTTCTTGGAAATTAAAGTGCAGTTCATTTAAAACAAAATCTTAATATATCCTCTGGTAAGTTTTTTTTCTATTATAAAAACACTGATCTGATACCAATGATAATTAAACCACAATATCCTGTTTATGACAAAGTGACAAACCATAAGATAGGTAATGATTCATCATGAATACAAATATACTGCCTCTGAACCAGCATCTTAGGTGCTTTTCAAACCTTATTATGATTTAGATTAATTCAGGCTAACTTAATAAGTAACATCGAATGTAAAATCTCACCTTCTAGTTTTATAAAGCAACAACAAAAATTGAAATATACATTTTTAATCACCTAGTATGGATTATAGGACAAAACATAAGTTTCAAATGTGGTTTTGGCTTTTTCTAAGGACTTTTTAAACAAGTGAATCCTTGAGAAGTTCACTAACAGCATGAAACCAAAGTTTAATACTAAATGGTACAGTTGACGCATGAACAATGCAGGAGTTAGGTATGCTGACCCCCCACACAGTTAAAAATTCATGTATAGCTTTTGACTCCCCCAAAACTCAACTATTAATATACCACTGTTGACCAAAAGCCTTACTGAAAACAAAGTCAATTAACATGTTTTCTATGTTATTTGTATTATACATTGTATTCTTACAATATTACAATAAAGCTAAAGAAAACAAAATGTTTTAAAAACCTCAAAAGAAAGATAAAATATACTTACTATTCCTTAAGTGGATGTAGATCGTCATAAAGTCTTCATCCTTGTCATTTTTGCACTGAGTAGGCTGAGGAGGAAGAGGAAAAGGAGGGATTGGTCTTGCTGTCACAGGGGTAGCCGAGTCAGGAGAAAATCCACGTATAGGTGGACCTGTGCAGTTCAAGCCTATGTTGTTCAAGGATAAACTGTATGTCTGCTTTGCTTAAACTTCAAACTCATATTAGAAATATCTTACGATAAAGATAAATCTGTCCAGAAGAAGTTGGAATTGTTGGTTGAAATCATGCATGTATTTTATTATATTTCATCTTTATGTTTGCCTGTAAATCATGACCTTTTAATAACTCAGAGCCTTTTGACAATTCCTGCTGCCTATATGTTAAAACTGTTTAATATTTTGAGTTTTCATTTCTTAAAAATGAAAATGAAGCATTTACATTCCATTTGCATTTTAATTATCATTTTATTTTGGTTGAATATAATTAATTGGTTGGATTTTTGCAAATTCTGATTTTGACTTATCCACTTTTAAAACTGTAAATATTTTACAGTTCTCTAATGATAGTAAAGTATTATTTTGTTTTCAGTTATATTGTACATATTTTTCAAGTTATTGTTGAACTATTGCAAACAATATGATAATGACCATGTTTGTAAAGAAAGTCTTTTCCCGTTTTTGAAAACAATGAAAATAGGACCAGTGGTTTAAAAAGTATGAATATTTAAAGGCTCATGATGCAGATTTTCGTGATACTTCTCAAAAAAAACCTGTAAAATTTAAATATTCACTAGGAGTGTGCAATCCCACCTCTCTCATATAAACTCCTTTTCATATACACTTATATACTATTAGTTTTGTCCCTCTGGAGAATTCTGACTAATAAAGATTTTGCTACTAGGAGTAGTTCTAGAGAAACAGAATTTTACGGAGAGATTTATTTAGTTGGTTTAGGGGTTTCTGGCATTGGCTCTTTAATCTGATTACACCCCAAAATGCTAAGGACTCTACTTCTGATACTAAGGACTGATAGTCCTTGGCATGAAATATTTAGAGAGTTATACAAAATAAATGCATTTGATAAGCCTGATTCATTGCTTATGAGAGGCAAGGAGATTAGTGACTCAATATATGATCCTTTGAGCATTTGTGGAGAACCAAGAAATATAATGAAGCTGGTTGGTTGCTCCTAAGTTCACTGGACAAAGTGATGAAGGAAAAAGATGAGCTTATGGATTCTATCTCCCGGCTCCAGAAGCACATACTTAGCTTCAAATCTTCGAAGATTTCCCTGGGTCAGAGTCTTATTCTGTAGACAAAGGGCTAAAATTGCAGAAAATCAGACACAAGCACTTATAATGTGAGTGGCTGACCTGCAATGAACAGTGCATGCGCAATCTCACCAGGTGTCTACTGTTAAAGTGAGGGCACTGACTGGAAAAGAATTGGACCTTGTAACTTGGGATGGGGACGTGTGTGAGAACCCTAATGAAGCTGGGGGCACTGAGATCCTATATTCTGATAAGGCTTTTTTACTGCCATGGGAAATGGCCTCCCCATCGCAAGTGGTGGCAACATTTCCTCCCCTACCCAGGCTGCCATCAGCCTTTCCACCTTTGTCTGAGGAGATTAACCATGCACTGCCAGAGGCAGCAGTGATGGCCTCCACTGAGGCAGTTGCCAGGCAAAACTAGGCTGATTCTTTTCGGGACCCACCCCCACCACCGCTCTTTGCTTCTAGATTTATAACTAGATTCAAGTCCTGGCAGGCCCCTAGAGGTGAGGTTCATAGTGTGACCCATGAGAAGGTGTGCTACACACCAAAAGAACTACTCGAGTTTTCTAATTTATATAAGCAGAAACCCAGAGAACAGGTATGGGAATGGATATCAAGGGTGTGGGATAATGGTGGAAGGAACAGAAAGTTGAATCAGGTTTGGCTGGATGGTCAGGGACTTGGAAGGGCATGATTGGAAAATTGGTGACAAAAAAATAATTTGGGGAAGAGGTACGTGGATGAAACTTTCTGAATGGCCAAGAACTATGAAGATATTTATGTCCTATGTGAATGCTCACCAAAGTATATTTTCAGCAGAGGAGGATTTTAATAATCAAATGGATAGAATGATCTGTTCTGTGAACACCTCTCAGGCTCTTTCCCCAGCCACCCTGTCATAGCCCAATGGGCTCATGAACAAAGCGGCCATGGTGACAGAGATGGAGGTTACGCATAGGCTCAGCAACATAGACTTCCACTAACCAAGGCTGACCTGGCTATAGCCACCACCAAGTGCCCAATCTGCCAGCAGCAGAGACCAACACTGAGCCCTCGATATGGCACCATTCCTCGGGATGATCAGCCAGCTACTTGATGGCAGGTTGATTACATCGGACCTCTTCCATCATGGAAAGTGCAGAGTTTTGTCCTCACTGAAATAGACATTACATCCAGATATGGGTTTGCCTATCCTGCTCGCAATGCTTCTGCCAAGACTACCATCCGTGGACTCATGGAATGCCTTATCCACCATCATGGTATTTCACACAGCATTGCCTCTGACCAAGGTACTCACTTCATAGCTAAAGAATTTTGGCAGTGGGCTGATGCTCATAGAATTCCCTGGTCTCAACCATGTCCCCCATCATCCTGAAGCAGCTGGCTTGATATAATGGTGAAATGGCCTTTTGAAGTCACAATTACAATGCCAGCTTCATGACAATACTTTGAGGGCTGGGCCAAAGTTCTCCAAAAGGCTGTGTAGGCTCTGAATCAGTGTCCAATATATGGCACTCTTTCTCCCATAGCCAGGATTCATGAGTCCAGGAATCAAAGAGTGGAAGTGGAAGAGGCATCATTTACCATCACCCCTAGTGAGCCACTAGCAACATTTTTCATTCCTTTTCCCACAATATTATTTTACTCTGGCCTAGAGGTTTTAGCTCCAGAGGGAGAAATACTACCATTAGGAGATAAAACAATGTTTAAACTTGCATATCAGCTCACCCACAGTAAAATAAAGCAACAAGTAGAGTCCTGAAGCCCCCATTCCAGACCCTATCTCCTGGACAACATTCTAGACACACATTTGGCCTGAAGGGAACCCACTGCCTTGAAGTGAAAGACCCAGTCCTGGCAAGATTCATCACCTGCTGACTAAAGGGCCCTTAGGCCTTGAATAAACAGCAGCAGCAGCCAGGCAGCATTCATCATAGGCCTTTCAATGAGCCCTAGTACTGTACTGGCTTCAGGTGTGACTCAGCACATTTCCAGCTGTGGTGGCCATAGGGAAAGACTCCTGACTGGGGAAAAGAAAGAGAAGGCTAAAAAGGACGTTGTGTTGCAACCTCAGTACCAGCTCAACCGTAGTAAAATAAAGCATGAGGCAAACACCTGAACTCACTAATTTCACACCTTAGCTCCTGGATGGCAGTTTTTAGACTTGCTCTGGGCCTGAAGAGAACTCATTATCCTGAAGGAAGGTGAAAGAGGCCTTTCAGGATACATAGGTATATATGTGCCATGGTGGTTTGCTGCACCTGTCAACCTGTCATCCAGGTTTTAAGTCCCGCATGCATTAGGTTTTTGTCCTAATGCTCTCCCTCCCCTTATCCCCCACCCCCTGACAGGCCCTGGTGTGTGATGTTCCCCTCCCTTTGTCCATACGTTCTCATTGTTCAACTCCCACTTATGAGTGAGAACATGATGCATATATTTGTAACAGAATAACAGAAAACTACAAATCAATTGATGTGATACATCATATCAACAGAATGAGGGACAAAAATCATATGATTATGTCAATTAATGGTGAAAAAGCATTTGTTGAAATTGAACATCCCGTCATGATAAAAAACCCTAAAAAAAACTGGGTATAGAATAAACATACCTCAACATTAAGAAAAAGCTATGTATGACATACTCTAGGCTATAATTATTCTGAATGGGGGGAAAACTAAAATCATTTTCCTCTAAGATCTAGAGCAAGACAAACATGTTCACTTTCACCACTGTTATTCAACATAGTACTAGAAGTCTTAGCTACAGCAGTCAGACAAGACAAAGAGATAAAGGGCAACCGAATTGTAATTGAAGAAGTTAAATTATCCTTTTTGCTTATGATATGATCTTGTATTTGGAGAAACCTGAAGACCCCACCAAAATACTATTATAACTGATAAACAAATTCAATGACGTTGTAAGATACAAAATCAACATACAAAATTTAGTAGCATTTCTATATGCTAACAGTGAGCACTCTGAAAAAGAAATCAAGATAGTAACCCCATTTAAAATGTATAGAAATAAAATAAAATACCTAGAAGTAAACTAAATGAAAGAAGTGAAAGTGCTCTACAAGCAAAACTAAGAAACACTGATGAAGGAAGTTGAGGAAGATGCTGAAATATGAAAAATATTCCATGTTCATGGATTACAAGAAGCAGTATTGTTGAAATATCCATACTGCTCAAAGCAATGTATAGATTCAATACAATCTCTATCAAAATACCAATGACATTCTTCACAGAAATAGAAAATAGAAACAATCCTGGAATTTATATGAAAACACAAACAACACAGAATAGCCAAAGCTGTTCTGAGCAAAAGGAACAAAACTGCAGGAATCACAATACCCGACTTCAAATTATACCACAGAGCCAAAGTAACCAAAACAACATGGTATTATGTATCCCCCAAAGCAAGGAAATTAGGATATCAAAGAGATACTTGCACTCTCATGTTTATTGCAGCACTATTTACAATAGCCTGTATTGGGAAACATCCTAAGCATCCATCAAAAGACAAATGGGCAAAGAAAATGTGGTATATGTACACAATGGAAAACTATTCCGGGATAAGTGAGAGCCCGTCATTTGCAACAAAATAGGAATTGGAGGACATTATGTTAGGTTAAATAAGCTAGGCACAAAAAGAAAAACTTTGCATGTTCTCACTTATTTGTAGAAGCCAAAAGTTAATACAATTGGTGCAATGGAGATAGAGAGTAGGATGATGGTTACCAGAGGCTATGAAGAGAAGTGGAGGGGGGAAGGAAAACTCTGAATGATTAATAGTTACAAAAATATAATTAGATAAAATGAATAAGATCTAACATTTTATTGTGCAATAGGGTGACTATAGTCAACAGTAGTTTATCCTACATAAAAATAACTAAAATAGTATAATGGAAATGATTGTAACACAAAGAAATTATAAATCCTTGAGGTAATGGATACTCCATTTACTCTGAAGTGATTATTATGCATTGTATCACTGAATTAAAATCTCATGTACCCCATAAACATATACACTTATTATGTATCCATAAAATAAGAACAATTAAAACAAACACTTAAAGAAACAAACATAAATACCACATATTCTCACTCATATGTAGAACGTAAAACTGCATCTCACAGAACTAGAGAATAACATAATTGTTACTAGAATCTGGGAAGTGTAGAAAGTAGAGGGGTTAGAAAGAGGTTGATTAGAAGATACAAAATTATAGCTAGACAGGAAGAATAAGTTCTAGTTTGCTGTAGCACTATAGGGAGACTATACTTAGTAATGATTCATGGTATATTTCAAAGAGCGATAAACAATGATTTTGAATGTTCCCAACACAGGGAAATGAAAAATGTTTGATGTGCTGAACATGTTAATTAGCCTGGTTTGATAATTACATTATATCTATATATCTAGATCTATATATAGATCTAGATATATAGATCTATATACCTATATATAGATCTAGATATATATAGATCTATATATAGGTATATAGATCTATAGAGATCTCTATAGAGATCTATATATCTATATAAACATCACTCTGTATCACAAATATGCAAAATTATTAGGTGACCATTAAAAATCTCTAAAAATGTAATCAAGTAGCACAACATACTGTGCAATTAGAGCCATATTTATACAAAAGGTATACCAGAGCTGAAAAATACAAACTGAAATGGTTATTTTACTTGAAAGACAAAAGTAGTATACAAATTGCAGAAGAAAAGATTAGTAAATTTCACATAATTCACTGAACCATCCACACTGAAGCACAAAGAGAAAAAATAAAAATTTATTAGCAAATCCTCAGTAAATTTTGAGACAATATAAAGCAATCATCACAATATTCACGCAATTGTAATCTCAAAATACAAGTAATAATAATAACTGTTTACAACATATGGAGAAGTAAAATGAAAAAAAAGTTGGATGATGAAAGTTTTGGTATACTACAAGTTAAACTAAAGATAACGATTGTAAAACCTTAAACAAATAAACAATTATATAAAAAGAATATGCCAAAAGAAGAGATTAAATGAAATGCTAAAAACACTCACATAGCCGTGAAATCAATCCATGCTTTATAATCAACTGATTTTAGGCAAAGGTGCACAGATGACACAATGGGGATAAGACATTCTCTTCAATACATGCTGTTTGGACAACTATATGTCCACAGGCAGAAGAATAAAATTTTGACCCTTTTCTCCTGTCATCTACAAAAATCAACCCAAAATGAATTAAATACTTATATGTAGAACCTGAAACTATAAAACTATGAGAAGAAAACGTAAGTGAAAAGCTTCTTTACATTGATCTTGGCAAGGATTTTCTTAGATATAGCCCCAAAAGATCAGGCAACACAACAAAAATAGATAAATGAGATTATGTCAAACTAAAAAGCTTTTGCACAGCCAAAGAAACAATCAACAGACTGAAGAGATCATCTATGTAATAAGATAATATATTTGCAAGCAATATATATATGATAAAGTCTTATATCTAAAATATATAAGGAACTCAGCTAGCTTAATAGTAAGAAAACAAATAATCTGGTTTAAAAAGGGCAAAACACCTGAATATACATTTATTAGAAGACATTCAAATGGCCAATAGGTATATTAAAAAATGTTCAACATCATTATTAATCAGAGAAATGCAAATAAAAAAACATGATAAGATATCGCCTTACACCTGATAGAATGGCAATAATCAAAAAAAGAAAAAAAGATAAGTGCTGGTGAAGATGAGAAGAAAAGGGAAACCTTGCACAATATTGGTGGAAATGCAAATTAGTACAGCCATTATAGAAAATAGTATAGAGGTTCCTCAAAAAATTAAAGATAGAAGTACTAAATGATCAAGCAATCTAACTACTGGGTATATATTCAAAGGGTATGAAATGAGTTTGTCAAAGAGATATCTGCACTCCCATGTCCATTACAGCAGTACTTAAAATAGCCAAGATGTGAAATCAATGTAAGCGCCCATCCATGGATGAATAAAGAAAATATATAAATACACAATGAAATACTATTTTACCTTATAAAATAAGGAAATTCTGTCATTTGCAACAACATGGATAAACCTAAATGACATTATGTTAAATAAAATAATCCAGGCATATAAAGACAAAAACCACATGATTTCACTTGTATGTCAAATTTAAAAATGTAGAACTCATAAAAATAAAGAGTAAAATGTGATTACCACAGGCTACAAGGTAAAAATATTGGGGAAATGGTGATCGAAGGTCAATAAACTTCAATTACAAAAGAATCATAAGTTCAAGATATCTATTGTACCTTATGGTGACTACGGTTAATAACAATATATTGCATATTTGAAAATTGCTAAGTGAGTAGATATTAAGTGTTCTCACTACAAATAAATGATATGTGAAGTATGATCATTTAAATAGTGTTTTAAAAATAAAATATATTACTAGGTATAAAGAGGGGTATTTCATAATAAAAAAATCATAAATAAGGCACTTACAAATGAAATTATTATTAAGTACAGACTATACTTAGTAAGTCTAAAAATTAATAGCATAAGTTTAGAGAACTGAAAGAAACAGAGAAATCCACATTCATATTTAGAGACACTAGAATTGCCCTCAAATAATTGAAAACTTCATAGAAAATCAATTAGAACATAGAATAATTAAACAACACTATCACACAATATAACCTAAATTACTTGTATAGAACAATCCATGTAACAGATACATTTATTCTTTCAAGTGCATTTGGAACATTGACCAAGGTAAACCATATATTAGACCATAAATCTAGTCTTAATTACTATAAAAGGATTAAAATTATAGACCAAATGTTCTCCAAACCATAAAGGAATTCAATTAGAAATCAATAAAAAAAATTTGGACATTAGACAACATTATTGTAAATAACCCATGTGTATTAGTTCATACTGCTATAAAGAAATACCCAAGACTGGATATTGTATAAAGGAAAGACGTTTAATTGACTCACGGTTCCACATGGCTGGGGAGGCCTCAGAAAATTTGGTGGAAGGCAAAGGGGAAGCAATGACCTTCACATGGTGGCAGGAGAGAGAAGTGAGGAGCGAAGGGGAAAGAGCCCCTTATAAAATCATCAGATCTCATGAGAACTCACTCACTATTACAAGAACAGCATGGAGGAAACTGCCTCCATGATCCAATCACTCCCACCAGATTTCTCCCTCATCATGTGGGGATTATAGGGATTACAATTCAAGATGAGATTTGGGTAGGGACACAGCCAAACCATATCACCATGGGTCAATGAAAAAATCAAAACAGACTTAAGAAGTAAGGATCATTTATAGAAACGAATGATAAGGACAACACAACGTATCAACACTTGTGGGATACAGCAACAACAGAACTTAAAGTATAGCCTTAAATGCTTACATTAGAAATGGAAAATGCTTTAAAATCAATGATATAGGCATTAAACTTATGAAGCTAAGAATGAATAGCAAATTGAATACAAAGTAGGCAGAAAAAAGATAAACATTACAGTGAAATTTAGTAAAACAGAAGATAGGCAAATAATATAGAAATTTGAAATTGAAAGTTAATTAAGAACAATTACAGTATTCATATATTTCTATACGGATTGATCAGCTATAAAGAAATATATAGGTTAGATTGGCAATAGTGATATAAAGATAAGACAAGAGAGAGACAGAGAACTCAATTTACCATTATCAGAAATAAAAGAGGGAAAAAGGACTATAAATCCCACAGACATTGAAAAAATGGAACACCATTATGATTAAATTTAGGACAGGACATTTGACAACTTACAAGAAATACACAAATTCTTTATAGAAATACAACTCATCAAAGTGGACTTTATATGAAAGAGAAACTTTGAGCAGAAATATAATAAGAAATGTAATTTGTTTTCAAAAACTTTCCCACCACAAAAAAACTTTTAGGTTCAATGTAATTTGTTTTCAAAAGCTTTCCAACAACAACAGCAACAAAAAATCAGGCTCAGAGGATTTTACTGGTAAGTTCCAGAAAGCATCCAAAATCACCATAACACTAACATTATAAAAATTCATTTAGCAAATAATGGAGTGAACACTTTCTAACAACTTTTAGGAAGACCAAATTATCCTGATATAAAATTCAGACAAACACAGAAAGAGAAACAATAGACAAATGCCCCTCATGAAGATAGATGTGACTGCCTCCCGAAACTATTAGCTATTTGAATACAAAATGTTTTCAAAAAATATATTCCAATAATATCTAAAGTTGGTTTAACATTAAAATTTTAAAAATATATTTACCACATTAACAACATGATGGGGAAAACTAATATGTTTAACTCAAAATGCTCAAAAAGCATTTGATACAATTCAACATTCATCATAATAAAAACAAGCAAACAAAAAACTTACTACACACTAAGAACAAAAGAGGCTTTCTCATCCTGATAAAGGGTGTCTATGATAAAACTGCAAAAAATCTCAAACTTAATGATAAAGACTGAATGCTTTTTGCCTAAGACTGGGAACAAGTTTTTGGTACCAGCACTCGCCATTTGCATTAAGCATTTTACATAATGTTTCTGTAGTGCAGTAAGACAAGACAAATAAATAAAAGACAAACTGATAGAAAAGTAAAAAGTAAAACTATCTTTATTTAGAAATGGTATGATTATGATTATAGACATTGTCCTAACTCTACAAGAATCTACAAGTACTAGTTAGTAAATTTAGCAGGACGCAGAATAAAAGGCCAGTATCAATTGCATTTCTATATGCTAAGAAAAAAATTGAAAACTTAAAATATGTCATATACAATTGCATTAAAGGTACAATAGAATATTTAAGAGAATATTTTTAATATATGTCAACTTCTGTATTTTAAAATATGTCAAGACTTCTACATGAAAACCACAAAACATTGGTGAAATAAATTTTCAAACAAAAAAATGGAAATTTAAACCATTATTATCAACTGAAATATTCAATGTAGATGAATTATTATTTTTTCCCAAATTGACTTATTTGTTCAATGCAATTTTGAGTAAAATTTCTGCAGAATAATCTATACATAATTTATACAGCAATTCTAAATTTTATATGAAAAGGTAAGGAAACTAGAATAGAAAGAATACTTGAAATTAAAGATTAATATGTGATGCATGGGATGTGAAGATTTACCGTGAACTTATAACAATCAAGAGAGTGTGGTATTGAAGCAATGATGAAGCTATATATAAATGATACAGAATGGAGAGTCCAGAAGTAGACCCATACATATATAGTTAACTTATTTCTAATAACAATGCCCTGGTAATTTAATGAAGGGCATACAGTGTTTTCAACAAACTGCCATGGAGCAATAAAAATAAGAAAAAATAAGACTTACATTTATTCCTATCTCACACTACATACAAATATTGATTCAAAATGAATCACAGAACTAAAAGTAAAATGAAAAATGATAATATTTATTAAATAAAACAAGAGAAAAATACTTTCATCTTTAGTGCATCACTCATTTTCAGAAAGGAGACAATGATTATAAAGTAAAAACAAAGACAAATTAGACTTTATCAATATTAAAAATTACTGCTTTATAAAAGACACCATTAAGTAATTAAAAAGATGGCAGAAACTAGGTAAAAATATACACCAAGCTCATATCTGAAAAATTAATTGTATACACAACTTATACAAAGGTCCAACATTTCAATACACAAAAAACTAGTACTTCTAAATGTCAAAATATTTGAAAAGATACTTCACAAACAAAGGTAAACAAATGTCCAATATTGATGTGAACAATTTTCAACATCTTTAGACACTGGAAAACAAAAACATATAGTACCCACTAGAATGGCTAAAATAAATAACTTCACAATGCAAAATGCTTTCTAGGATGTAGAGAAATGGAACTCTCATTAATTTTGTGAAAATATAACTACCAAAATTGACTCAGTGTGAAGCAGAAAATCTAAGTAACCTTTTATCTAATAGAATAAATTAATTTTGTTCTGAAAAATCTTATCACAAAACTCTAGGCCAAGGTGACTTTACTATAAATGTGATATAATGGGTGTAATATAATGCAAATTGTTACAATTTTAGAAAATACAAAATGGAAATATAAAATGGTACAATCCCTTTGGGAAATATTTTGGCAAAATCTTATAAATTTCTAGTAAGTTACTAATTAAACTTAGAATGTAAGACAATGTCCAATTTTTCTTTCTAATGTGAGAATATCATCTTCTCTTAAAGTTTAGTCAGAGATTTTAGGAGAATAGAGTCTTCTTCTTAAGATTATTTTTAAATATTCTGGAATGGGTACACTAGCCATGAAAAGAACATCAATATATATGGAAATTTACCCATATAGAAGATATACTATTATGCTTTCCTTACTTATAAAGTGCCTATAATCAAATGCATCAATTAACTCATATTTCTAAGATTAACCAAAAAGTATATATGAAAATATAATTTTTAATTTTTTTCTGAAAAATGATGGCTAATTTTTAAAGAATACTAAATCAGTGCTAGTATTCTTTCTTAAAAGCTGAAAACATTTCATATTTTATTAAGGCAAATTCTTGTCTATAAGGAAATGCATTAATGTAAAACTACTAATTGAATAAAATTATCATCTTAAGTCAACAGCACAAAATTACTCTCTTGGCCTTAGTTCAAAAATAAAAAGTAACCATTTTAAACTTTCACTTTCTAATACACACAGCAAGAAGATTTAACAATGTTGATATTCATTCAGATAGAGTCCCAGCACTGAGTCAAAAGCATTTAACTTGGATCTTAGATTTTCAAAGTATCACTTGGATCATTAAAATAAAGAAATGCAGGCTTTCTCCAGCAGACAGTGATTATGAGGTTCTCTGCTCACTTACGTAGGATAAATTAATTCTTATTCAAAGGCAGAATATGAACAGTGAAAGATGTGAGAGCCTAAAACAAGTACTAAATGACTCTGACCAAAGTTTGTTTAGACTCTTAAGATATACACCACTCTGTATCTAATACAAGTAACCAGATCATTAGTATGTGTTTATATACTAGAATGAAACAGTCTCTACTTATCTGTAATAGATACATTTCCCTAATCTGATATTTCAGATTTAATGGAAGAAATAATTATTTTTTTAAATTTAGTTTTCCTTTTCTTCTTGTTTCTGGCTCTGATTTAATAGACACATGATTAGACATATAGGAATTCATATATTTATATAACTATAAATCTAGTCATTTATCATATATGTATGATACAATAAACACAAATGTATGATATATATGCATATATGAATACTTATATCTATACACACATAGATATACAGAAAGATATATAGGTGTATTGCTATTTTATTCTTTTTCCCATAAACACAATCAGATTAATAGGTAAATGGAATATAATAAAAACAAATCAATTAACACATTATGTTACAAATTTGAAAAATAATTAAAATAAGTAAGTTAACACAAAAAGCACAATTATGGAGGTATAAAAAGGTATACTTGTTTAGTATATCTCTAATGCCTGGCACAGTGCTGAGTATATAGTAAATAGCTCCTGACAGAAAACAACATTGGCTATGCTTAACAACTTCTAACATTTGAATGTAAATCTTGGCATATTTTATTTTACATTCTAAAGCTCTACAACTCTTTCTAAATGGGCTAATTCATTTTTCACCTTGGAATTTCAAAACAAACAAACAAAAAAGCCTGTTCTGTCTGGACAAATAACTCATCAAGGGAAAGCTTAGAAGAGATTTAATGGAGAGACATACTCAGTAGCAGAGGTGAGTCTATCAATTGCTTTTAATTTTACAGGCTCATAGGCAGAAGGGACTTGCCTTGTCTCAGATGAGACTTTGAACTTGGACTTTTGGGTTAATGCTGGGATGAGTTTAGACTCTGGGAAACTGTTGGTTGGGAAGGCATAATTGTGTTTGAAATGTGAGAAGAACATGAGACTTGTGAGAGGTCAGGAAAACAATGATATGTTTTGTCTATGTTTCCCCACCCAAATCACATCTAGAATTGTGATCCCAACATGTCAAGGGAGAGACCTGCTGGGAAGTGATTGGATCATGGGATTGGTTTTCCCATCCTGTTCTCATGATAGTTCTTATGAGATCTCATGGTGTAAAAGTGTTTCACAGTCCCTCCCCCCACTGCCATGTAAGACATGCCTTGCTTCCCCTTCATCTTCTGCCATGATTGTAAGTTTCCTGAGGCCTCCCCAGCCATGTGCAATTGTGAATCAATTAAAATTCTTTTCCTTATAAATTACCCAGTCTCAGGTAGTTCTTTATAGCAGTGTAAAAGTGAACTAACACACCACTCCCTAAATCAGTTCAGTACTGAGTAGAGTTAAGGCCTTCCCTTATGTCTGGATTTTCAGGCTCCCAAGTGCAGGTGTATATCCTCTAGGCAGTCTCTCCTTCTCTCATACTCCTAGTTTTCACCTGGCTCACAATGTAGGTTGCATTCTGCCACTTCTTTAAAAGATTCTGTGAATTCTTTCAATTTTCCTGTTAATTTCCTGCATTGCCTTTTTAGAAAAGTTCACACTACGTATCTCTAAATACTATTTTGTCTTTCCAAGAGGGAGAGGCATGCTAACTCTGCCTCTGATTCACGACCTTAGAAAAATAAAATTTAAGTGAAGAATTTATAGTTTTAATATTAGTTTTTTTTTTTTTTTTTTTTTTTTTTTGAGACAGAGTCTCCCTCTGTTGCCCAGGCTGGAGTGCAGTGGCACAATCTCGGCTCACTGCAACCTCCGCCTCCCAGGTTCAAGTGATTCTCCTGTCTCAGCCTCCTGAGTAGCTGAGACTACAGGCACCCACCACCATGCCTGGCTAATTTTGTGTATTTTTATTAGAGACAGCGTTTCACCATGTTAGCCATGATGGTCTCAATCTCCTGACCTCGTGTCTGCCCGCCTTGACTCCCCAAAGTGCTAAGATTATAGGTGTGAGCCACCGTGCCTGGCTAATAAACAGATATGTTCCAAATATTATACTTGAAACTTTTCCCCAAGACAGAGTTTCACTCTTGCTGCCCAGCCTGGAGTGCAATGGCATAATTTCGGCTCACTGCAACCTCCACCTCCTGGGTTCAGGAGATTCTCCTGCCTCAGCCTCCCTTGTAGCTGGGATGACAGGGGTGCATCACCATGCCTGGCTAATTTTTGCATTTTTATTAGAGATGGGTTTTCACCATGTTTGTCAGGATGGTCTTGAACTCTTGACCTTAGGTGATCCACCCGCCCCAGCCTCCCAAAATCCTGAGATTACAGGCATGAGCCACCGTGCCTGGTCTGCTATTTATTAAATGTTTAGTAGAAGTAACTAGTAATGCTATGTCATGGTTTCGCTGTATTCCACCCAAATCTCATCTTGTATTGTAGTTCCCATAATCCTCACATATCATGAGAGGGAGCTGGTGGGAGGTAATTGAATCATGGGAGCAGTTTCCCACATGTTGTTCTGTGATAGTAAGTTCTTAGGGATCTGATGGTTTCATAAGGGGCTTCCCCCTTTGCTCGACTCTCATTCTCTCTCCTATCGCCCTGTGAAGAGGTGCTTTCCACCATATTGTAAGTTTCCTTAGGCCTCCCAAGCCATGTGGAACTGTGAGTCAATTAAACCTCTTTCCTTTATAAATTACCCAGTCTTGGGTATTTATTTATAGCAGTGTGAGAAGGAACTAACACATGCCATCTGAGAGCAGATTTTGTTGGAAGATTTTTTAAACATTATTAATAATTTAATCTCCGTATTTTATAAATTTATTCTGATTTATTCCTTTTCCAATTGGTTTTGATAGTTTTGGCCTCTCTAGAAATGTGTGCATTTCAAATATGGTACCTAATAAATTGGAATACAGTTGTTCATAATATTTCATTGTAATTCTTTATTTCTCTAAGGTTGGTAACAATATCCCCACTTTAATGCCTAATTTTAGCAATTTGAAATTTCTCTCATTTTTGCCTAGTGAATTTAACCAAAGGTGTGTCAATTTACTCGATCTTTTCAAAGAAACAACAACTTTGAATTATGTTGATTCTTCCCTACTTGGAGAATTTAATCCATTGACATTTAACATAACCACTGACAAGATGGGCTTTATCTCTGCCATTTATTATTTGATTTCTATATGTCTTATATTTTTTGCTCCTTAATCCCTTTTTAAATGCCTTATTTTGTATTAAAGAGATATTTTCTGGTGTGTCATTTTAATTTCAGTGTCATTTCTTCAATTATATATTTTTAATTATTTTCTTAGTGGTTTCCCTGGGAATTATAATAATCATATAATTTCACATCAACCTAGTTTGGATTAATACCAATTTAATTTCAATAACATGTAAAACCTTTGTTTATAGCTTTGTCAACGACTATTTATGCTTTTTATGAAACAAGATACATCTTTATACATTGTGTATTTTATCAACAGAGATATTTAAGAATGTTTCATATGGTTGTCCTTTAAAATAGAAAATGAAGTATAAACAAAAACTACATTTGTATTATCTATTTTTCATAACTTTTATATTTACATTTACCGTATTTTTTTCAAAAAATATTTTATGAGGATTTGAACAACTGTCTTATTTCAGCCTGAAGGAGTTTATCATTTCTCATAGGTCATCTACTGACAAACGCCCTAACATCATGTTTATACAGTGTCTTAATTACTCCTTCATGGTTTCTGATGAGAAATAAGCTATTTATTTTATTGAAGATACCTTGTACATAATGATTCAATTCTCTCTTCTTTTTTTCAAAGTTCTTTGTTTTTGATAGTTGGCAGTGGGATTAAGTTGCATCTAAATGTGTATCTGTTTTGGTTTCTCTTTCTAGGAGTTTCTTATCTTCTTAAATGTGCAAGTGAGGGTTTTCAGAAAATGTGAATATTTTCCCCATTACCTTTAAATATTTTTTGCCATTTTATTTCTTCTGGTTTCCCATTATGCATATGTTGGTACACTAATGCTGTCCAACAGGATCCTTAGGCTCTGTTCATTTTTCTTTTTTTTCTGTTACAGAGTATATAATCTGAATTGCTGTACTGAAATACATTGAATATTTATTTTGCCCGTTTAAATCTGCTTTTTAAAAATAATTTATATATTAATCTTTTTCTCAATTTTGTGATGGATTGGTCTTACATTTTTTCTTAATTCTGTAAATGTGGTTGCCTTTGGATCTTTGAACATATTTATAACAGATTGTTTAAATTTATTCCTCAGTATGCTTAACATCTAGTCTTCTCCAGGCACAGTTTCTATTGACTGATTTTTATCTTGTGTGTGATCATATTCTTATTTCTTTGTATACCTTGTAATACCTTGAATACTAGTCATTTTGGATATTATAATAAGACTAGCCTGCAAATCAGATTCTCCTTTCTTCCTAGAGTTTGCTTTTGCTTTCATTTGTTGTTTGTTACTAAAGTAACATTTCTGAACTGAATCAATAAAGTCTGTAATCTTATTTAGCCACTGAAGTGTTTGATTAGTTAACATTTTAGTCAGGAAATGACTGGAGAAAGATTTTCTTCAACGACTGAAAGCAAAAACGCCCTAACTTTGTGGAGAGGTTTTGTGTGCAAGTTTGGTCATTTCTTTAACACTCAGCAGGGAAGTTCACAACTCTGTGTTAGCTGTAACTTCCTGCTTGTGCAGAGCTTCAACACCAGCCAGAAATTAAAGCTTAGAGACATGTCAGGTCTGTGCTGAGCAAGTGCACAGCCATGGGCATGCACTTTCGCTTCTAGATTCCCAGGAACTTTTAAAATCCCTTATGTACATCTCATTTGTAAGCATTTTCTTCTGTATTTTTTGAGTAGTTTCTTGTTTCTCCCAACTGTTACACATTGCCTCAGGCATTAGTGGTCAAAATATTAGCCTCTAAATGTTTTAATACACAACCCCACATAATGATTTAGCACTGCATGAGTTCTGAGTGAGACTGAATAAGACAAGTATTTTCGGGTGTTCTTTCAGGGAGCTACCAGACAGAAGAAATAATGATCCTTTTTTGAGAATGAGATTTGTTTTTCTCCCTCCAGTACTGAGAATATGTGCTATTATTTTCAATGCTACTGCTGAGCTGGAGAGTGTAGGAAAGGGCTAGAGCAAGTTAAAATTCTTCAAAGCTCACTGTTCTTACAGAGAGCCATTTTTCTGAAAAACAGGTATTTGCAAGTTTTTGTGTGGCTGAAAGCTTTTGGATAACTTTTCAAAAAGTTGATTCTCACATTGCCTAATCTGTTTTCTTTATTGCTTATAAGGACAAGTAGAATTTCAGATTTCCTTACTTTGCTATTTTCTCTGACATCTCCATATAACATTCTTAAAATACAATGCTATAGAAATGGAAAAGTAATTAGAAGTTGCCCGGTTTTAATGCACAGGTGTCTCTGTTTTATTTTGCACAACTGTGTGTGAAAATACAATTATTGTCATATTTCAAAAAGTTTAAGCGAAAAAGAAACTAATAAAAGGGATTGAGTTACAGATACAATAGAACAAAAAATAATTTTCTGTGGAAATCAGATTCCATCTCTTTTAAGAATGGTTAAATAAGTGCATTGCTTGTATCTATGTGCCCAATACTTAGACAACTAAATATCAACATAATTACATCCAGTGGAAGTTCTTTGTAAGTATCACGAATGGGAAACTTACAGTATATTTATAATCTTTCTTAAGGTGCATTTATTCATTCACTGGAATGAATAAATAACAAAATAATAACAAAACTTTTAATATTGAGATATGTAGGAGGAAATGCAAAAGGAAAAGAAAAAGAAAAATAATAGCTGATACCAATTTTATGATGTAAATATAGAATCTTAAATTGGTCAACACAAAGAGCAAGTACTGAAATAATTTAGTGGTTTGCTTTGGTAATGTATTTTAAGTTCCTTAAAATATTGCTCATTTATTATTGACAACTTCCAGTCCAAATTAGGTCTGTAGTATTAGGATTTGTTTTTATTTCTCAAGTGAAGAATCCCACATACTCTGTAGACAATGTTCTTAGTCCTGTGGTTTCTACTTGTAGCTTTACTATTATTTTATTGGAAAATTTCTGCTAGTCATTACCATCATTCTTGTAAATTCCTCTGGAAACTATGCTTTTATTAGTTTTAAAGTCTCCCATCCCTTACTGTGTGAAAATGATTCTTGCTGTGATTAAATGAGGAGCAAAAAGTCACTCGCAGCAGGTCTAGTGGCATTCACTCATCTTTCATGCAGAGTAAATGGGACTGGTGGGCTTTCTACTGAATCATTTTTGGGATTTCTCAAAAAGAAGGCAGACTGTGTGAACCATATGTAGATGGGTTTTTATGGCTTCTCAGACAATCAGGGAAGGAAATTTTCTCACCCTTGCTTGACAAAGTTGAATACGTCCAGATTATTAGCATTAGTCACTTTTACATATGTCCCAGTTTCCTCTGTGTGTACTCAAGCACAGATATTTCTTTTTGTATGTTTTTTCCGGTTGTGCCTTATGCTAAACCAAAGCAACTAGAAATTGATAGGAAGACTACTTGTAAAAGGAGGGAGAAACTAGAAATGGATAGTGGTTTAGTATAATGAGATTATCTCATCGGGTAGAAATTTTTATAGTATCTCTTTCTCTGCCTGTGTACTGCAATATATGGTTACATGTTTAATAGCTGTATTTTAAAAATAAGAAGGAAATAGTGAAAGAGGAAAAAGTCAAAAACGGATCCACTCTTTGAGCAAAGTTTTTTGTTTTCAGAATTTTGTTAGTATTTATCATACACCAACTTGTTTACATATTTAGTTATTTACAATGAAAATAAAAAAATTATAAGCACATATTTTATGATTTTAAATTCAGATTATAAAAATTATATCTTATTTGTAAATAATATATTTAACACCTGAGTGAGTTTACTTGCTCAGAAAGGAGTATGAGGTTTATTTCTACCTAAGGATTTGATACTTTCATTAGTACTAAAATGTTTTTATTAACTTCAGCACCTTCAAGCCTAGTTTGCCTGTCCATACTGGAAGTATAACCTCCTCTTTTCATTTGTTGTCAAATTGATGAAATAAAATTTTCAAGCATTTTTCCCCTTCTATCAATGATCTGAAATACTACATGGCTCTAAGATGAATGTACATTTGCACATGTTTGACTGGAAGTTCTGCAACATTACCTATGCCAATGAGTTTAAGTACACTGTCAACACATTTGACCTTCCATTCTTACAATCTTGTCACTTGAACCTGCTGTTTTGCATCTTCTAGCGCTCTTAATTTTGTTTTCCTATTTAGCAAGTCAAACATCTTCCCACTATAAATTTCAAAAAAGGTATAATATACTTGACATTCTAGCTTTTTAGAGTTTGGCTTCCTTAGCATTAAAAAAAATAGAACTGCTAATGCATAAATTCCTTTAGAATAATCTTGATTTTTCCTAAAAAGTCACCATCTATAGTGGTGAGTTTTTCTATATCCAGTCTGCCCATAAGCAACACATGCAGGCTAGTGGTCTAGTGGTAAACCTTTTTTATTGGGGTGGGTGTTTCTTCTTCTTTTATTTTAATTTATTATACTTTAAGTTCTGGGATACATGTGCAGAACGTACACGTTTGTTACATAAGTATACATGTACCACGGTGGTTTGCTGCACCCATCAACCCATCATCTAGGTTTTAAGCCCCGCATGCATTAGGTATTCATCCTAATGCTCTCCCTCTCCTTGCCCCCTACCCGCGACAGGCCGTGCTGTGTGATGCTCCCCTCCCGGTGTCCATGTGTTCTCATTGTTCAACTCCTACTTATGAGTGAGAACATGCAGCGTTTGGTTTTCTATTCCTGTGCTACTTTGCTGAGAATAATGGTTTCCAGCTTCATCCATGTCCCAGCAAAGGACAAGAACTCATTCTTTTTTTTATGACTGCACAGTATTCCAGTATTCCATGGTGTATATGTGCCACATTTTCTTTATCCCGTCTATAATTGATGAGCATTTGGGTTGGTTCCAAGTCTTTGCTATTGTGAATAGTGCTGCAATAAACATATGTGTGCATGTGTCTTTATAGCAGAATGATTTATAATCCTTTGGGTATATACGTAGTGATGGGATTGCTAGGTCAAATAGTATTTCTGGTTATAGATCGTTGAGGAATCACCACATTGTCTTCCACAATGTTGAAATAATTTACACACAAATACATATAACCATGTTCATTAATAGGATATTCTGTTGTGTCTATAATCCAAACTTCCTCTAAAGTCTCTGATTATATACATAATTTTATAGTTTGGATTTGTAGCATAAACATCCTGGGCTATTTTTTCTTTAAATTCTTTCTGCTTAAGTCACTTTTTTCTTATTTTCTTTTCAATTTTTCTACTTCTTTTACACAATTAGTTTTTTTTTTTTTTTTTTTTGACAGGCTCTGACTCTTGGTGTGCAGTGGCACAATCTTGGCTCACTGCACCCTCTACCTCCCAGGCTCAAGTGGTCCTCCCACCTCAGCCTCCCAAGTAGCTGGGACTACAGGCACGCACCATCACGTTCGGCCAATTTTTTGTATTGTTGGTAGAGACGGAGTTTTGCCATGTTGCCCAAGCTGGTCTGGAATTCCTGGGCTCAGGCTATCCACTGAACTCAGCCTCCTAAAGCTCTGTTATTACAGGCGAGAGCCACCGCACCCTGCCTGCAAATAGGTTTTCTACGTGTCTTCTCTTGTGCAGAGAAAAACTGTTCAGGAAGTTGACTAGGTTTGCATGAGTAGAACCAAAGTTTTTTTCTCTCTCTTGGTAGAGAGTCATTGTTAATAGAAGCCACCACAGTCCATTAATTATTGACAATCTTGTTTAACTTGCCTGAAGATGTCAGAGATGAGGGTGTTTCTATACTGGGTTACTTTTTTTCTGTCAGTTACAAGGTCAGGGTTAAGGGAAAGATGCTGATCAGGTCAATATCTTTGTATTTTGTAGCTCCATTTTCTATCCATTTAACAGTTACACCATCCTTATCTGTTTTTGAAGATTTTACCATTGCTTGATGCATTTGGCTATTGCTCTAATTGATCTGCACATAAATCCTAATCTGAATCTTGCCAATGTTGGCCACTCATAGTGAATTTTAAAGGATGAATATAAAGTCATATATATATTCCTCATCTAAATTATGTACACTACGTTATATTACGTTAAAATACATTCTATTGGCAGCTGAGAAAGGTTACAAAGTTTTGAGCACATTTTAGAAATACAACCAAGTAAAATAATAAAAATATATATTTGCATAATGAAGGTATGGCATGATGTATCAATGAACCTACTGCTTCAGACATATTAATATTCATGTTTATCCATTCAATTTTTAACTACCTTTCCAAAACTGCCACATCAGCTGGTTGTTCTAAAGTTGTTTTCTAAATACACAAATTTGTCTTTTCTCAGTAAAAAATTAAAAACAAAAACCTAGAAAATTAAATTGAAATTAAATATGTGAAACATATTACTCAAAAGGTACAAGTCAGAAACTAATAGATTTAAGAATTGTTAGATACATTAATTAGTAATATTTTTAATAACTAGAAAAACAACAAAAATATTTGGTGTTTGTTTTTTACCTTTAATGATACTGTATAACTGGTGACCTTTCTGCCATAAAACAGTTATTTATGATCTATGTTAAGTGATGAAAATTGAAGATAAAGAGGTTTATATTGGTGAATCATTATTCTCTGATAGTTTGAACTATTTACCGACTAGCATTTCTTCCATCCTTTTTCTTGCCGTTTTTCCTCTGCCTTGTTGGCTTTGTTCTTGACCATGTTATTTTGATGCATATAAACAGATGTTTTAAATGTAATGTTTGTGTGCTGTGGCCCTCTTGCTCTGACTCTTCATCATTAAAATAGTATGCCCTAGATAATGAATACATTCCTTCAGTGTACATTCTGAAATGAGAAGACTTGTGGAGCCACGTTTAACCGAATCTAGCTGAACCTAGAATATACAGGCTCCATAGAATCTAGTGAATCCAGCATAAAACAGCAAAGCCAAGGGAGCCCAATAGAGCTACAGTGTACTTAAGACCATAAAGTAACGTAAGTAAGACATAAATGTTTGTTTTTTGAAGCCTCTGAGAAAGCACGGCTGTTAGTTAAACCATAAAACCTTATGAAATCTTATCATTATACTTATCTAACACTGACTTGAAGAACTTTGAATTAAAATAGCCACTGTTGGCATTTGTAGATTCGATTAAGTCAGACTGGTTAACTCTTTGGTGTAATCAATTGCTACATTACTGATCATCAAAATAGAAGGAAACCCATAATTCATGTGCTAATAGTTTTGTTAGGCCATGCTTACAGAACCCCTAGAGAATTAGGGAATCAGTGAGAGCAGAATAATACGTACAATAATGACAGCAGTTTGGAGCTTACTTGTAATCAATAAACTTGATTACAAATAAAATTTTAATAAAAAATAAGAAAAATAAAATCCCCTTTAACAAAGCTTTTATTTGATCTTTTTTTA
>NW_026652282.1:108382543-108406396 GCF_009828535.3 Hylobates moloch
CACTCATAGGTGGGAACTGAACAATGAGAACTCATGGACACAGGAAGGGGAACATCACACTCCGGGGACTGTTGTGGGGTGGGGGGAGGGGGGAGGGACAGCATTAGGAGATACACCTAATGCTAAATGACGAGTTAATGGGTGCAGGAAATCAACATGGCACATGGATACATATGTAACAAACCTGCACATTGTGCACATGTACCCTAAAACCTAAAGTATAATAAAAAAAAAAAAAAGAAATGTCGGAATTGCTCTTCTTGATGGTAATTTACATGCTTTGTAGATTCTATGTAGCTAAGGTGATGGATAAATAGTGGTGAACGTTATACATGTACTAAGCCCAAGGGAGAGAATCTAATGACATTGGGCAACTGTTTAATGGCCTTTTATCTTTTGGAACTACAAACATTTGCCAATTACAAAGGATTCTTTTTAGCTAAAGATACTTTAGCATTACTAAATAATTGTGGAACATTTATGAACTAATAGTAATCAACATATATTTTGAATATTGGCAAGAAGGGAGCTCTCCAAACCAACTTTTGTCTTTGACAAAGACCACTAAAATATTTTTGGTCATTTCAAGGTTAAAACTCCAATATAAATGTCCACATCAGACCTGTTTACTGTATTTAAGCATTTAAATTGTACTGAATAATATTCCATTGGGTATATATGCCACATTTTCTTTAACCACTTGTCCATCCATGAAAACTTAGATTGATTCTACCTCTTGGCTATTGTGAATAGTGCTGCAGTAAACATGGGAGTGCATCTATCTCTTCAATATACTGATTTAATTAGTTGAATGTATAAAATATTTGACATATACACACAATTGAATACTATTTTGCCTTAAGAATGAAGGGAATTCTATCATTTGCAACAACACAGATGAACCCAGAAGACATAATGCCAAGTGAGATAAGCCGGTCACAGAAAGACAAATACTGCCTGAGAGCTTCTTTTTTTTTTTCTGTTTGAGATGGAGTCTAGCTCAGTCACCCAGACTGGAGTACAGTGGTGCAATCTCGGCTCACTGCAATTTCCACCTCCTAGGTTCAAGTGATTCTCCTGCCTCAGCCTCCCAAGTAGCTGGGATTACAGGCGCCAACCATCATGCCCAGCTAATTTTTGCATTTTTAATAGAGATGGGGTTTCACCATGTTGGCCAGGCTGGCCTCGAACTCCTGACCTCAGGTGGTCCACCCGCCTCAGCCTCCCAAAATGCTGGGATTATACACATGAGCCACCACGCTCAGCCTGCCTGAGCTCTTAAATGTGGACTCTGTAAATGTCCAACTCATATCCTAGAATCAAAGAGTAACATAATATCTATCCTGGAGAACGTCTATGTGCACTTGAGAAGAATGTGTGTTCAGTTGTTGGGTAAATGTTCTATATAAATGTGTGTTAAGTCTAGTTGTGTTACAGTTATCTTTTTTTTTTTTTTTCGCTAGTCTGGTTACCCAAGGATAAAAGATAAAAGTGGGGTATTAGGAAAATGTTACTCTGCAAAATATAACTAAATAAATAAATAGGGGATAATGTTGGGTGCCTATAGTCCCAGCTACTTGGGAGGCTGAGGCAGGAGGATCACTTGAGCCTAGGAGTTTGAAGTCACAGTCAGCCCTAATCATGCCACTGCACACCAGACTGGGTGACAAGGTGAGACTCTCTCTTTAAAAATAAATAAATCAATAATAAGTTAAAAAAATAAAAAACTAAAAATGTACTGATTTGGATGATAAAATATAGAATTATTTTAGCAAGTCATGGGACCTTTATATTTTTGAAAAGAAAATTCAAGTAGCATAATTACTTAGTAATACAAACAACAAAAGCAGTGATTTAGACTTCCTCTTACCTGTAAGTTTTTAGTGATTGAGCAATATATAGAGAAAGAAAGAACAAGCTACACAGAAGTCCCATCTTATCCATGGTTTCGCTTACTATGCTTTGAATTAACTACAGTCAACCAATGCCTGAAAACAGTAAGTAGAATAAAATATTTTGGGAGAGTGAGAGACACCACATTCACATAACTTTTCACAGTATTTTTATAATTGTTCTAATTTATTATTAGTTGTTGTTTATATTTTACTGTGCCTAATCTGTAAATCAAATCTTATCATAGGTATATACGTATTAGGAAAAACAGAGTATATATACGGTTCTCTATTATCCACAGTTTTCGTCATCTACTCTTGGTCTTGAAATTTATCCTCTATGAATAAGGGGGTACTACTGTTACGTTTCTTTGTGTGTGTGTGCTTTTCACATCTAGGATTCCAGTATGGAGACTGTAAAGATGATAAATTTAGAAAACTGTCACAAGTGGCATATGGATAAACAGACAGTATTTATTTAAGTAGCATGTGTATAAAGAATATGTTTGCCAATTCATTGACCTCGAGGAGGAAGTAAAAATAATCATATTTGAATAGCACAGAGAATGCAACATAGAGCAAAAGTTTATTCTCTATTCCATATCATTCTAGATGAGATTTAGGTCTATACCAAACATCCAATATTCAAATGTATTTAATAGTTAAAATAATCATTGTATATCTCTTTAAAAGTACCTTTTTTAGCAGCATGCAAATCACCATTACATTATTTTATACAGTCTGCCAAACAAAATCTGACATTTGTGTCTCATTTCTCAATTTTCTCAGTCTTTGGAATCAAAATAGGGAAGTTTAAAATTGATTTCTAAGCTACCTTCTTTTCTGAAGGCCTTTCTAACAAAGAAACCAATAGTTTATGAAGGCAGTGGATTAAGATGAGTGCCTGTTGTCCTTATTTGCTAAAGTTTTCTTTCTCTTCTGATGGCCTGGAGGCTAAAGACGTCAATAAAAAGAAAAATTAAATAGATTTTCTCATTTAATTTTGATTATAACTATGTGAAAAGTATATTAATTTATTCATTTCTAATTTCTGTTGAACAGTGAATTATTCTAATATTTACAATTCTGTTTTTTATTTAAGAATGATTAGAAATGAGTGGCTATTAAAGAACTTTTTACAGGTGACAAAAAGTGGGACTTAAAATAATTTTTTTATTGTTCTCTAATTATCTTAAGAACATCTCACTTAAACATCTCTATAATAATTTTATATATATACAACTATTTGTATACATAAGAATATGGATATATATATATATAATCTCAAATACAAGGGGTGCTTCCTCAATGTATATTGTCCGATTGTGACTCCTATAATAAAAATACAGCAAGTGATATGCAATCCATTTTATACCACTGTTGAACTTAATATCAACTGATAACCTTCTGTGGTAAAGATGGTTATCTGTCCATTTAAATCAAATTTTTTTTCTTTACTATTATTTGTATCTAGGTAGTAGTTACCCCATCAGCGACTTTCATGACAAGACTAGTTCTCCCCAAAGGCATGTGAGTAGAAGTAACCTGTGTCGCTTCCAGGCCGAGGCTTTTAAGAAGCCAGTGTGCTTTCCTCGTGTTCTTTTCCCTTTCTGATCACCTGAATGGCAATCTCTTTAGAAACATTTAAAAGCAAGTTTTAGGATGGCAGAATTAACTAACCTGAAACTTCCCTGGACATTTAGATGAACAAGACATAAACTTGACTATTTTATTGAGTCATTTTATATTTTAAATTGTTACCACATTCTAGCTCACTCTAATTAATATAGACCTCCCAAATTTTTTGTTTCCGGTAACCAAGATTGAGCTATTGAGCACCATTCTTTCATCACCAACCATCTCTTAAAAACCAATATTGGTTTTAGAGTCATACATTTTACAATTGCTAACCTCAATATGTACTCAGTATAATGTGGTAGAGATTGTTTATTTCTGAGGGTCAGGAGACTTCAGTTGGAACCCCGCTTTGCTACTTTCTAGTAGTGTTATTTGGTGTAGTTCATAACCTGTAGGCCTCGATTTCCTCATCTGAAAAACGATAATACATACTTCACAGTTGCGTGTGTGTGTGTTGTAAAATAACTAAATAATATCTATGATGCCTAGAAGCATGGACTTAGCATTCACGTGATTTAAATAACAGGAAGGTGGCAATAGAAATAAGCAGGTATTATTACAGGATTTAGACAGAGAACATGAAGTACAGATAATTTAATTCAGTAGCGTTGGTGAGATTAAGGAGAAATTGTCACTTTTACTTTACTTATGGGTTTTGCTAGCCCTTTTCCAATGAACATGAATAATAATTGGGATAAAATGTTTAACAAAAGCATTCTTTGGGGGAACCAACACATTGAACTACTCAGCCGGTAATAAGACTTGGGCAGCTTAGAGGGCTATTTAAAAGAGAAAAATAACAATGGCATTTGGTAATGAATTGAAGAGCTGGCATAGGGTAGCAGTTGAAAAAAGGCTCTGAAACAAGATTGCTTACATATATAACTCTGTTTCACCATTTACTATCTGTGTAACTTTGGGTAAGTTATTTAATACTCTAGGTCTCAGTTTCATAATCTGTAAAAAAGTAGACGATAATAACCCTTACTCATTGGGCTGTTGTGAAGGTTAAGGGAGATAACCCACATAAAGCTCTAGGAATCACGTTTGGCACATAGTAAACTTTCAAATGTTAGTTATTTTAATAAATGAGAAATATTTGATACATATGAGGAAATATGGATGTTGAATGCTGAAAGAATCAGGAAAGAATCTTTGGATTGAGCCAGTACCTCACTATCTAATCTCTCAGTCAGGCGGCTGAAAAATACCCAATCATCTTTAATAATACCATGCTGATCACAACCTAAGCCTTCATGTCCAAGTTCATTCATGCAGGCATAGTTACCTAACTACAGGGAAGCTTTAGCTTTTACTTTGCAAGTGCAGATAGATAAAATTAAACAGAATTATGCTGAACTGTGGTTGAAATATCATTCTTTGCCTACTTCCCAATGGACAGAATGATCAAATGTTCAAAAGATGAGAAAAGCACTAGCATAATTACTTTTTATTTAACAAGACTTCTGCTTCCTTTAAATATCCTTCTCCCTTTATGATAAAACTTAAGTTATAGCTTATTCGTTTTCTGATTAAGCAAGCATTTCCATGGCAACTAAAGATGATTTTTCTACCAGGGCAGACGATTTAAAAAGTAAAAAATATAATGGGTTATTTAAAATTGTTGGAACAATATCTACATTCCCTATTTGATTCCAGCCAGTCACTAGGACACAGTGAAATATAACTCATACATTGACATATGTAAATAACAGTTCTAAATTACTACCCTCTCCTTATGAGCAGGTAGCCATAGGTAGTCTGTGAATATGAGAGTGGTTAAGTTGTTTTCCAAATATATGAGACTTATGTTTTTAAAATATTTTAAATAAAAGCATCTATGCAGTATAAAATATCAGGCAGCACTCTTGGATTTAGTTTTAACCTAAAATTTATCTTACAGATAAAATATAAAACTATAGAGTCACAATGTCAAGTAATTTTTAATATGAGAAAAAAGTCTGTTGCCACACTCAAGAAACTATTGTTTTCCTAAAAAGTCAAGTTTCCACACAGTAACTGTAGCACATATGTTAAACTTAGTATTACCCGTCCTGATATTAGTTTAACCAGCAATTTTTTCATATGGACAGTTGATTATTTCCATTTGCTTATTCCATTTATAAGATTATTCTCAAAGGCCTATATAGACAATGTTATTTCCCCAAAACATTGTTTATAAACTCACTAATGAATAAATAATCATGTACATCCTATACTCAAATTTGTATGTGAAAATATTTATTTCATTAAAATTATTTGTAATTATTAGAATAATGTGTGTCTTTTACTTTAAGACAAAATAAATGACACATGGAAAAAAAAAACTTTGCTTCAAAAACCATTAGGACAATTATTTAAAGTAACTTTTAACCATATTCAGATTTTCTCCCCACCACTTTGATAAGGATGAAAATAATGAATTCTTCAAAATTACTGGTGATTAGCTAGCACTTTCCTTCCAATGTAATTTTCACTCATTTAATTTACCCTCCAGAAAATTGTGTGCTTTACTTTATGGAATAAAATTACTATCTTCATTTTAGAAATGAGAAAATTCAGGTGCATTTAGGCATTGAAATGTTTGTCAAATGATTGCAACCTGCTAAGGATTGACTTGTTTTCAACCAAAATTAATATACGGAAGTCCTAAGGCCCAATGTAATTGTATTTGGAGATGGGGCTTTTTGGAGATACTTCGGTTCAGATGAGGTCATGAGGGTGGAGCTTTTGTGGTAGGATTAATAACTAATATGGTTTTGCTATGTCCCCAGCCAAAACCATAATAATCCTCAGGTGTCAAGGGTGGGGCCAGGTGGAGATAATTGAATCACGGGGGCAGTTTCCCACATACTGTTCCCATGGTAGTGAATAAGTCTCACAAGATCTGATGGTTTTATAAATGGGAGTTCGCCTACACAAGCTCTCTTGCCTGCCACCATGTACGATGTGATTTTGTTCCTCATTCACCTTCCACCATGATTGTGAGGCCTCCCAAGCCATGTGGAACTGTGAGTCAATTAAACCTCTTTCCTTTATAAATTACCCAGTTTGGGGTATGTCTTTATTAGCAGCATGAGAACAGACTAATACAATAACCTTATAAGAAGAAACACTAGAGCATACTCTCACATTCTCTCTCTCTCTCTGCCTCTCTTTCTCTCTCATGCTCGCTTGCCTGCTCTTCATCACGTGAGAACATAGCAAGAAGGTGTCCATCTGTAAGCCAAGAAGAGGGCCCTCACTAGGGAATAGAATCAGCGGAAAACTTGATTGTGGATATGCCAGACTCTATAACTGTGAGAAATAAATTCCTCTTGTTTAAACCACTCAGTTTACGGTATTTTTTTTAACTTCTAATTTTAGTGGGTACATAATAGGTATATATATTTATGGGGTACATGATATATCTTGATATAGGCATATGATGCATAATAATTACATCAGGGTAAATAGGGTATCTATCATCTCAAGCAATTATTCTTTGTGTTGCAAACAATCCAATTATACTCTTAGTTATTTTTTAATGTGCAATAAAATATTGTTGACTATAGTCACCCTATTATGTGGTCAAATACTAGATATTATTCATTTTTATCTAACTATATTTTTGTACCATTTAACCATCCCCACTTTCCATTTCGTTATGGCAGTCCCAGCTTACTAATACACAATCCTTTCCAATTTAATGGTAAACAGATGAGACTTCTGCAAGAAGACACAAAGAATATTATCAAACAAATTTAGCTGGCAAAGTGTTTTGGGCTTCAATTCTTTGTTTACAGTAGGAATATTTGAGATATATTAAATATTATCCTTGCTTCTACATTTTTTTAATCTTGGTTTTACTTAAAGATAGATCATATAGGCTTTTTTTCTAGATGCTAATTTTACTTAATGATTATTGGTATGACATTTTAAAAGTCCATATATGACTTGCGGCAAATTATCTAAAAAGATTACCAAACTTTCATATTCATATATCTCAATAGAATCTTACTGAGTCACAATTTCTGTGGTAGATTTTTGGGATCTACACTCTACAATTGTAAGCATTTCAATTTTATTCAAGGTACCCTAAAATTGATAGTCAGCAATTTGGAGAGCTAAATCATATAAACAGAAAATTAGAACAATTAGAAAACAAAGTATCTTAGCAATCAGTCTTCACTGGAGGTCTGTTTTAACTCAGAGAAAAACTAAAGGATATGCTAATTCATAAATCACTGTGGTTGATTAAAGACCCTGATGACTATGGCCTAATGCCAGTATTCCTATATATTTAATCTCTTCTTTTAAACTTTAATAGTTTTGTAGATAAATTCATAAGCACCCAAACAAGACAATCTTTACCTACATCTAAGCCTTTGTTCATACTGTTCCACTTTTCATCCATTTACTAATCGTTAACAACTTATTTAGTATGTGACTGCTTTAGGCAGTAGGGATAAAACAGTTTTAAGAAATATGGATAAAACCATTAATTACAGAGCCAAGGGTCTGAACTTATGCAACTTATACTTTATTGGGAGGGAAACAGAAACTCAAGATATAATCAAATAATCAATATATAATAAAAACTATGATAAAAATAAAAGAGAGCACATTATAGAAAATGATTAAATGGATGGATGGTGGGGGGTACATTAGCTGTGATCAATGGGAAAGTTCTCCCTGTTGCAGTGAGAGTGTTTTACTTGGAGATATAAAGAATTAAAAGGTCTAGGGAAAAAAGCCTTCTAGGAAGAGGAAATAGTTAGTACAAAGGTCCTGAGATAGAACAAGCTTGGGGTGTTTCAGATCAGAAAGAAATCCTGTCAATCCCATTACTGGGTATGTACTCAAAGGAAAATAAGTCATTCTACCAAAAAGACACATGCATTCATATGCTCATTGCAGTAGGTATAGTTCAGCATACATTAATCAATAAATATGATAAACCACGTTAAAAGAATGAAGAAAATAAATCATATGACCATCTCAACAGATGCGAAAAAAAGCATTTGACAAAACACAGCATCCTTTTATAATACAAACTCAACAAATTAGGTATAGAAGGAATGTATCTCAACACAATAAGGGACACATATGACAATTCCACATACATCTTCAAACTCAACAATGAAAACATATAAGCTTTTTCTCTAAGATCTGAAACTAGATATAAATGCCAGGACTTATAAGGAACATGATTAGAAAGTGAGAGACACAATAATGACTCCACTGAACTAGAAGCTAACACTGCCATCCAGCCACTTCAGATTCCTCATGCCTCTGAATCAACAGGCAAATAAGGGTATTATTGTACCAGCTGGAGTGAATAATCCTGACAATCAAGGGGAATTGGACTGGTACAAGTGATACGGAAGAGTATGTCTGGAATATAGGAGATCCTTTAGGGTGTCTCTCATTATTAACATGCCTGGTGATTAATGTCAATGGAAAACAAGAACAACCCAATCTAAGCATAGTTTCTAATGGCCAAAATTCATTAGTAATGAAAGCCTGATCATTTGAACAGATAAAGATCCACAACCAGTGGAAGTGTCTACTGATGGCAAAGGAAATAAGGATTGGATAGTGGATGAAAGTAGTTATAAATGGCAGCTACAGCCACGTGACCAGTTACAGAAATAAAGACTATAATTTTCAGGAGTTATGAATATTGTATTTCCTTTTTATTTTGTTATGAATATGTTTGTTTATACACACACACTGAATATATTTTTTAAAATATTTTTTCTTATTTCCTTATGACATAAAATATATTGACATTTTATTATATAAGTATTGTTAAATTTGCATCATAGTGTTAAATTACAGGATTCAAATTATTAGATCAAAAAAGAGAGTGAACATCACTCAAGTATTTCACATCATCTTCTGGGGAAGAGGTTAGTGCCTTTTTAGTTGTACACAGTTTAGTTATCATGTTAGATGAAATCATGGCTTATTGTTTTTATTTGGAGATTAAGTATGGTTTAAGGACAGGCATTACAGGGGCCAAGGTGACAAGGATTGGCCTTGTGATGGTCAATTTTATATGTCAACTTGACAAGGTAATGGGGTACCCAGATATGTGGTTAAACATTATTCTGGGTGTGTCTGTTAAGATGTTTCTGGAGCTGGGCACAGTGGCTCATGCCTGTAATCCCAGCACTTTGGAAGGCCGAGGCAGGTGGATTACCTGAGGTCAGGAGTTCAGGACCAGCCTGGCCAACATGGTTAAACCCCGTCTCTACTAAAGAAAATACAAAAATTAACCGGGTGTGGTGGCGGGCTCCTGTAATCCTGGCTACTTGGGAGGCCGAGACAGGTGAATTGCTTGAACCCGGGAGGCGGAGGTTGCAGTGAGCTGAGATTGCGCCATTGCACTCCAGCCTGGGTGACAAGAGCGAAACTCCATATCAGAAAAAAAAAAAAAAAGTTTCTGGAGATAAACATTTGAATCAGTAGGCTGAGTAAAGCTGATTGCCCTTCCCAACGTGCCAATGTGGGTGGGCCTCACCCAATGTACTGAAGACCTTAATAGAACACAAAGGTTCAGCAAGGGAGAATTAGCTCTCTGTCATTGAGCTTGGATATGGGTCTACTCTTGCTTTCAGACTCAAACTGGAACTAAACCATTGGCTCCCATGGGTCACCAGCTTGCTACCTGCAGCTCTTTCTCAACCTCCATAATCATGTGAGCCAATTATTTTTGACATATATATATATATAAAATACACACATATTACATATACAGTCATGCGTCACTTAATGATGGGTGTACCCACTGAGAAATGCATCACTAGGTGATACTGTCATTGTGTGAACATCATATACTTGCACAAACCTATATGGTATAGCCTACCACACACCTAGGCTATAAGGTATAGCCTATTGCTCCTAGACTACATGCCTGTACAGGATGACATTGTAGTGAATACTCTAGGCAATTGTAACACAGGGGAAGTATTTGTGTGTTTAAACTTATCTAAATCTCTAAATGGTGCAGTAAAATATATGGTATGAAAGATAAAAATCAGAATACAAAAAAGTATTATGAATGGATCTAGCAGGATTGAAAACTGCTCTGGGTAAATGAGTGAGTAGGTGGTGAGTGAATGTCAAGGCCTAGGGCACTTTTGTAGACTAAAGTCTTCTTTTGTAGACTTTATAAACATGGTACACTTAGGCTATGCTAAATTTATTTAAAATATTTTCCTTCCTCAATAATAAATTAACCTTAGCTTATTGTAACTTGTTTACACATTTTTTTCTAACTTTTTGACTCTTTTATATTTACACTTAGCTTAAAGCGCAAATACATTGTTCAGCTGTAACACTGTTCAGCTGTACAAAAGTATTTTCTTTCCTTATGTCCTTATTCTATGAGCTTTTTACTATTTAATGTTGTTTTATATTTGTTTTTGTTTTTCTTACTTTTTAAACTTTTTTGTTTAAAAGAAAGACACAAACATATTAACCTAGGCCTACACAGGCCAGGATTGTCAATATCACTGCCTTTCATGTCCACTTCCACATATTGTCCCACCGGAAGGCCTTTAGGGGCAATAACATTCATGAAACTGTCATTCCCTATGATAACAATGCCTTCTTCTGGAGTACCTCCTGAAAGATCTGCCTGAAGCTAATTTATGGTGAATTTTTTTAAGTGTATAAGCAGAAAAAGTACACTCTAAAATAATGATAAAAATATAGTATAGTTAATACACAAACCGGTAACATGGTCATTTATCATTATTATCAAATATGATGTACTATACATAATTTTATGTGCGGTATCTTTGTACAACGGACATCACAGGTTTGTTTACATTAGCATCACCACAAACACGTGTGTAATACATTCTGCTATGACATGATGATAACTATGACATCACTAGATGAGAGGAAGTTTTTAGATCCATATATAATCTTATGGGACCACTGTTGCATATGCAGTCTGTCATTAACTAAAACGTCATTATATGGCATGTAACTTTTAATTTGCTAAAATTTGCAGGTAGGGAATGAGCAAACAACAAAGACTGATTGTATAATATGCATACTGATCTCTCTTTTTCATTCCAATGGTCTTTTTCATATCTGTATGTGTATAGATGATACTTAAGTTGTGCATAGTTTTTCATGATTTTGAACACTGTTACAAGAAACAAATTTCCTCCATTTTTTATTGTTTTCATTTCCATAAAATAAAATCCTGAAATAAAAATGAAATTTCTTGCTCAAAATTTGAAATATTAGTCAAACAGTGTAACTATTTAGTATTTTAGCAAACTTGCTCTCCAACAAGTTCCCACCAATTTATACTTTGGTTAGCAGCATATGAGAATGCCTGTTTCTCCATACCTTCACCATTACTGGTTATTGTCATGTTCTTAAATTTTTGTCACTATATTGCTTGAATAAATGGGAGTTGTTTTAATTTTCATTCACTTGTTTATTAGATATATCTTCTTATTTCCCATTTGAATTTACGTTTTTGTAATTTTCTTGTTTATATCTCTTCAACATGAGTGTCATAAGCTACTCCAAAACTTTAAAAGTCCGTGATTTACTTTTCCAACTAGAAAATGACAGATCTAAATTAATTCCAAAGGTAGAGTTGGTAGAAAGTTTTATTACCTCTCTCCACTTCACTGTACAACTGTAGATTAATAGAAAGAAACAAACCACTCCCCACTTCATTGTACACTTGCAGATTAATAGAAACAAACCAAGCTCTTATATAATATGTGCTTCCTGAAATGTCCACAATGTTAAAAATAAATATTCAAATAAAAACCAATTAAAATGTTTATTGTCTGCACTATTGTGAATAGTGCCACAGTCAACATACATGTGTATGTGTCTTTATAGTAGAATGATTTATAATCCTTGAGGTATATACCCAGTAGTGGGATTGCTGTGTCAAATGGTATTTCTGGTTCTAGATCCTTGAGGAATCGTCACTTTGTTAGCATTTGGCATATGGTGGGTACTCAATAAATATTTTTGAATGAATAAATAACTCCAGTTTTCATTTGGTTTTGTTTAACTGGATTAATAATTGTATCATTTACTGAGAAAGGGTATATTGGAAGAAGGCAAGTTTTTTTTATTACACTTTAAGTTCTGGGGTTCATGTGCAGAATGTGCAGTTTTGTTACATAGGTGTACACGTGCCATGGTGATTTGCTGCACCCATCAACCCGTCATCTACATTAGGTATTTCTCCTAATGCTATCCCTCCCCGAGCCCCCCAACCCCCGACAGGCCCCCGTGTGTGATGTTCCCCTCCCTGTGTCCATGTGTTCTCATTGTCCAACTCCCACTTATGAATGAGAACATGCAGTGTTTGGTTTTCTGTTCTTGTGTTAGTTTGCTGAGAATAATGGTTGCCAGCTTCATCCATGTCCCTGCAAAGGACATGAATTCATTCTTTTTTATGGCTGCCTAGCATTCCATGGTGTATATGTGGCACATTTTCTTTACCCAGTTTATCATTGAAGGACATTTGGGTTGGTTCCAAGTCTGTGCTATTGTGAATAGTGCCACAATAAACATAAGTGTGCATGTGTCTTTATAGTAGAATGATTTATAATCCTTGGGGTATATACCCAGTAGTGGGATTGCTGGGTCAAATGGTATTTCTAGTTCTAGATCCTTGAGGAATCGCCACACTGTCTTCCACAATGGTTGAACTAATTTACACTCCCACCAACAGTGTAAAAGCGTTCCTATTTCTTCACATCCTCTCCAGTATCTGTTGTTTCCTGACTTTTTAATGATCGCCATTCTAACTGGTGTGAGATGGTATCTCATTGTGGTTATTATTTGCATTTCTCTAATGACCAGTGATGATGAGCATTTTTTCATGTTTGTTGGCTGCATAAATATCTTTTTTCAAGAAGTGTCTGTTCATATCCTTGAAGAAGGCAAAAATTTAGGATAAAACTTTTGTTCTGTTTTGAATGTGTTGAGACAGCTTAATAAATATAAAAATAGGCAATAGGATATATAGGTCTCGAAATCAGAAAAGACATCTCACATGGACATATAATTTTCAAAATCATCTGTGTGTAAGTAGTAATGAAACTATTCATATGAATGAGATTATATTTTCTGTAAGTAGAAAACAGAACAAAAGACCCTATTTTGTGTTTTGAATAACTCCCATGTTTAATGCTGAACTTTCTATAGCGACTTAGAAGAAGAGATAGAATCACAGTAGAAATCCCAAGAACATTTGAATAAAACAAGAAGAATGAGTGTTGTGAATAATTATTTACAGGACGGGCGCGGTGGCTCACGCCTGTAATCCCAGCACTTTGGGAGGCCGAGGTGGGTGGATCACGAGGTCAGGAGATCAAGACCACGGTGAAACCCCGTCTCTACTAAAAATACAAAAAAAAATTAGCTGGGCGTAGTGGCAGGCGCCTGTAGTCCCAGCTACTCGGGAGGCTGAGGCAGGAGAATGGCGTGAACCCAGTAGGCGGAGCTTGCACTGAGCCGAGACTGCGCCACTTCGCTCCAGCCTGGGCGACAGAGCGAGACTCCGTCTCAAAAAAAAACAAAAAAAAAGAATAATTATTTACAATCCTGATTTTATGTTTTTGTGAGTTTATTTTTCTTGTGCTTTTTAAATATTTATCAAATATATATCATTTTATGTATTTTATAAAATTAAATACACTAATCAGAAAAAAATACTATACCCTCATTATATTAGTTTCCTATTATCCCTGTAACAAATTGCCACAAATTTAGTGGCTTAAAACAAAATAAATCCCTTATCTTACAGGTCTAGAGGTCAAAAGTCTAAAATGAGTCTTCAAAGGTTAAAATCAAGGTGTTTACAGGGCTGGTTCTTTTGGAAGTCCTACATGGAAAATCAATTTCCATGCCTTTTCCAACTTCTAAAGGCCAATCATATTCTTTAGCTTTTCGCCTCTTCCTCACTTTTCAAATACAATAACACAGCATCTTATCTCTTCTCTTATCTAGTTTCTCTCTTCTATAAAGATCTTTGTGATTATATTAGACTTACGTGGATGATTCAAGATAATTTCCCTAACTCAGTATCTTTAACTTAGTCACATCTGCAAAGCCCATTTTACCATGCAAGGCAACATATTCACAGGTTCTAGAGATTAGAACGCAGAACGCAGAACACTGTGGGGTCATTATTCAGCCTACCAAAATAGTTTTTGTTTCAGAAAATATATTCAACCTAATGTTCATGTAAAATGTACATCAGATACAACAATAGCATGGGTGATGTAGTCAGATTGTGGAGGGCTCGAACATTACTTCTTGGACTGTGAGTCATGAATTTATCAGGAAATGAGAGAGAGAAATAACTGTAAGGAAATTACATACATAGTTATTACTGCATATCATGGAGATGGGAAATATCAGACATTAGAACCTTGAAGGTGGGTTAGAAGTCCTTGAAATAGAAAAACCTTGAAATAACAAGGACTTGAATTTATGTAACACTTGAAGAAAGGGATTTAAGATAATTAATAGGAAGGACCTAATTGAATCTGACAACTGTACTGAGACAGAAAGAGTAGATTATTTCAAAACCACTAAAGAAAGAGTAGGTTTCGGGATATAAGATGATGTATTCTGGTTTTGGCATACTGAGTTGGAAGTGTTAGCAGAATATGTACATAACCTTGTTCACCATAACACTGCAAATAGTGATTTGGATCTCAGGAATTACTGCCAAAAAGATATTTAAGTCTTGCACTTAGAGGTTGTAATTGAAGCCATAAGGATGCATAAAATCATTAAGGAAGTGAGAGAACAAAAGTTGTGTGTATACATACAGACACACACACAAACACACAAAGACCTGTTTATATGCCATTGTGAAAAATATTTACAATGTAGCTTATATAGAATTTATGTGCCTTAATAGATAATACTACCTGAAAATGTGGTATGAACCTAAATCTAAGACTTAATGCAAAACCTTTGTAAAACAAGCAAAGAAAGTTTCTGATATTAAAAGAAACACAAGAAAATATCATCCACAAAATAACAACCATCTTTACTGTGAAGGAGAATTAATATATTTGTTCATTGCTTTTCACTTCTGCAGATATAAGCCAGTTAACTTTTAATCTAGGACACATATAAATATCCATGGAGACTACAGTTACACAAATAACTTTTCCTATTCGACAGTGATTGAGATCATAAAATTAGTGGCACTCAGCTGCTGTAGCTCTCTAGGCATATGTATTTCTGTATTCATCAATCAGCTCTCTGCTAGGAACAAATATATGGTTACACTTTACACAGATTGCTCCATTGTTTAAAAAAAGCTATTTAAATAACTTAATGTTCAGTTTCACCACTTCAGGGTATATTTTGAGCTAGGTACATAACTATGTTATTATATTATTTTATGTAACTTTTCTCTGGGGAGCATTTTTCCAATCATTCTTTTCTTTACACAGAATTTAGAAGAAATTTGGTTACTCTGTAGAGAATGAAGTGAGAACCAGTGTTATTCATGTCACCCGTTTTCACTCCAACTATTTTAGCTGCTGCTAAAAAAGACTACGTGATTAGGACCTTGGAATATACAAAAATTTAATTTGAAGAAAGACAACTTCTATTTTTTTGTTGTAAAAAACATACATGCTTATAACTAAAACTATTTTAATTGAACAAAATATTTGAAATAGGTTGTGTTAGTTAACACAATTTTTAATGCTGGTGGATTCTTTTACATTACAGATATTTCTCAACCACAAATTTGTAATATAAGCACACATATCTATACAAATACGTAGTTAATTTGTGTTTAATATTTACATTTCTGACAACTATAGTTCATGGAACTCAGGTCAACAAAACAGTTACAGAGAGAATGCATTTTGCATTTTTCTAAACTTACATACTTGAGCATCATTCTTTCTTGAAAACTGTTCAATTCTGCAGTATCATAGCATGGAAATATTGGGTAGTAAATCAAAAAAAATGTTTGAACGCATAGCTCACTAATAATATGGCTTTGCCTTCTGTTATGATTTTCCTGCTTGACACTTAAATAATTCACAACTGTCAACCTTTTTCCCAGCTGTGACTTCAGGCAATGTAGGTATCACTATGCTCATTAATAAAGAAAAGAGCTGTCACCCAGAGAGGTTCAGGTATTTATGAAACACATCTAGGTTTTTGATAACTGAGCCAGGAATATAGACCTCACAGCAGGAATAAGGACAGAATATCTGCTCTCACCACTTTCATTAAATACTATCATCATTGTCTTAGCCAGTGAAATAAGGCCAAAATTAACAAAAATAAAAACTGAAAACAAGAAATAAAATTATCTTTTTTGTGGATAACATTATTCAGTGCACAGAAAATGCCAAGAGATCTACAGAAGCTATTAGAACTAATAATTAAACAATGTCACAGAATATAAGATGGATATAAAAGTGCAATTGTATTTCTATACACTAGTAATGAAGAAATAGAAACAGTATTTAAAATACAAAGAAAAAATGTATAACGAAAGAAGCATAAAATCTAAGTTAATTTGAAAACTAAGAAAACATTGCATGGGTATATTTTTAAAAGTCAATGCAGAGGTAAACTATATACTTGGAAGGGAGGTCACAGTATTAAGATTGCAGTTTCACCAAAATTGACTAATAGATTCAGGCAATACTTACAACTTTTTTTTGGAAGAAATTAACAAGCTTTTTTATAGAACGTATATGAAAATGTCATTGACCTAGAATAGATTAAACAGTCAAAAAATAGAATAAAATTTTGGAGGACTTACACCACCCATTATAGAAAGTTAATGTATGTTTTTACTTCCAGCATGACGGTCTGAGGTGCTTTGCATACCCACTTCATAGTAAGGCTGTTGAAAATTATTTAAAAAAAACTACTTGAAGTCTCTAAGCTTTCTTTGAAGATTGATATCATGCTGATGGTAGAGAAGGAGATATCAGTCTTCATTCTCACAAACACACAAATAAAACAATATGCACAGCTATCCACAAGCCAAAATAACCCTGTGAGTGCTCAAGGGCCAGTTTAAGAATCTGAAGGCACAGAGTAGTGCAAAAGCAAGCAAACAAACAAACAAAAAATGAAAAGGAGAATATCTACACTGAAAGTATCACTGGTGATAGCATACCTGAGAGGCCAGAAGATGGCTAGATACAAAGAAGAAAGCGGCACAGACTATTTGTGTCAGCAACATGGTAGGAACCACCATGGTCCTCAGGAGCCTGCTCTGCAAAAGACCTAGCATCTTTTGTCACTGAGTTAAAAAAGAGTCATTCCCAATGAGAAGCCCCAGAGAGAGAAGTGCAGCTTCACACACTCCCAACTTAAGAGGCAGCAACAGTGGTGCTACTCTGAGACTGGAGCCATACACTCTTCCAGTCCTATTCATGCCCTTAACTCACCACCTCCTGCCCAATGGGCCATGGCTGTTCCGCAAGTACCAAGACTCCAGACCTCAGTTTTGTGAATATACTGTGCCTTCCCATTTCTTAGAAACCAAAGCCATAGTTGTAACAAGCTAGTTTGCATCTTGTGCCCTGAAGCCAAGGTCTCTCTCTGGGTACCTGCACTCCAGTCACCAGCTCAACTACTATAGACAGATCACATGTGCACCAACACCAGAGCTTCTGAGGCAACATGCACTTCCATGCTCCAGATTCCGGCTCCAAGTTTGTGCTGTATGCCCTCATACCTGCCCCTTAAAAACTAGAGCCACTGACATAACAAGCTAGCTCACAGCCTGGACCCTGGAGACAAGGTTTCTCTGAGTGTGTCCACATTCCATTCTCAAGCTCAGCCACTATAGAGGGCTAGGCCCAGCCCCAGACTCTGGAGCCACTGTAGCTCTGTGAATGCTTGTGCTCCCATCATCAGTCCTACAGCTGCATCAAAGGTACCTACACCTCACACGCTGTTACCAATGTGACGGGGTAAGATCCCACACTCTAGGTACTGACACCAGTACCACACTGGACCAAAGAGCTATAATCCTCCATGTATGCCTGTGCTTCAGGCTTTGGCTCTATGGCTGCTCCATGGGTATGACTCATAGGATAGTGGCATAAATCATTAGACACAAGTGCCACTGCCACTGTAAGCGTGCTCATAAGCCAGAGGCAGTAGTAAGGGAGATACCCTTAGCCACAACATCCCATATGGAGAAAAAGAATTCAGGAGGATCATAACAGACATTACCACTAAAGACTTCAACAGCTCTCACAGCTTCTGAGGACATTCACAGCATTGGGTACTGAGGATTTCTGCAATCAAAATTGACCTCAGTGGGAAGAGCTGCACAGAGAATACCTGGCTGCACCTTTACAAGTGAGAGAACCACTTCCCCACTGAGCCAGCACCCTCAGCACCTTATAGGTGAAGCCACCCTATAAAGTCTAGAGGAGGTGATATTACACCAAATGCACAGACATCCATGTAAGGCAACAAGAAGCAAGAAAAACTAAGGACAAATATCACCACCAAAAGAATATAATCATTTCCCAGTAGTTGGCCCCAAAGAGATCTATAAAATGCCTGTTGAATTATTCAAAATAATTGTTTTAAGGAAGTTTAGTTAACTTTAAGCAACACAGAGAAATGATTCAATAAATTCAAGAAAAAACTAAGTGGACAAAAGGAGAAATTTAACACAGAGATACAAATAATAAAAAACAAATTCCGGAACTGAAAACAATGCACAAAATTACAAATTTAATAAAAAATGTCAACAGGAGACTAATCAGGCAGGAGAAATAATCTATTAAGTTGAAGACACATCTAAAAATATAGATTCACGGGAACAAAGAGAATAAAACAATGAAAACAAATGAAGAAATCTTACAGATTGATGGGACAGCATCAATAGACCCGAATTCAGACTATAAGAATTGAAAAAGAAGATAGAGAAAATTCAAAGAAATAATACTTGAAAATTTTCCAAATATGGAGAAAGATATAAATATCCAGCTGCAGAAAAGTTGAAATTCTCCAATTGATTCAATATAAACATGACTACACCAAGATATATTATACTTAAACCATCAAAAACCAAAGACAAGGAGTAGATCCTGAAAGCAGCAGAAGAAGCAAATCACATATAAGGGAGTTTCAACAAGGCTTGCCACAGACTTTTCAGCACAAACCTTACAGACCAGCAGAGAGTAGGTTGATATATTCAAAGTGCTGAAGGAAAACGAAAAGTTCCCAAACAAAATATATTACCTGGCAAAGCTTTCTTTCAGAAATGAAAAAGACATAAAGACATTCCAAGACAAACCAAAGCTAAGGAAGTTCATTAGCACTGCACTGGGCTTGCAAGTAAAGCTAAGGGGAGTTTTTAAAACTGAAACACGAGAGTGCCAATTAATAACATGAAAACATGATAGTATAAAACTCAGTGGTAAAAGTAAGAACAAAGTCAACTTCATAATACTCTAATATTGTAATGGCAGCACGTAAATCACTTACATAGTTAGCATAAAGATTAAAAGACAAAAATATTAAAACAATAGCTATAACAATTTAAGGCATAAACAATATAAAAAGCTGTAAATTGTAAATCAAATACATAAAATGTGTCTTTATATGGGTGGAATAAAAGTGTAGAGAGGTCTAAATTAAGAAGTTATAAGTTTAAAATAGCTTGTTATAAATGCAAATGTTTTATGTAAGCTTCATGGTAACCATGAGGCAAATAACTATAGTAGGTACACAAAAGATTAAAAAATAAAGAATTAAACAATTCCACTAAAAAAACATGTCATCACAAAGGAATACAAGAAGAAAAAAAGAAACAGAGGATGTACAATGCAGACAGAAAACAATTGCTAAAATGACACCAATATGTTCTTACTTATCAATAATTACCTTGAATATACATGGGCTAACTTATTCAATCAAAAGACAGAGTGGCTGAAGAGATTAAAAGAAAACAGCACTTGACAATATGCTGCATATAGAAGATTCATTTCATCTCTATGGACATACACAGATTGAAAGTGAAGAGATGAAAACATATATCAGGCAAATGGAAACTAAAAGAAAGCAGTGATAGCTCTACTTGTATCATATAAAATAGACTCTAAATAAAAACTATAAAAGGAGACAAAGGGTGTCGTTGTATAATAATAAAGGAGTCAATACATCAAGAGGATATAATAATTGCAAAAATATATACACCCAGAATCGGTACACCTAGATATATACAGCAAATATGAATAGTTCTGAAGGAAGAAATAGACTACAATACAATGAAAATAGGTGTCTTCAATACTACAGTTTCAACAATAGACAGATCATTTAAAAGAAAATCAATAAGAACACACTGGACTTGTTATGCTTTAGAATAAATGAATTTAACAGGCAGATACAAAACATCACATCCAATAACAGCAAAATAAACACTCTTCTCAAGTGTACATGGAACATTATCGAAGATCAATCATATGTTAGGCCAAAAGCTACTTTTAAAAGATTTAATATTGAAATCATATCAAGTGTCTTTTCTGGTCAATGTGGTATGAAACTGCAAATTAATAGCAGTAGGAATGTAAGAAAAATCATAGATACATGGAAATTAAGTAACATACTCCTGAACCACTAATGAATCAAAGAAGAGATTAAGAGCAAATTAAAAATTATCTTGAGAGGTAGAAAAATAGAAACAGAACATGCCAAAACTTATGGTCTGCAGTAGAAGCAGTTCTAAAAATGAATGTGATATCAAAAGAAAACCCTCTTATTAGGTTCTTTATCTCAAATTAAGCAAATTTATATAGATTTATATTAATCTCGAGTAAACAACCTAATATTACACCTCAAGGAACTAGAAAAGGAACAAACTAAGCCCAAAGTTAGTAGAACGAAGGAAATAATAAAGGTTAGAACAGAAATAATTGAAATCGAGATGAGAAAAGCAATGGAAAATATCAACAAACCTAAGATGTGCTTTTTGAAAAGATAAAACCAACTTTTAGCTAGACGGAAAAAAGAAGACGCAAGTAAATAAAAACAGAAATGAAGGAGGAGACATTAAAACTGATTCCACAAAAATACAAAGGATCATAAGGCACTACTCTGAACAATAATATACCAACAAATTGGTAACCTAGAAGAAATGGATAAATGCCTAGACACATACAATCTACCAAGTCTGAGTAAGAAGATTAGAAAAAATGAACAGGCCAATAACAAGTATTGAGATTAAATCAGTAATAAAAATCTTTCCTCAGAGAAAAACCTAGGACCTAATGGTGTCACTGCTGAATTCTACCAAGCATTCACAGCAGAACATTTGGTTATCAAACTTCCAAATAATTGAAGAAGAGGGAATACCTCCAAACTCATCTTGCAAAGCCAGCATTATGGTGATACCAGAGCCAGACAAAGACACTACAGAAAAATAAAATAACAGGTCAACATCTCTGATGAACATAAATGAAAGAAAACCCCTCAATGAAATACTGGCAAACAAAATTCAACAGTTTATTAAAAGCATCATTCACTGTGATCAAGTGTAATTTATCCCTGAGATGGAAGAATGATTCAACGTATGCAAATCTATAAACATAATACATCACTTAACAAAATGAAGTACAAAACTATATGATCATCTCAATAGATGCAGAAAAAAAGCATCTGACAAAATATAGCATTCTTTTATGATTAAAAACTCTTAACAAATTAGACTGAGAAGGGATTTACCTCAATACAATGAAGGCCGTATATGACGTGTTTACAGATAACTTCACACGTCACAGTAAAAGTGAAACGCATTTCCTCTAAAATCAGGAACAAGAAATGGATGTCCACTCCTGCCACTTCTATTAAACATAGTGTCAGAAGTCCTCACCAGAGAAATTAAACAAGATAAAGAAATAAGGCATCTGAATTGGAAAGGAATAAGTTAAATTGTCTCTCTGTGCCAATGACATGATCGTCTATACAGAAAACCCTGAAGGCTCCATCAAGAAAACTGTTAAGCTTAATAAACAAATTTTGTAATGTTGGAGAATACAAAGTCAACATACAAAAACCAGTAGCAATTCTATATACTAACAATGAATTATTCAGAAAAGAAATTTTAAAAAAACCATTTACAATAGCTACCAAAAAATAATGAAATACGTAAAAATATATTTAACCAAGGAAGTGGATAAATCTGTAAACTAAAAAAACATAAAACATGGATGAATGAAGACAAAACTAAATGGAAAGAGATTCTCTGTTCATGGATTGGAGTAATTAATATTGTAAAATGCCTATATTACCCAAAGTGATCTACAGGTTTCATACAATCACCATCAAGATTTCAAAAATAAAAATATCTAAAATTTGTACAGAACCACCAAAGATCCCAAATAGCCAAATTATTACTGAACAAAAAGAACAAAGCTGGAGGCATCATACTACCTGACTTCAAACACACTACAAAGCTATAGTAATCCAAAGAGTATAGTGTTGCCATAAAAAGAAACACATAGACCAATGGAACAGAATAGGGGGCCCAGAAACAAATCCATGAATTTATGGTTAATTTATTTTTTACAAGGATTCCAAGAACACCAAATAGTGAAAGGAAAGCCTCTTCAAAAGTCTCTGGGAAAACTGGATATCCACCTGGAGAATAAAATTTAACTCTTGTCTCACTTCATGTACAAAAATCAACTTGAATTGGATTAATGACTTTAAACATAAGACTTAAAACTCTAAAACTACTAGAAGATAACATTCATGAAAAGTTCCTTGACAGTAGCCGGGGCAATATATATTTTTTTTTAATATGACCACGAAAACATGGACAACAAAAGCAAAAATAGAGAAATAGGATTATATCAAATTAGAAAGCTTCACAGCCAAGGAAATAATTAAGACAACCCACAGAATAGGTCAAAATATTTGCAAATTATACATCTGATAAGAGGTTAACATCCGAAATACGTAAGGAACTCATATGAACAGCAAGAAAGCAAATACAATGATTAAAAATGGGCCAAGAGGCCAGGCGGGGGTGGCTCACATCTGTAATCCCGGCACTTTGGGAGGCCAACGCGTGTGGATCACCTGAGGTCAGGAGTTCGAGACCAACTTGACCAACGTGGAGAAACTCTGTCGCTACTAAAAATACAAAATTAGCCAGGCATGGTGGTGTATGCCTGTAATCCCAGCTACTCAGGAGGCTGAGGCAGGAGAATTGCTTGAACCCAGGAGGCGGAGGTTGCAGTGAGCCGAGATTGCACCATTGCACTCTGGCCTGGACAACAAGAGTGAAATTACGGCTCAAAAAAAAAAAAAAAAA
>NW_026652282.1:108411248-108431299 GCF_009828535.3 Hylobates moloch
ATATATATATATATATATAATATATATATACACAATGGAATACTCTTCAGCCTTTATAACAAAGGAAATCTATTTCTAGATAAACACCAAGTCATTTTAAAAATCTATTTTTGAACATGATTTTGCTGTAAGGTCGGTTAACAAACAGACTATTCAAAACATACTCAATATAACTCTCAGTTTACTCGGAGTTTTTATTTATGAGACTCCTCATTGATTAGTCCCTAATAAATGAGCAACATTACTCTAGCCTACATTATTTTTGCATAAACCCAAGTCACTTGTGAATTTTTGCATAGAAACACATCACTAATTTATTAATTTCTCTTTAAGTGACTCAAATAAAAGTAGATTTAGGGAATAGCAATGACTGTCCCTATTCTATGAGCCTATAACTTCTGTTGTGAATTATTGGGGCCAGACATGCATATCTTTATCGTCAGCCTCCAAGTCACAGATAAATAGATAATAGTTGTAGAGGGCATTAAACCATGTTCAAGAGGGAACTGCTGCTATTTGAAGCATGCAATAAATGTTTTACACCTACACCTATCACTTCACAGTTTTACTGTTTGAAAAGTAATCCAAAGAGCAGAGTGAAAAGTACATAAGGTAAATAAAGTTGATTACTTAATGTTAAGTATTACCACACTTAACTATTTTCTCTTCTTATCACCTTTTTTTCTCCTGACCTCTAATGTAGAGAAATAAATGAAAAAATAAATAAATATTTAGGTATTTATTTCCTGATCTTCCCCTTTATAGCTACCTCCATTCTGTATCCTTACCTCAGGCCATAATTTCCAGAATAAACTTCTCTGACTTAGCCCAATCCTGAAAAAAAAAAACTGTGTACCAGGAAATGCTTATTTTCAATGCCTTTCCGACTTTCTACTTCTAATTGACTTCCCACACAATCCTTAATTTTTTGATGTTCTTCTACCACTGATTTTTAACAATGTCTCTAGCATTCTGGATAAAATCTTCTATCTATCTTCTCTGGATAAAAGTTCATAGTTCAAGCTTTTCATCCCACTAAAAAATAATTTTCAATGTGCCATTGCTTTAAGGACTTCCACTTAAAAACTGAGTAAAAATATTGTATGTTGGCTTCTGTGCTGGGATGTTATGGGGTGATATCTATTGAAACACATTTGTAGTTTAACTAAGAAAACACCTTTTCCCAAGGGTTGTTGTTTGGGGTAAACAGACCTCCTGTATGACCTAGGGTATCCATAAACTTGGGAGGGAAAAAGTAAAACCCTCTTTCCTCTACCATGAAAATAAAATTCATATTTTCCTCTTCTTATATAGGTCAAAAACAATCTAACATATTAGGAGTATCTGTGATTGTCTGAGTGACAGAAAGATGGATATTGTTCAAATCCATTTTACCCATTGCAGATAAATGCTATTGGTGCTAATAACTTCTTCAAAATTATGACAGCAGACCCACTGCTGTATGTTTTTAAGTGATTACTTGATAAGTACATATATTACCATATCACATTTTTAGCATTTGGATAATTATATCAATACGTTTTTCTTTGAAATTTTATATACTTTATGATATGCATTTAAAATCATTATTCTCAGAAAGAATCCATTGTCTTCACCAGATTGCCAGAGTGGCTTATTATCGAGAAAGGGTTATGATCCCTGATTTAATCTAAATAGTGCACCTCTTTGGTGACAGTTAAAATATCACAGATTGTATGAGAAAAGGACAATACATTCTAGAGACTCATTTTCTCTGTCTATAGAATAGACACTAGATTTACCTGGGGTTCGTTAAGAAACACTGATGCATGAATCTCACTCTATAGATTCTCATTGAATTTATCTGAGAGGCAGCTTGGACATGAGAATTTTTAATAGCTTCCAGGCATTTTTAAAGTGCAACAAAGGTTGATAAAAATCAACCAAAAGGAAACACTGATGACAAATATTGCACACCAGCAAATGGTTCCTTATTATAATAGGTGAGGCAATGGATATATATTTTAAGGGGTATAGTTTTAAGTGTTAATAACAGCAGTAGAAGATTAAGTTGTAAACCACAAGAAGTATATTATATCATTCTCCACTTACCTTTAAATGCCCTTAAACTTCCAAAGGCTTTGTTAGTGGCAAAATAAAATTTTAAGGTAAAGCTTACCTATGTGTATATTTAGAGCTAAACTTATCAATTTTTCTAAATAATTTTTAATTAATTTTATGTGAAAATAAATTTTTAAAGATAAAAAATATGAAACAGTTGAATTTTATTTAATCGAAATAGAGTCATCTCCTGACAACTTGATTATCACCCATTAAATTTTAAAAGTTTCTAAGGGGAGATAATACCGTTAAAGGGTATAGATAAATAGATGGCTGGATAGGTAGAAGGATGAGTGGACAAAACAGATTGATAGCTAGTTAGCTAGCTAGCTATTTGTATCACATGCTTAGCAGGTTTCTTACAATAGGTATTTACATAAAACTGCAACCAAGTTAATAACTGGACACTTTTTATTGATATTTATTGTAATTAGACACTTTGATAGAAGCTATGACAAAAGATATCTCTAGTTTTGATGAACACTGTGATTATGCAAATAGCAAACAGCTTGATGAAAGAATTAGATTGTTTTTTGGAAGTTGAGAGATTCCCTAGAATGGGAGCAGTTTCTCTTTTCAAGGGTGAGGCAGAAATACTGCATTGACTAATACAAGGTACATGATGTCCTGACTTCTAATGATATGAATTCAAAAGGTACAGAATATGTGCTTCAGTGCTATGGAAAAAATTAAGTTTTGCCTTAAAGTTTCTTATATGCTGGCTCCATGACTTTGGTAAAATTAGAATTCAGCTGTAGTTTGTATTAATTAGAGGAATATTCCAAGAAGAAACTTAAAAAATAAATAAGAAGGGGAAGAATCTTAGAATTTTAAAATCTTAATTTATTTCACTGAGAAGTGAAATAAATGATTACTGAATAAGCATGTATGTTTTAAATATGAACATTATTTTCTATAATTTAATGTAAAAATCAATACAATGGGAGATTTTGATAACAGAAAGAATACTGTAAGTTCCACATTCAGGATATGACATTGTACCAAATCAATGTTCAGTTCAGGGTTAAAAATAAATTCACACATAAGGATTTTCATGAGTGCTTTATTTTGTAAAATTTCCTATTTAACAGAAATTTTATCTGAATTCATAACAAATCATCTGCATAATAAAGAGAAACACCAGTTAAATATTCACATAAGAAAATTTTGGCTCAAACACCAAAATGTTCTTATTTATATACATTTTCTTGTAGATAAGAAGAAAAACTAATCTGTGACAGAAAGACCATAGGTTCACTTTTGCAAATGAAAATGCTACGTATAATGTTTCCTTTGGTATTTCTCCTATGGCTTAGTTCATTCTGAATTTTACTTTCAAAAGTCCACGCTGCTCCTTTGAATTTGTTCTTGGATTATGTGCCTGCATTGTATATGTCATCTATGCTATATGCCACTATGATACTCCTTTGTAGTGGAAGCTATTCTATTCAAAACCCACGTTGGTACATAATCATAATCTATGTGCCCCCTACACTCATGCCACTTTGGCCAGAACTAATTGGATTTGGAAGGGGCTATTGACCCAGGAGCTGTAAAATTCCTTTTGAAGTCTGGCTCGATAAGAGGAAATGAAAAAATTACAGTAAATTTTCAAAATTTGCACTAAGACATATAGAAGGAATCTGCTAGTTCATATTAAAAATTGTAACTAAATAGTTATAAGGGAACATGAAAACGGAGAAGTAAAAGGTAGATTTTAAAGATACAAGGAAATACAAATTATTAACTATCATAGAAGGCCAATTGGTAGCATAAAATAAAGAGGCATGTAGGTAGAATATAGTTGAAAAAGATTACTAATGGAACATCAAAGCAAAGCTCCCCAATTTTTGCTGCAAAATTTCCTAAAGCTACATTAATTTGGAACCAGATCCTATCTCCTTTCTGGAAAGCACTCTGGAAGCCCAATACTAAAAAGGCTTATTATCTTAGATTTTTATAAATTGTTTTCATAACAACTCTATTTGTATCAGTTTTAGTGGATTTACATTCTTTATAATGAAAAGAGACAATGAAATAGACTAAAGCACTCTTTTTCCCATTTGCAGCATTTCAGGTGGGAAAAGACTACTATCAACACACACACATACACACACAGAATACGGCATTATAACTTTTAATGTGTTTATTGCACATATTTTTGGGAAATAAGGAAGCCACAAAATATTGGACTAGTTAGAGGATGCTTTGCTTGAGGTTAGCTTGGCCTCTGGTGGTGACACTATCCAGACACCTCACCAGATCTGAGCTGCTACACCACTGTGATATTCTTTTGTACTCTGGGGTTAACTAAATGGATTGAGAAACTAAATTAAATTTAATTATTTAAAATTTAGACAAAATTTTAAATATTTTTGTGATAAACTTTATAAAACTAAAATTTCAAGTAAAATTTTGTAACCTAACAGATGTTAACTACCAAAAATCTATAGAGCTTAACTACCAAAAAACCATAGCAAAGTTTACTGTTAGTAGTATAAATCACAGAAGCATTTCTTTAAATAACAAAAAAAATAGTAACTTAAATTCTGGCTTATGAAAACTTCTAAACAAAACTGAAAAATGAGGCCAGCTGCAGTGTCTCAAGCCTGTAATCCCAGCACTTTGGGAGGCCAACGTGGGAGGATTGCTTGAGTCTGGGAGGTTGAGGTTGCAGTGAGCCATGATTGCGCCACCACACTCCTACCTGGGTGACAGAGGAAGACTCTGTCTCAAAAACTAAATAAATAAAATAAAAAACTAGAGCTAAATTTTACTCCATAGAAAATGCTGATCATCTGTTGCAGGAAGCCTGGGACCCTGAACGGAGGGACCAGCTGGAACATAAACTGTGAAGATTTCATTGACATTTATCAGTTCCCAAAATTAATACTTTTATAATTTCTTGTGCCTGTCTTTACTGTAATCTCTGAACATAAATTGTGAAGACTTCATGGATATTTATCAGTTCCCAAATAATACTCATTATTTCTTATGCCTGTCTTTAATCTCTTAATCCTGTTATCTTTGTAAGCTGAGAATGTACGTCAACTCAGGACCACTATTGTACAAATTGATTGTAAAACGTGTGTTTGAACGATATGAAATGAGTGCACCTTCAAAAAGAACAGAATAATAGCAATTTTCAGGGAACAAGGGAAGACAACCATAAAGTCTGACTGCCTGTGGGGTCGGGTAGAATAGAGTCATATTTTTCTTCTTGCAGAGAGCCTATAAATGGACATGCAAGTAGGAGAGATATCACTGAATTCTTTTCCCAGCAAGGAATATTAATAATTAATACCCTGGGGAAGGAATGCATTCCTGGGGGGAGGTCTATAAACGGCCGCTCTGGGAGTGTCTGTCTTATGCGGTTGAGATAAGGACTGAAACACGCCCTGGTACCCTCAGGCTTACTAGGATTGGGAAATTCTAGCCTGGTAAATTTTGGTCAGACCGTTTCTCTGCTCTCAAACCTGTTTTCTGTTAAGATGTATATCAAGAGAATACGTGCACAGCTAAACATAAACCCTCATCAGTAATTCTAATTTTCCCCTTTGCCTTGTGATCTTTGCTTTGTCATTTGCCTTGTGATCTTTACTGGCCTCAGAAGCATGTGATCTTTGTGACCTACTCCCTGTTCGTACACCCCCTACCCTTTTGAAATCCTTAATAAAAACTTGCTGGTTTTGTGGCTCAGGTGGGGCATTATGGACCTACCGATATGTGATGTCACCACAAGCGGCCCAGCTGTAAAATTACTCTTTGTATTCATTCTCTTTATTTCTCAGACCGGCCGACACTTAGGGAAAATAGAACCTACATTGAAATATTGGGGGTGGGTTCCCCCAATAATCATCAAAGGTTATATCTGAAAATTTTGGTATACATTCCAAAAAAACCTTAAAATCCTGTTCCATTCTCAATATTTGTGTATATATATATAAGATCCTCTGTAGAAGAAATTAACTCCAAGTTATTTTTATATGAATTTAATGAATTTTCAAATTGTCTCCTTCCAGTTAATATATGCTTATATTTAAGTATAATATTAAAGTAAATAAGGGAAATTGACGTAAGCATTAAATTTGAGATAGTAAGCTCAGAAAAATTCTTTCACTATGTGAATAAGTATTTCTTATTTAAAGCTGAAGTTATAATATTTTAACGTATCAGAGGTTAAAATGTAAGGCTCCGTAAAAGTTGTATTTCTATGAAAACTTCAGAAGTACTTGATCTCCTGAAGAAAACTACCTTTTCTAATTTCTCTTCATCTTTCCTCTGTATAAAAGTACCTCTTTTGAAGGAACAAAACAAGCAATGCACTTTTGGTATCAGGTTCATAACAAACAAAAATCAGAGGAGAGTGATATAGCAGATCAAAGAAGAATGGCTCATTTGGAATATATAAAATGAAATGAAATGGAATCAAGTTGTCCTGAGTTGCAAATTTTCTCACAAACCTTAGTCTTAGCTCTGTAATAAACAGATCCTATTTATGTTGGCTCATTAAACTGCCCTACACAAAATTGCTTGAAGTTCTAAATTAGTTTCTGTGATTATAATTACAGCTTATGGAAATAATTACTTTATAATTCAATAATTCACTTTATCTTCACTTCCTTATACCTCTCCCCATAAATACTTCTTTTTTTGAATTTTTTAAGAATTCGCACAACATTTTCCATGATCAAATCCCACAGTGGTTAATAACACTTCCTTTCAAGGAAATTCAAGGTTGGTGAATATGGAAGGATTGTTTCAAAAGCTTGTTGCAATACTCCTTCCAATCAACAATATATCCTATTCCATGTGTGCACTGGCAATGTGATTTTTCTAATTCTACCATCAATAGGATGGGTTTATATCTCTTCCACTCTGAATATGGGCTGGCTTGCGACTTGTGAACATCAAAAAAAATTACAAATGTATTATTGGCAAGTCAGAATAAGACTCTCCTTCCCAAGATGCTTACATGAAATGAATGAACATGTTATGTTACACAGAAAAAGAGAATTAAGATTAAGGTTGACTTTTAAATAAGGAAATTATTATGAATTATCTGGACAAGTACAAAGGTAATCACAAGAATCCTTAAAAGTGGAAAAGTGGTGGAGAAGAGAAGTGTCAAAGTGAGATGTGTCTATAAAAGAATGGTAAAAAAAAAAAAAAATATGCAGTGTTACTGGGTTTAAAGTAGAGAAATGGAGCTACCAGCCAAAGAACGTGAAAACCCCTGAGAGATTCAAAAACTGGAGGAAATAGATTGTCCTCTAGAGTCTCCAGGAAGGACTACAGCCTTACTGGCACCATGAACATTAGCTCAGTGAGACCTGTGTTAGACTTCTTACTTACAGAGCTGCAAGATAATACATTTGCATTTTAAAATCTCTAAGTTTGTGGTATTGGTTATAACAGTATTAAAGAACTAATACAGCAAACTCCAAGTGCTGGACCAAAATAGGCCTTTAATCTTCCACATTCACTCTCTTCAAGCTATGAGAAACTATGGTAATATTGCTCCAAGACTACTTCAACAGCAGTCCCTGGTAACTACCATTCTGCACTTTGCTTCTATGAGATTATCTTTTGTAGATTCCATATATAAGTGAGAAGGTGTCATATTGGACTTTCCATTGCTGGTTTATTTCACTAAACATAATGTCTTCCAAGTTCATCCATGCTAATGCAACTGACAGGATTTCCTTCATTTTAAGGTTGAATCATATTCTATTGTGTGCATATGCCACATTTTCTTTATCCATTCATCTGTCTACAAAAATTTAGGTTGTTATCCACATTGTGGCTACTGTGATTAGTGCTTCAATGAACATGTGAGTGTTAATATTACTTTGATACCTTGAATTCAATTCTTTTAAACAAATATCCAGAGTGGGACTGTTGTATTATATGGCAGTTACATCTTTAATTTTTTTTAGGAAGCTCCAAGCTATTTTCCATGGTAGGGGAACCATTTTGTATTACAACCAACAATGCACATGAGTTCCAATTTCTCACATCATTGTCAATACTTGTCTTTTGATTTTTTGATGATAGTTATCCTGACAGGTGTGAAATAATTTTTTATTATGTATTTATTTGAACTTTTAAGTTCAGGGGTACAAGTGCAGGTTTGTTATAAAGGTAACTTGGGTCATGAGGGGTTGTTGTATAGATTATCTCACCACTCAAGTATTAAGCCTCATATCCATTAGTTATTTTGCCTTATCCTCTCCCTCTTCCCACCCTCTACGCTCTGAAAGGCGCCAATGTGTGTTGTTCCCCTCTATAAGCCCATGTGTTCCCATCATTTAGCTCCAACTTATAATTCATAACGTGGTATTTGCTTTTTTTCCTGTGTCAGTTTTACAAAGATAATGGTCTCCAGCTCCACCCACAGTCCTGCAAAGGGCATTATCTCATTTTTTATGGCTTTGTAGTATTCCATGGAGTATAAGTATCATGTTTTCTTCATCCAGTTTATCCCTGATGGACATTTAGGTTGATTCCATGTCATTGCTATTGTGAGTAGTGCTGTAATGAACATACATGTGCATGAATCATATATGAAAAACCCACAGCCAACATCATATTGAATAGGTAAAAGCTGAAAGCATTCCTCTTGAAAACCTGCACAAGACAACTATGCTTTCTCTCACTACTCCTATTCAACATAGTATTGGAAGTTCTGGCCAGGGCAATAACGTAAGAGAAAGAAATGAAAGGCGTCCAATAGGAAGAGGGGAAGTGAAACTATCCTTGTTTGCAGATGACATAATCCTATATCTAGAAAACCTTATAGTCTGAGCCCAAAAGCTTCCTAAGCAGTTAAATAACTTCAGCAAATTCTCGGGATACAAAATCTATGTGCAAATATCACTAACATTCCTATACACCAACAACAGTCAAGCTGGGAGCCAAATCAGGGATATTTCATTGTAGTTTTGATTTGTATTTTCTCAATGAATACTGATGTTGAGATTTTCTTCATGATACCTGTTGATCATTCGATGTCTTCTTTTGAGAAATGTCTATTCAAGCTTTCAGCTCATATTTTAATTGGGTTGTTTTTTGGTATTGAATTGTGGAAGTGCCTTATATATTTTGGATGTGAACTATTTATCAGAAATGTGGTGTGAAAATATTTTCTCCTATTCTAAAGACTGCTTTTGACTCTGTTGTTTCTTTTTCCTAAAGAAGCCTTTTATTTTAATGAAGTCCCCTTATTTACATTTGTTTTTCTTACCTGAGCTTTTGGTGTCATATTCATAAAATCACAGCCAAGAAAAATGCCATTAAATTCTCCCCTGTTTTCTTTTAGAAGTTTTAGAGTTTCAGTTTTTACAATTAAGCATTTAATCAATTTTGAGTCAAATTTTATATATGGTTCAAGACAAGGATCTAATTTTCCTATTCTGCATGTGTATATCCACTTTTACCAGCACCATTTATTGAACACAATACCTTTTTCTCCATTGTGTATTTTTGGCAATCTTATCGAAGATCAGTTGATCATTTATTTCTGGGCTCTCTATTCTCTTCCATTAGTCTAAATGTGTATCTTTTATACCATACTGTTTCAACAACTGTAGCCTTTAATATGTTTTAAAATTGAGAGAGTAATGCCTGCAAATATTTGTTTTCCTCAATATTTATTTGGATATTTGTTCTTTTGTGATTCCATATGAATTGTAGAATCTGTGTGTGTGTGTGTGTGTGTGTGTGTGTAAATACCATAGGACCTTTGGTTGAGTTTGCACTAAATCTATATATCCCTTTTAGTAGTGTGTACATTGAAACAATATTAAAGCTTCCAATCCGTAAACACAGAAAGTCTTTTCATATGTTTGTGACTTCCAAAATTTCTTTCATCAATAACATGCAGTTTTCCATGTAGAATTTTTTTACCATCTTAGTTTATTTCTATTTTATTGGTGTTATTGTAAATGAAATTGTTTTTCAGATTTTTTAAAATAGTTTTCTATTGTATAGAAACATAATTTATATATAATAGAAATTATATATATATATATATATTGACTTTTTTATTCTGCAGCCTTACTAAATTTATTAATTCTAAAATTCTTTGTTACATCTTTAAGGCCTTGTCCCTTAAAAATTATGTCATCTGCAAACAGAGATCACTTTATTTCTTCCTTTCCTATTTGGATGATCTTTTTTTTTTAATATATTCAGCCAGTCTGTATCTCTTAATTGGAGATTTTAGTCCATTTACTTTCTACATAATTACTGATAAGTAAGGACTTACTCTTACAATTTTATTATACTTTTCTGGTTGCTTTGCAGTCTCTTTCTTTCCTTCCTGTATTCCTCTAGTGAAGGTGATTTTCTCTGGGATATATTTTAGTTTCTTGCTTTTTATTTTTTATGTATCCACTGTATGTTTTCTGGTTTGAGGTTACCTTGAGGTTTGCAAATACTATCTTATAACCTACTATTTTAACCTAATAACAACACTATTGGCACAAACAAGTAAATAGCAAAAAGAAAACTAAAAATGATTCTACACCTTAACTGTATCTCCCTGCTTTTCAACATTTTATTGTTTATATCTATATCTTATTTTGTTGACTATGTCCTGAAAAGTTCTTGTGGTTGTTATATTTGATTAGTTTATCCTTTATACTTTGGATGAGAGGAGTTTACATACCACAGTTACAGTGTTATACTATTCTGTGTTTATCTGTGTGCTTATTATTGCCAGTGGGTTTTGCACTTTCAGGTGATTATTTATTGCTCATTAATTTCCTTTTCTTTCTGATTGATATACTCCCTTTAGTATTTCTTAGAACACAGGTTTGGTATTCATAAAATTTCTCAGCTTTTGTTTGCCTGGGAAAGTCTTTATTTCTTCTCCACATTTGAAGGATATTTTCATTGGATATACAATTCTAGGTTAACAGTAATTTTCCTCCAGCACTTAAATATGTCATGCCACTGTCTCCTGGCCTGTAAGATTTCCACCGAAAAGTCTGCTCTCAGATATATTGAACTTCCATTGTATGTCATTTGTTGCTTTTCTTTTGCTTCTTTTAGAATCCTTTCTTTATCTTTGACCTTTGGGAGTTTATTAACTCCTTTGAGGTAGCCTTCTTTGGGTTCAATCTGCTTGGTGTTCTGTAACCTTCTTCAACGTGGATACTGATATCTTTCTTTCTCAAAAGAATATCACCAAAAGTCATATTTTATGGATACCTAAAGCATCTTATTCCTAATATTTACATACAAAGCTTTTTTGTTAGTCTACTGTTAGCCCCAAATGTTATATATATTACCACAGACATCAGTGACTAAAACATTTGTCTACATTTTTCACCAAAGGTTTCCCATGCATCAGCTTTAACACTGGGCAAGTTCTGCACAATGTGAGAAATCCAAGGCTTTTGATCTGTTCTTCAATGGAGCCACCAGACAGGTCAATAAATGACAAATCCTCTCAAATGAGTTCCACGCTGCTTCCTACAGTATGGTGCTGATGTCAGAAATGTGTGCTTTTATTTTCATGGCTAGCACTGAGCTAGGGAGTGGGGAATGAGACCAGGTAAGTTATAATGCTGCACAGTTTGCCATTCTTATCAACATCAGAGAGTTCTTCAGTAAGCATTTATCTTCTTGCTACAAGATTTTGGTTAGTTTCCAGAATTCCACAAAAGTTTATTCTGACTGTCTTTGCTGGTTTTATTATCGATTTTATGAAAGTATAAACTTTCGGTGTTCCTTATTTCATAATTTTCACTGATGTCTTCCCTGTGCCTGTTTAGTAAATCCCATGAAATCCCTTTTTGTTGGTGAGCTCAAAAATTTCTAGAGTAAATAATCTGGATTTTTAAAATAAGATACATAACTGATAAACATCATAGTCATTGAATTTCTATAGTATGTTTAGTTTGCTTTTATTCTTAGTAATTATTTTCCAATTATCTTCCCAAGAGTTTCCAACAATGTATACACTCATCAGTAACATATGAGCACTTTGTTTTAAAGCTCTCATTACAAAGTCAGTTATGTTAAATACTGAATATAGCACATCAGGGAACCTGGGAGAAAAACTACAAGTATCATCAGTTTTAAAATATTTGTAATTTTAGGTAGAGCCAAGATGGCCAAATAGCAGCAGCTCCGGTCTACAACTCCCAGCGTGAGCGACACAGAAGACGAATGATTTCTGCATTTCCAACTGAGCTACCAGGTGCATCTCACTGGGGATTGTCAGACAGTGGGTGCAGGACAGTGGGTGCAGTGCACCGAGCCTGAACTGAAGCAGGGCAAGGCATCGCCTCACCTGGGAAGTGCAAGGTGTCAGGGAATTCCCTTTCCTAGCCAAGGAAAGGGTTGACAGATGGCACCTGGAAAATCAGGTCACTCCCACCCTAATACTGCACTTTTCCAATGGTCTTAGCAAATGGCACACCAGGATATTATATGCTGCACCTGCCTCGGAGGGTCCTACGCCCTTGGAGCCTTGCTCATTGCTAGCACAGCAGTCTGAGATCAAATTGCAAGGTGGCAGCGAGGCTGGGGAGGGGTGCCCACCATTGCCCAGGCTTAGTAGGTAAATAAAGTGGCCTGGAAGCTCGAATTGGGTGGAGCCCACCGCAGCTCAAGGAGGCCTGCCTGTCTCTGTAGACTCCACCTCTGGGGGCAGGACATGGCCAAACAAAAGGCAGCAGAAACCTCTGCAGTCTTAAATGTCCCTGTCTGACAGCTTTGAAGAGAGTAGTGGTTCTCCCAGCACGCAGCTTGAGATCTCAGAATGGACAGACTGCCTCCTCAAGTGGGTCTCTGACCCCCAAGTAGCCTAACTGGTAGGATCCCCCTAGTAGGGGCAGACTGACACCTCACATGGCCCGGTACTCCTCTGAGACAAAACTTCCAAAGGAACGATCATGCAGTAACATTTGCTGTTCACCAATATCTGCTGTTCTGCAGCCTCTGCTGCTGATACCCAGGCAAACAGAGTCTGGAGTGGAACTCCAGCAAACTCCAACAGACATGCAGCTGAGGGTCCTGACTGTTAGAAGGAAAACTAACAAACAGAAAGGACATCCACACCAAAACCCCATCTGTACGTCACCATCATCATAGACCAAAGGTAGATAAAACCACAAAGATGGGGAAAAAACAGAGCAGAAAAACTGAAAATTCTAAAATCAGAGTGCCTCTCCTCCAAAGGAACGCAGCTCCTCACGAGCCATGGAACATAGTTAGACGGAGAATGACTTTGACGAGTTGAGAGAAGAAGGCTTCAGACAATCTAACCACTCCGAGCTAAAGGAGGAAGTTTGAACCCATGAAGAAGTTAAAAACCATGAAAACAGATTAGACAAATGGCTAACTAGAATGACCAATGCAGAGAAGTCCTTAAAGGACCTGATGGAGCTGAAAACCATGGCATGAGAACTATGTGACAAATGCACAAGCCTCAGTAGCCGATACAATCAACTGGAAGAAAGGGTATCAGTGATGGAAGATCAAATGAATGAAATTAAGTGAGAAGAGAAGTTTAGAGAAAAAAGAATAAAAAGAAACGAACAAAGCCTCCAAGAAATATGGGACTATGTGAAAAGACCAAACCTACATCTGATTGGTGTACCTTAAAATGACGGGGAGAATGGAACCAAGTTGGAAAACACTCTCTAGGATATTATCCAGGAGAACTTCCCCAATCTAGCAAGGTAGGCCAACATTCAAATGCAGGAAATACAGAAAACACCACAAAGATACTCCTCCAGAAGAGCAACTCCAAGACACATAATTGTCGGATTCACCAAAGTTGAAACGAAGGAAAAAATGTTAAGGGCAGCCAGAGAGAAAGGTCAGGTTACCAATAAAGGAAGCCCATCAGACTAACAGCTGATTTCTTGGCAGAAACTCTACAAGCCAGAAGAGACTGGGGGCCGATATTCAACATTCTTAAAGAAAAGAATTTTCAACACAGATTTTCATATTCAGCCAAACTAAGCTTCATAAGTGAAGGAGAAATAAAATCCTTTACAGACAAACAAATGCTGAGAGATTTTGTCACCACCAGGCCTGCCCTAAAAGAGCTCCTGAAGGAAGCACTAAACATAGAAAGGAACAAATGGTACCAGTCACTACAAAAAACATGCCAAATTATAAAGACCATTGAGGCTAGGAAGAAACTGCATCAACTAATGAGCAAAATTACCAGCTAACACCATAATGACAGGATCAAATTCACATACAACAATATTAACCTTAAATGTAAATAGGCTAAATGCTCCAATTAAAAGACACAGACTGGCAAATTGGATGAAGAGTCAAGATCCATCAGTGTGCTGTATTCAGGAAACTCATCTCATGTGCAGAGACACACATAGGCTCAAAATAAAGGGATGGAGGACGATCTACCAAACAAATGGAAAACAAAAAAAGGCAGGGGTTGCAATCCTAGTCTCTGATAAAACAGAATTTAAACCAACAAAGATCAAAAGAGACAAAGAAGGCCATTACATAATGGTAAAGGGATCAATTCAACAAGAAGAGCTAACTATCCCAAATAAATATGCACCCAATACAGGAGCACCGAGATTCATAAAGCAAGTCCTGAGTGACCTACAAAGAGACTTAGACTCCCACACAATAATAATGGGAGACTTTAACACCCCAGTGTCAACATTACACAGATCAACGAGACAGAAAGTTAAGAAGGATATCCAGGAATTGAACTCAGTTCTGCACCAAGCTGACCTAATAGACATCTACAGAACTCTCCACCCCAAATCACCAGAATATATATTCTTTTCAGCACCACACCACACCACACCTATTCCAAAATTGACCACATAGTTGGAAGTAAAGCACTCCTCAGCAAATGTAAAAGAACAGAAAGTATGACAAACTGTCTCTCAGACCACAGTGCAATCAAACAAGAACTCAGGATTAAGAAACTCACTCAAAACCGCTCAACTACATGGAAACTGAACAACCTGCTCCTGAATCACTACTGGTTACATAACGAAATGAAGGCAGAAATAAAGATGTTCTTTGAAACCAACGAGAACAAAGACACAACATACCAGAATCTCTGGGACACATTCAAAGCAGTGTGTAGAGGGAAATTTATAGCACTAAATGCCCACAAGAGAAAGCAGGAAAGATCCAAAATTGACACCTTAACATCTCAATTAAAAGAACTAGACAAGCAAGAGCAAGCACATTCAAAAGCTAGCAGAAGGCAAGAAATAACTAAAATCAGAGCAGAACTGAAGGAAATAGAAACACGAAAAACCCTTCAAAAAATTAACGAATCCAGGACCTGGCTTTTGAAAAGATCAACAAAATGGATAGACCGCTAGTAAGACTAATAAAGAAGAAAAGAGAGAAGAATCAAATAGATGCAATAAAAAATGATAAAGGGGTTATCACCACCGATCCCACAGAAATACAGACTACCATCAGAGAATACTATAAACACCTCTACACAAATAAACTAGAAAATCTGGAAGAAATGGATAAATTCCTCGACTTGTACACTCTCCCAAGACTAAACCAGGAAGATGTTAAATCTCTGAATAGACCAATAACAGGCTCTGAAGTTGAGGCAATAATTAACAGCTTACCAACCAAAAAACGTCCAGGACCAGATGGATTCACAGCCGAATTCTACCAGAGGTACAAGGAGGAGTTGGTACCATTCCTTCTGAAACTATTCCAATCAACAGAAAAAGAAGGAATCCTTCCTAACTCATTTTCTGAGGCCAGCATCATCCTAATACCAAAGCCTGGCAGAGACACAACAAAAAAAGAAAATTTTAGACCAATATCCCTGATGAACATCAATGCAAAAATCCTCAACAAAATACTGGCAAACCGAATCCAGCAGCACATCAAAAAGCTTATCCACCATGATCAAGTGGGCTTCATCCCTGGGATGCAAGGCTGGTTCAACATACACAAATCAATAAATGTAATCCAGCATATAAACAGAACTAATGACAAAAACCACACGATTATCTCAATAGATATAGAAAACGCCTTTGACAAAATTCAACAGCCCTTCATGCTAAAAACTCTCAATAAATTAGGTATTGATGGGATGTGTCTCAAAATAATAAGAGCTATTTATGAGAAACCCACAGCCAATGTCATACTGAATGGGCAAAAACTGGAAGCATTCCCTTTGAAAACTGGCACAAGACAGGGATGCCCTCTCTCACCACTCCTAGTCAACATAGTGTTGGAAGTTCTGGCCAGGGCAATCAGGCAGGGGAAGGAAATAAAGGGTATTCAATTAGGAAAAGAGGAAGTTGAATTGTCCCTGTTTGCAGATGACATGATTGTATATCTAGAAAACCCCATTGTCTCAGCCCCAAATCTTAAGCTGATAAGCAAGTTTAGCAGAGTCTCAGGATACAAAATCAATGTGCAAAAATCACAAGCATTCTTATAAACCAATAACAGACAAACAGAGAACCAAATCATGAGTGAACTCCCATTCACAGTTGCTTCGAAGAGAATAAAATACCTAGGAATCCAACTTACAAGGGATGTGAAGGACCTCTTCAAGGAGAACTACAAATCACTGCTCAATGAAATAAAAGAGGATACAAACAAATGGAAGAACATTCCATGCTTATGGGTAGGAAGAATCAATATCGTGAAAATGGCCATACTCCCCAAGGTACTTTATAGATTCAATGCCATCCCCATCAAGCTACCAATGACTTTCTTCACAGAATTGGAAACGACTACATTAAAGTTCATATGGAATCAAAAAAGAACCCGCATTGCCAAGTCAATCCTAAGCCAAAAGAACAAAGCCAGAGGCATCACGCTACCTGACTTCAAACTATACTACAAGGTGACAGTAACCAAAACAGCATGGTACTGGTACCACAACAGAGATACAGACTAATGGAACAGAACAGAGCCCTCGGAAATAATGCCACACATCTACAACCATCTGATCTTTGACAAGCCTGACAAAAACAAGAAATGGGGAAACGATTCCCTATTTAATAAATGGTGCTGGGAAAACTGGTTAGCCATATGTAGAAAGCTGAAACTGGATCCCTTCCTTACACCTTACACAAAAATTAATTCAAGATACATTAAAGACTAAAATATTAGACCTAAAACCATTAAAATCCTACAAGAAAACCTAGGCAATACCATTCAGGACATAGGCATGGGCAAGGACTTCATGTCTAAAACACCAAAAGCAATGGCAACAAAAGCCAAAATTGACAAATGGGATCTAATTAAACTAAAGAGCTTCTGCACAGCAAAAGAAACTACCATCAGAGTGAACAGGCAACCTACAGAATGGGAGAAAATGTTTGCAACCTATTCATCTGACAAAGGGCTAATATCCAGAATCTACAATGAACTCAAACAAATTTACAAGAAAAAAACAAACAACCCCATCAAAAAGTGGGTGAAGGACATGAACAGACACTTCTCAAAAGAAGACATTTATGCAGCCCAAAGACACATGAAAAAATGCTCATCATCACTGGTCATCAGAGAAATGCAAATCAAAACCACAATGAGATCCCATCTCAAACCAGTTAGAATGGCCATCATTTAAAAAGTCAGGAAACAACAGGTGCTGGAGAGGATGTGGAGAAATAGGAATGCTTTTACACTGTTGGTGGGACTGTAAACTAATTCAACCATTGTGGAAGTCAGTGTGGCGATTCCTCAGGGATCTAGAACTAGAAATACCATTTGACCCAGCCATCCCATTACTGGGTATATACCCAAAGGATTATAAATCATGCTGCTATAAAGACATATGCACACGTATGTTTATTGTGGCACTATTCACAATAGTAAAGACTTGGAACCAAGCCAAATGCCCAACAATGATAGACTGGATTAAGAAAATGTGGCACATATACACCAAGGAACACTATGCAGCCATAAAAAATGATGAGTTCATGTCCTTTGTAGGGACATGGATGAAGCTGGAAACTATCATTCTCAGCAATTATCTCAAGGACAAAAAACCAAACACCGCATGTTCTCACTCATGGGTGGGAATTGAACAATGAGAACACGTGGACACAGGAAGGGGACCATCACACACTGGAGCCTGTTCTGGGGTGGGGGGAGGGGGGAGGGATAGCATTAGGAGATATACCTAATATTAAATGAGGATTTAATGGGTGCAGCACACCAACACGGCACATGTATATATATGTAACAAACCTAAACCTTGTGCACATGTACCCTAAACCTTAAAGTATAATAAAAAAAACTCTAGTAAGAAGAAATAAAAGGTGTTTCACATTTTTAAAATTTAAAAAAAAAATTGTAATTTTAATAGGTAAATATATTTAATCTTTTTTAGATATGAATTTTTGTGGTGGCTAATGAAATTAAAACAATTTATTTGCTTATTAGGGAAAATGGTATTCTAACACTCAAAATACTGAAAACATTTGTCATATACATGAAGTAATTTAAACAATAAGATACTTATATATTTATCTGGAGTGAATCTTGATATATAATTATTCTTAAGGCTGTATGTTATTCTGTGTTACTTCCATCTTCTCTCTTCTTTCTGGGCAGTGATGTAGCATTAAATGTTATTTATTTCTTATATGAAACCCTTAAAATTATTAATAGAAATAGTTTCTTAATTTAAATATATATCCTATAAAGAAACAATACTTAAAGAATGAGCAATTCCCTTTGTAACAAAAAATACAGAATAAAGACTTTTTCTCTCTTCTTACAAAATCTTATACAGTTTCAAATAAAAACAATCAATTCCACATCATTATTTGTATTTTTTATGTAATATCTCTTAAATTTTGGATGGCCTGTCCTTTACAGAAATAACACAGTGACATCAAGTGAAATTATTAACTGTAATGGAATATCATCAAATGTCAGGTTTTCTTTTTGCTCTTATTTTAGGGGCATTTTACATCTTCTGAGGAGTTGTTTACAGCTTAGAGGAATAAACACTAAATTCTGCAGTATCAAAGAGGATGGATGAACTTTGAAATAATTATGTTAATAGAATTAAGCCAGTCATGGAAAGAAAAACACAGTGTGGTTCAACTTCATATGATGTATCTAAAATTTTAAAAGTTATAAAATCTGAGAGTAAAATGGTGGTTGCCAGTGGGCGGTTAGGAGAAAATAGGGAGTTATTACTCACAATGGGCACAAGTTTCAGTTAAACAAGATGAATCAACTCTAGCCATCTGCTATACAACATTGTAATTTTAGTCATCAGTAATTTATCCTGCACTTAAAAATTTGTTAACAATAGTTTTCATATTGTTTTTCTACCACAATAAAATTTAATCCCCCAGAATGTGAGAAAATATTTGCAAATCTGATATATGATAAGACTCTGGTGTCCAGAATATATAAAGAATTCTTACAAGTAAGCAACAAAGACAATCATTCTAATTAAAAAATTAGAATATGGCAACCAAGAAGGACATGGAGTTTGAGTTGGAGACTGAAACCAGTGGCCTAGGGTGGATGCTCAAGAAGCCATGGAAGTATGACAGTGGTGTGTCACACTTGGAATAGGTCACCAACTACGCAGAGAAGGAGATCTAGAGTTCCAGTGAACCTTCAATAGAAGGCTCCAGGATCAGAAACCAAACAGGAGTGGGAAAAAGAACTTGAAAAAGTCACTGTAAAGAAGGAAGATCCTGGACAGGCGCAGCGGCTCACGCCTGTAATCCCAGCACTTTGGGAGGCCGAGGCGGGTCAATCATGAGGTCAGGAGATCGAGACCATCCTGGCTAACATGGTGAAACCATATCTCTACTAAAAATACAAAAAATTAGCTGGGTGTGGTGGCGGGCGCCTGTAGTCCCAGCAGCTACTCGGGAGGCTGAGGCAGGAGAATGGTGTGAACCTGGAAGGTGGAGCTTGCAGTGAGCGGAGATCACACCACTGCACTCCAGCCTGGGCAGCAGAGCGAGACTCCG
>NW_026652282.1:108431399-108438160 GCF_009828535.3 Hylobates moloch
CAAGCAGTAGCAAAAATACAGCTTGCAGGTACATATGGGCCACATGGCAGAAGTTACTGTTACAATAAAGATTTTTTTGTCTTTAAAGTAATAAAAATTGAGCAATGAAGTTGAATAAGCATTTCTCCAAAGAAGACATACTAATAGCCAATAAATACAAACAAGAAGATGCTCAACATCATTGACCTTTAGGAAAACATAAATCAGAACCACAATGTGATACCACTTCAAAACTTCTAGGGTGTTTATAATCAAGTAAATGGAAAAGAAAATTCAGTACCACAATGTGATACCACTTCAAAACTTCTAGGGTGTTTATAATCAAGTAAATGGAAAATAAAGTGTTGTGTATGTGAATAAATTGGAACCATTGTCCCTGTCTTGTGTGAATGTAACATGGTGCAGCCACTCTGGAAAAGAGTTTGGCAGTACCTCCAAAATGTAAAAATAGAGTTGTCATACAATCTAGAAGTTTCACTCCTAGGTACAAATTCTGAATTAAAAGCATGTTCACACAGTAACATAATGTGTATTCACAGCAGCATCATTCATCATAGCCAAAAAGAGGAAAGAAAAATGTCCATCAACTGAGGAATGGATGAACAAATTATGGTATATTCATACAATGAAATATTATTTCACTATGAAAAATAATGTTATATGCTACAATGTGGATCATGCTTAAGAAACCATGCTAACTGAAAAGCCAGACACAAAATACTGCTTATTGTATAATTCCATTTATATAAAATATGTAGAATAGGCAAATCCCTAGAGACAAAAAGCAGATTAACTGTTGCCCAGGACCTCTGATGCAAGGGATGATGACAGGTTGACATCTAAGGAATTCTGGGTTTCTTTTTGGAATCACGAAAATATTCTAAATTTGAATGTGATAATGCTTGTGCAATGCCATGAACATACTATAACAAATTACGCAGTTCAAATGAGTGAATTGTATGGTATGTTACTTTCCAATAAGGCTGTTTAAAAAACAAGGAAACAGTCACAGGTAAAACCAGAAAGGAGCTAATAAAATAGTTGTTCATTTTTATATCAACTCATGAAGACCTATGTAGAAATACAGAAGATAATGTATTTACTGTTAACCTTTATAGCCTGAAATTAATATCATCAATATAAATTGGGAAAGAATGGGTTTCATGTATGACATGGGTACGTGTATTAATTTCCTGAGAGTTGAATAAAGATTATCCATATGGAGTGACTAGAATAGACAATTAAAGAAATAATCTTTTAGGAATATTATGCAATGCCAGAAATGCAATGATTTGTAGAGCTACATGTGATGACAAGAGAATGAGAATATGTTGGTAAGAGATAGTGTAAATAAACTAATTTTCTGTATTTTATAGTAGGGACTCATTTATATGAATATATCAATAGAAGTGTAAGTATATTATTAGAAATCTTGAGTGTAACCACCAAAAGAACAATTAAAAACAAACAACAGAAATATCAGCAAGAACAAAAACTCATAATAGGGCTTACCCCTTGAGAGTGTGATTTTGAGCAGAGGATGAAAGATAGTTTTATTTTACATTGTATAGCCTCTGTTACTATTTGGTATATACTTTTTGGCCTTCCTGCTTGCCTTTCTTTCTTCCTCCTTTCCTGCTTTTTTTTTTTTTTTTTGGCTTGCCTTTCATTGTTCTTTGTTTTCTTTTTATTCAATGTTCGTCATTATTTCTATAATTAAAACTGATTAATTTTAAGTGTGTTGACACATATTGCATTTACAAGAAATATCCAGTATAAGCAAATGCATAGAGACAGAAAGTAGATTAAGTAGTTGCCCAGGGCTATGAGTGGACAGGGAATTGGGGGTTGACCACTTACAAGTGTAGCAATTATTTTCAAAGTAAGACTGAACTAACCCAAAAACAAAACTCAAAAACTTCAAATGTAATTTTCAGTAAAAAAGGAAAGATATAGTAAAACAAATTGTCTTCAATCAAATAAACACGTGTAAAAATACTGGAAGGAGGCTGGGTGCAGTGGCTGATGCCTGTAATCCCAACATTTTGGGAGGCTGAAGCAGGAAGATGGCTTGAGGTCAGAGTTTAAGACCAGCTTGGTCAACATATTTAGAGTCTCTCTCTACAAAAAATACAAAATTTAGCTAAGTGTGGTGGTGTGTTCTTGTAGTCCTAGATATTCAGAAGGCTGAGGTGGAAGGATTGCTCGAGCCCAGGAAGTTGAAGCTGCAGTAAGTGAGGCATGATCATGCCCTTATTCCAGCCTAGGTGATGGGGTAAGGTCCCATCTTAAAAAAAAAAGGAAAAAAAAAAGCTCTGAAATGTATCCCTTATTATTTGTTTCCAATTTTTCTTTGATATCATGATATTTTCCAAACATTCTACCATTAGTTTTTGTCAGATTTCTACAATGCTTATTTTGTGACTAGGCAAATTACTGTCTATGCATCATTGATTAATGCTACTTTACTATAGCTTTGGGATTAGGAAAGTATGAAATAACATTCCAAGCAAATAGAGCTAAAAAATGGTTGACTTTACTAATCTCCACAGTCTCTTCACAACATTTTGGAATAATTAGGTATAAAAGAGAAAACTGACTTCTTGAAGAGGATGGTATCAATCAAAACCACACAACTTCTCATCCCCCGTGACAAGCACATGTATTGCAAAAGAGAATACTTTTAAGGATTTAGAAAGACGAATAATTATTTTTAATCTCAGTTTGCATGCCAAATTATAGCCAGTTTTTCTCAGTTTCATGGTCCCAAAAGTATGCCCTCCATGAATATGTAGTCTTATAATAAATTAAAAGTTATAAAATTATAGTTTATTTCTTATTTGTTATTACTTATTGTAGTGTCTCCATAAGGATTTTATTCTGCTTACAGTAAAATGTATTTCTCATTGACTTGAGTTCTGAAATGCAAACTGGTTATTGGGTTAATTTTGTAAAAGTGTATCTGGACACATGGGTACCTGTGTCACAATCAGAGACTGTCATATAGAGACAGAAAGGGGTTTTATTTGTTTGGTTGCTTGCTTGTTTTGCCATAAACATGAAAGTGAATGAGAAAAATTACCAGTGATTTTAGAAATAAATATTTGTCAGAATTTTAAGTTATTTTTTCTAGCACTGAAGAATTAATTTTCCTTTATGCCTTTGTAGTTTTCAAAAATCTCATGTAGCTACATTGAGCATATTTTACTTTGGCATTAAAAATACAAACTAGAATAATAATTTAGTGCAATAATTTCTTGGTCACTGTATAGCATATCTACAAATCACCAGTGATCAGTTGGAAAATAATGGGAGGAGGTATCATTCCCAATAGTAACTGAATTTTTTTTAAATACTGTAAAAATACAAAAGAATCAGTTTAATAATAAATATACTGGACACATTCAAAGAAAACCATACAACTTTACTTAAGGATTCAAAAGGAGTTATTGATAAATTCAGACATGAACCAAGCCACTGAAATTAACACCTTTATAGCTATAAGTAACTCGTATGTATTTAAGTCTAATCATCTTCCAGACACTGTGACAATTTTTTATATGTATTAATTTAACATTATATAGATAACAAACTTAACTCAATTTATTTGTATGTCTAATTCAATACCATGAAAAAAATTAAGAAATTAACTAATAATATAACGGATTTGTTCTTAAGCTTAACTAGATTAAATGAACACATAATTATAATGCTACTGAAAACAGAAAAAAATTATACTTTTCTTGTTATGCATTTGAGCCTATCAAAACATTATATTAGTACAATTTTACATAAGACCAGGAGTTGGCAAACGTTTCCCATAAAAGAATCACAAAGTAAATATTTTTGGTTCTTTTAGCCATATGGTCAATCATTGGTACAACGACTCAGCTCTGCTGTTGTATTGTAAAAGCAGCACAGAAGAGACATAAACAAATGGGCATGGGGCTATATTTCAATAAAACTTTATAAGAAAGGTTATACGGGGAGGGTGGAGCCAAGATGGCCGAATAGGAACAGCTCCGGTCTCCAGCTCCCAGCCCCAGCGACACAGAAGACGGATGATTTCTGCATTTCTGCTTGAGGTACCGGTTTCATCTCACTAGGGAGTGCCTAACAGTGGGTGCAGGACAGTCGGTGAAGCGCACTGTGCGCGAGCCGAAGCAGGGCGAGGCATTGCCTCACTCGGGAAGCGCAACGGGTCAGGGAGTTCCCTTTCCTAGTCAAAGAAAGGGGAAACAGACGGCACCTGGAATATCGGGTCAGTCCCACCCCAATACTGCGCTTTTCCAACGGGCCTGGAAAACGGCACACTAGGAGATTGTGTCCCGCACCTGACTCGGAGGGTCCTGTGCCCACGGAGTCTCGCAGATTGCTAGCACAGCAGTCTGAGATCAAGCTGCAAGGCGGCAGCGAGGCTGGGGGAGGGGCGCCCGCCATTGCCCAGGCTTGCTTAGGTAAACAAAGCAGCCAGGAAGCTCGAACTGGGTGGAGCCCACCACAGCTCAAGGAGGCCTGCCTGCCTCTATAGGCTCCACCTCTGGGGGCAGGGCACAGACAAACAAAAACTCAGCAAGAACCTCCACAGACTTAAATGTCCCTGTCTGACTGACAGCTTTGAAGAGAGTAGTGGTTCTCCCAGCACGCAGCTGGAGATCTGAGAACGGACAGACTGCCTCCTAAAGTGGGTCCCTCACCCCTGAGCAGCCTAACTGGGAGGCACCCCCCCAGTAGGGACAGACTGACACCTCATTCAACCGGGTACTCCTCTGAGACAAAACTTTCAGACGAACTATCAGACAGCTGAATTTGTGGTCTCACGAAAATCCGCTGTTCTGCAGCCACCGCTGCTGACACCCAGCCAAACAGGGTCTGGAGTGGACCTCTAGTAAACTCCAACCGACCTGCAGCTGAGGGTCCTGTCTGGTAGAAGGAAAACTAACAAACAGAAAGGACATCCACACCAAAAACCCATCTGTACATCTCCATCATCAAAGACCAAAAGTAGATAAAACCACAAAGATGGGGAAAAAACAGAACAAAAAAACTGGAAACTCTAAAAAACAGAGCACCTCTCCTCCTCCAAAGGAACGCAGTTCCTCACCAGCAACGGAACAAAGCTGGATGGAGGATGACTTTGATGAGTTGAGAGAAGAAGGCTTCAGACGATCAAACTACTCTGAGCTACGAGAGGAAATTCAAAACAATAGCAAAGAAGTTAAAAACTTTGAAAAAATATTAGAAGAATGGATAACTAGAATAACCAATGGAGAGAAGGGCTTAAAGGAGCTGATGGAGCTGAAAGCCAAGTTTCGAGAACTACGCGAAGATTGCAGAAGCCTCAGTAGCAGATGCGATCAACTGGAAGAAAGGGTATCGCTGATGGAAGATGAAATGAATGAAATGAAGAGAGAAGGGAAGTTTAGAGAGAAAAGAATAAAAAGAAATGAACAAAGCCTCCGAGAAATTTGGGACTATGTGAAAAGACCAAACCTACGTCTGATTGGTGTACCTGAAAATGATGGGGAAATGGAACCAAGTTGGAAAACACTCTGCAAGATATTATCCAGGAGAACTTCCCCAATCTAGCAAGGCAGGCCAGCATTCAGATTCAGGAAATACAGAGAACGCCACAAAGATACTCCTCGAGAAGGGCAACTCCAAGACACATAATTGTCAGATTCACCAAAGTGGAAATGAAGGAAAAAATGTTAAGGGCAGCCAGAGAAAAAGGTCGGGTAACCCACAAAGGGAAGCCCATCAGACTAACAGCTGATCTCTCAGCAGAAACTCTACAAGCCAGAAGAGAGTGGGGGCCGATATTCAACATTCTTAAAGAAAAGAATTTTCAACCCAGAATTTGCTATCCCGCCAAACTAAGCTTCATAAGTGAAGGAGAAATAAAATACTTTACAGACAAGCAAATGCTGAGTGATTTTGTCACCACCAGGCCTGCCCTAAAAGAGCTCCTGAAGGAAGCACTAAACATGGAAAGGAACAACCGGTACCAGCCACTGCAAAAACATGCCAAATTGTAAAGACCATCGAGGCTAGGAAGAAACAATAGCAACTAACGAGCAAAATAACCAACTAACATCATAATGACAGGATCAGATTCACACATAACAATATTAACGTTAAATGTAAATGGGCTAAATGCTCCAATCAAAAGACACAGACTGGCAAACTGGATAAGGAGTCAGGACCCATCAGTGTGCTGTATTCAGGAAACCCATCTCACGTGCAGAGACACACATAGACTCAAAATAAAGGGATGGAGGAAGATCTATCAAGCAACTGGAAAACAAAAAAAGGCAGGGGTTGCAATCCTAGTCTCTGATAAAATAGACTTTAAACCAACAAAGATCAAAAGAGACAAAGAAGGCCATTACATAATGGTAAAGGGATCAATTCAACAAGAAGAGCTAACTATCCTAAATATATATGCACCCAACACAGGAGCACCCAGATTCATAAAGCAAGTCCTCAGTGACCTACAAAGGGACTTAAACTCCCACACAATAATAATGGGAGATTTTAACACCCCACTGTCAACATTAGACAGATCAACGAGACAGAAAGTTAACAAGGATATCCAGGAATTGAACTCAGCTCTACATAAAGTGGACCTAATAGACATCTACAGAACTCTCCACCCCAAGTCAACAGAATATACATTTTTTTCAGCACCACACCACACCTATTCCAAAATTGACCACATTTGCTGAGGAGAGCTTTACTTCCAACTATGTGGTCAATTT
>NW_026652282.1:108438520-108513879 GCF_009828535.3 Hylobates moloch
AGGGGAACATCACACTCCGGGGACTGTTGTGGGGTGGGGGGAGGGGGGAGGGACAGCATTAGGAGATACACCTAATGCTAAATGACAAGTTAATGGGTGCGGGAAATCAACATGGCACATGGATACATATGTAACAAACCTGCACATTGTGCACATGTACCCTAAAACCCTAAAGTATAATAAAAAAAAAATAAATAAATAAAATAAATAAATAAAAAGAAAGGTTATACACACACACACACACACACACACACATACTTGGATTTTATATACATTGGCTTATATAGATATATATGAGCCACATATATCCATATATATGGGCCATATATGTGTGTGTATATCTATATATGAATGGACCATATATATGAATATATGAATATATATGACCCATATACATATATAGGCTCATATATATATTTTTCCATATATAATATATATATCTGTATTTATATAGAAAATATAGAGAGAATATATGTATGTATGAGTCAACATATGTAAAATGCAAGTTTGAGAGTGGAGTTCAAAAAGCATGAGAAATGGCAGAAATTATTTTTAAAATATGTATTTACTTTTACATAAAAGGTAAATGCACTAAAAAGAACACTGAAGAAATGTTTTGCCACATGAGAGAAAAAAGTTATATAAACAGAAAAAAATATAAGCACATTACTGTAAATATGAAAAAGGCATATGAGGAGACAATTAAAATATAGTGATCTAATCAATATTTGAAAAAAAATTGCCATAATGCTAAAGAAATGCAAATTAAAACAACAGAATACCATTTTCACTTGCCAGATCGACAAAAATTTTTAAGTGATAATACTCATGTTAAAATATTAGTAACAGTTACCTTCTTACATACCTTGGAGGCTTGTAAATTGGTAGAGTTATATTGAGGGTATTTTGTCAATGCATATATTAAAAAATTAATATCTGCATAAATTTTACCTTGTAATTCTCCTTATAGGAATATATGCTAATAATCTTAGAAACCTGTGAAAAGTTCACTCCAAGATGTTTATCACAGAGTTGTTTATGAGCATGAGAAACTCGAGTCAATATAAATGTCAAGCGGTAGTCAATTAAATAACACGTGAAGCATTTATAGAATGTTAGATCACGTAGTCTTTAAAAATGCCATTTTTTCAAGAGCAATGATTATGATATGGTAAGTGGAGAAAGCAAGATTCAAACTAGCACACAAATATAATCTGAAAAATAAAATAATTATGTAAATACATATGCTGAAAATAGTAACAGCCCTTGTGTTTATGTACTATAAACATGTGCAATGTAAATTTTCTTTATATTTCCTGGCATTTTTCTAAATGTTTCCTAATAAGCGCACATTACTTAACCAGAAAAAAACAATAAGTAATTTTTTTATGAAAACAGATGTTTGAATTAAAAAAATATTTAAGCCATTAAAATTAGAGGAATGTCTAGTAAGATTTAAATGTCTTCCATATAGTCACTAATAAAAAAAGGTGTCAAACAGATACATGATATCTTATTGTAAAAAGAATACATATAGAAAAGACTTTATATAAAAATAAAGCATTGTAAGAAATTATTTCTAAGTGAAGAGATGAAGCATGAGGTTTCTTCTGTTTTGCATTGTGTTTCCTCTAAATTTGTTACAATTCACTGATATTTTATAGGAAAAAGCTTATAATAAATATGATAATGCATTATTTTATTAGTTTTAATAAAATTAAAAATGATGACACAGTGCTGTGGTGGAATCAGGACTCACCAAGCATGGTCCTAATGGTTGTACTCACAAGGGTGCTTGTATGGCTTGACTGTCAGATTTAGGAGGTACAGAACAGAGAGAAAGAGACTCCAGTGTTTGTGAGAAAGTAAGGGAACAGAATGAGTCTCTGCCTGGGTAATCCAGAGAATTCTTCTGCACCTTTTCCAAGACCATCAAGGTGGAACCTCTACAAGTCTGCAAGAACAAAAGTGTTACTGGACTTGGGGTGCCCTCTAAAGAAGATACAGCTTAGATTAGAAGACCAAAACGTTTTCAAATATCTGGAAAGTATTCCCAAGATGGAACAGTACAAACGAGCCCAGAATGTGGAGACTACAATAAATACATAACTTTTCTATGCCCAGACACAAATAAACATCAACAAGTACCAAAGCAATCCAGGAAAGCATTACCTCATTAAAAGATCTAAATAAGGCATCAGGGACTAATCCTAGAGAAACAGAGATCTTTTAAACAGAAAATTTCAAATAGCTGTTTGATGAAACTCAAAGAAATGCAAAATAGTACAGAGAAAGAATTCAGAATTTCATCAGATAAATTTAACAAAGATAATAAAATAATTAAAAATAATTTAGCAAAAATGCTGGAGTGGAAAAATGCAAGTGGCATACAGAATAATTCCTCAGAGTCCTTTAAAAGCAGAATTGATCAAGCAGAAGAAAGAATTAGTAAGTTTGAAGACAGGCTACTTGAAAACAAACAGTCAGAGGAAACGAAAGAAAAAAGAATAAATACAATAAAGAATGCTCACAGAAAACTAGAAATAGCCTCAAAAGAACAAATCTAACAGTTAATAACCTCAAAGTGTAGGTAGAGAAAGACATAGGGTAAGAAGTTTATTCAAAGGGATAACAGCGGAGAACTTTCCAAACATAGATAAATATGTTAAAATCCAAGTAAAAGAAGGCTATAGAACACCAAGCAAATTTAAACTTCCCAAATGTGGAAAATATGTTAAAATCCAAGTAAAATAAGGATATAGAATACCAAGCAAATTTAATTCAAAGAAAACTACCTCAAGGCATTTAACAATCAAACTCCCAAAGGTCAAGAATAAAGAAAGGATCCTAAAAGCAGCAACAGAAAAGAAACAAATAGCACACAATGGAGTACCAAAACTTCTGGCAGCAGATGTTTCAATGGAAGCCTTCCAGGACAGGAGAGAGTAGCATGACATATTTAAAGTGCTTAAGCAAAAAGTAAGCCTTTTATCCCAGAATCATATATCCAGAGAATTAATCTTTCAAACATGAAGGTGAAATAAAGACTTTCCCAAGCAAACAAAAGAAATTTCATCAACACCAGACCTGTCCTACAATAAACACTAAAAAGATTACTTTCATCAGAAAAAAAATGAATTTTAATGAGCAAAAAGAAAACATCTGAAGGTTAAAAAAATGTCACTGGTAATAGTAAGTACAAAGTAAGACACAGAATATTATAACACTGTAATTGTGGTATGTAAAATACTCTTATGCAAAAAGACTAAATGATGAACCAATCAAAACGCCTGTAATACCAGCACTTTGAGAGGCTGAGGTGGGTGGATCACTTGAGGTCAGGAGTTCGAGACCAGCCTGGCCAACACGGTGAAACTCTGTCTCTACTAAAAACACAAAAAATTAGCCAGGGGTGGTGGTGAACACCCGTAATCCCAGCTACTCAGGAGGCTGAGGTAGGAGAATTGCTTAAACTTGGAAGGTGGAGGTTGCAGTGAGCTAGGATCATGCCACTGCCCCCCAGCCTGGGTGACAGAGTGAGAATCCATCTCAAAAAAATAAAAGTATTAATAATAACTACAACAATTTTTCAGGACATAGGCAATGAAATAAGGCATAAATAGTAACAATAAAAAGTGAAAAAGTGGCAGGATACAATTAAGGCATGGGTTTTTATTAGTTTTATTTTTGCTCTTTGTTGCTTGTTTATGAAAACAGTGTTAAGTCATTATCAGCTTAAAATAATGGGTTATAAGATAGTGTTTCCAAGACTCATAATAATGTCACATCAGAACACATACAAATACACAGAAAACAGAAAGCAATAAGTTAAGTCACACCACCAAATAAAATCAAATTCATTAAAAGGAGGACAAGAAGGAAAGTAACAAGAAAGAGAACACCACAAAAGAGGAAGACAAATCACAAAATGTGAGGAGTAAGTCCTTATTCATCAATAATAACATTGATATGGTTTGGCTGTGTCCCCACCCAAATCTCACCTTGATTTGTAGCTCCCATAATTCCCACATGTTGCAGGAAGGACCCGATGGGAGTTAATTGAATCATAAGGGTGGTTTTCCCAATCCTGTTCTCATGGCAGTGAATAAGTCGTACAAGTTCTAATGGTTTTATAAGAGGTTTCCCCTTTCACTTGACTCTCATTCTCTCTCACCTGCTGCCATGTAAAATGTCCCTTGGCTATTCTTTCATCTGCCACCATGATTGTGAGGCCTCTCCAGCCATGTGGAACTGTGAGTCTGTTAAACCTCTTTCCTTTATAAATTACCCAGTCTCAAATATGTCTTTATTAGCAGTGTAAGCACTGACTAATACAGTAAATTGTTACTGGTAGAGTTGGGTGCTGCTGTAAAGATACCTGAAAATGTCAAAGCAACTTTGGAACTGGGTAACAGGCAGAGGTTGGAACAGTTAGGAGGACTCAGAAAAAGACAAGAAGGTGTGGGAAAGTTTAGAACGTTCTAGAGACTGTTCAATGGCTTGACCAAAATGCTGATAGTGATATGGACAATGAAGTCCAGGCTGAGGTGGTCTCAGATGGGGATGAGGAACTTGTTGGGAAATGGAGCAAAAGTCACTTTTGCTATGCTTTAGCAAAGAGACTGACAGCATTTTGCTTCTGCTCCAAAGATCTATGGAACTTTGAACTTGAGGGAGATGATTTAGGGCATCTGGCAAAAGAAATTTCTAAGTTACAAAGCATTGAAGATGTGACTTGGATACTGTTAAAAGCATTTAGTTTTATACATTGAGAAAGACATGGCTTGGAATTGGAACTTATGTTTAAAAGGGAAGCAGAGCAAAGAAGTTTGGAAAATTTGCAGCTCGACGATGGATTAGGAAAGAAAAACCCATTTTCTGAGGAAAAATTCAAATCAGCTGCATAAACTTGCATAAATAATGAGGAGCTAAATGTTTAATCACTAAGACAATGGGGAAAATGTCTCCAGGGCATTTCAGAGGTCTTTCAGCTGCCCCTTCCATCACAAGTCTGGAGGAGTAAGAGGGAAAAATGGCTTCCAAGGCCAGGCTAGGGCCTTGCTGCATTCTGGAGTCTCAGGATTTGGTGCCCTGTGTCCCACCTATGGATAAAAAGGGGCCAACATAGAGCTCAGGCTGTTGCCTCAGAGAATGCAAACCCAAAGCCTTAGTGGCTTACACATGGTGTTGGGCCTGGAGGTGGACAGAAGTAAAAAATTGGGGTTTCAGAACCTCCACCTAGATTTCAGAAAATGTATGAACATGGCTAAATGTCCAGGCAGAAGTTTGCTGCAGAGGTGGGGCCCTCATGAAGAACCTCTGCTAGGGCAGTGCAGAAGGGAAATGTGGGACTGAAGTCCCCAGAGTCCTCACTGGGGCACTGCATAGTTGAGCTGTGAGAAGAGGGCCACCGTCCTCCAGGCCCCAGAATGACAGATCCATCGACAGCTTGCATGCACTCTGTGTCTGGAAAAGCCAAAGAAACTCAACACCAGCTGGCAGAGCTGCCCAAGACCACGGCAACCCACCTCTTGCATTACTCTGACCTGGGTGAGAGACACGGAGTCAAAGGAGATCATTTTGGTGCTTTAAAATTTGACTGCCCCGCTGGATTTCAGACTTGTGTGGGGCCTGTAGCCTCTTTGCCTCACCAAATTTCTCCCATTTGTAATGAGTGTATTTAACCAATGCCTGTACTCGCATTTTATCTAGGAAGTAACTAACTTGCTTTTGATTTTGCAGGCTCATAGGTGGAAGGGACTTGCCTTGTCTCAGATGAAACTTTGGACTGTGGACTTTTGGGTTAATGCTGAAATGAATTAAGACTTTGAGGAACTGTTGAAAAGACATGACTGGTTTTGAAATGTGAGGACATGAGATGTTGGAGGGGCCAGGGGTGGAATGATATGGTTTGGTTGTGTCCCCACTGAAATCTTATCTTGAATTTTAGCTCCCATAATTCACATGTGTTGTGGGAGGGAACCAGTGGTAGATAAATGAATCATGGGGTAGTTTACCCCATTCTGTTCTTGTGGTAATGAATAAGTCTCACAAGCTCTGATGGTTTTATAAGGGGTTTCCCCTTTTGGGTGGCTCTCATTCTCTTTTTCCTGCTGCCATGTAAAATGTCCCTTTCCTCTTCCTTTGTCTGTTGCCATGGTTGTAAGGCCTCCCCAGCCATATGGAACTTTGAGTCCATTAAACTTCTTTCCTTTATAAATTACCCAGTCTCTGGTATGTCTTTATTAGCAGCATGAGAACAGACTAATAAAAATATTGAATGTAAAAGGACTAAAGTATCCAATCAAATGACACAGACTGGCTGGACTGATGAACAAACAAGATCCATTGATCTCTTGTCTACAAGAAACATACCTCACATTCAAAGACACACTTAGACTGATAATAAAAGGATGGAAAAACAAATTCCATGCCAAATGGACACACAAAAAAGAGCAGGAGTAGATGTACTTACATTAGTCAAAACTGATTTCAAAATAAAAATATAAGAGACAAAGAAAGTCACTATATAATTATTAGAGAGTCAATTCAGCAAGATGATACAACAATGATAAATATATATGCCCTCATCACAGGAGCACTCAGATATAGAAAACAAATATTATTAGAGCTAAAGAGAGAGATAAACTCCAATACAATAATAACTGAAGCCTTCAACACCCCACTTCTGTCTTCTAGACAGAAAATCAACAGAGTAACATTAGACTTAATCTGCACTATTGACCAAATAGACTTAATAGATATTTACAGAACATTTCATTCAAGAGCTGCAGAATACACATTATTTTCTTCCACACGTAGATTATTCTCAAGGATAGATGATGTATTAGGTCATAAAACAAGTCTTAAATCATTCAAAAAGTTGAAATAATAGCAAGCATCTCCTCTAACCACAGTGAAATAAAACTAGGAATCAATAAAAAGAGAAATATTGAAAACTATAGCAATACATGGAAATTAAATGACATGCTCCTGAAGGACCAGAGGGTCAATGAAGCAATTAATAAGAAAATTGAGAAACTCCTCAAACAAGTTACAAAGAAAACACACCATACCAAAACCTATGGGATATAGCCAAATCAGTACTAAGAGGGAAGTTTATAGCTTTAAGTGCCTACATCAAAAAAGAAGAAAAAAAGCAAATAACCTAAAGATGAATTTTAAAGCACAAGAAAAGCAATAGGAAATTAAACCCAAACTTAATAGAAGAAAAGAAATAATAAATATCAAAGGAGAAATAAATGAAATTGAAATGAAGAAAACAGTACGAAAGATCAACAAAACAAAAAGTTAAACAAGATTGACAAAATTTAGCCAGACTAAGAAAAAAAGAAGAGAGAAGACACATACAAAAAATCTGAAATGGACAAAGAGACACTACAACTGATACTACAGAAATTCATTAGAATCATTAGGGCTACCATGAGCTAGTATATGCCAATCAATTGGAAAATCTGGAAGAAATGAAAAAATCCTGGTCACATACAATGTACCAAGATTGAACCATGAAAAAATAAAAACCATGAGTAGACCAATAGAAGGTGATGAGATCAAAACTGTAATAAAAAGTCTCCCAGTAAAGAAACCCCAGGACGTGATGTCTTCACTGCTGGATTCCACCGAACATTTAAAGAAGAACTAATACCAGTCCTACTGAAACTATTCCAAAAAATGGAGAAGGAGGAAATTTTTCCAAACTCATTGTATGAAGCCAGTATTACCCTGATGCCAAAACCAGACAAAGACACATCACAAAAGAAAACTACAGGCCAATATCTCTGATGCATACTGATGCAGAAATCCTAAATAAAATACTAGCAAATCAAATTCAACAATACATTAGAAAGATCACTCTTTATCACAAAATCCAGGTTGAAGTTGTTTGGGAAAAGCATTTGTCACATTAGATTACTGCTGTCCAAGTGTTTTTCCATATTTCTTTAGTGCATATTTTTTCTAAATGGTAAGAAACCATGTGAACATGAGTGCAACAGTAAAATATTTGAGAAACATTCTTTCCATTTTCTCTGCCACGCAGGTCTTTGAAAAAAAGCAGCTGGAGATGGTAAGAAACTGTACAAAACAATTTTCTAGGGGAAAAAATGTCAAATAGGAGGCAGGACTAACTTGCGGCTCCCACTTGGACAAACAGAACAGCGTGGGGAGACCCACATAATGAAATTTTGCTTTTAAGAACTACCACAGGAACTTACCAGGAAAGCTGAGAGAATTCACAGACCCTGTGAAGGAGGTGGATTGCTGCTGCATGCTCCATGGGACAGCGGAGGAAATGTGAGTCAACTTGCTTTCCCAGCTGAAAGTCTTGTAGCCTGGGGCAAGTTTTCAGTCCTGCTCACCAGCTCTCTAGAAATAAACTTCGTGCTGTTGTGGGGGCACAGTGGGAGTGAGACCAGCCTTTAGAACTGCAGGCTGCATGGGGGCTGGGTGAGGCCTGTGGCTACCATCTTTCCCTCACTTCCCTGGTAACCTGTGTCATACAGCAGAGATACCCATAATCCCCCTGGGAAATATAATTCCATTGGCCTGGGAACCCCACCTCCATCACCCACAGTAGCCACAGCAAGTCCCACCCAAAGAGAGTCTGAACTCAAACACACCTAACCCTTCCCCCACCTGATGGTCTTTTTCTACCAATCCTGGTAACTGAAGACAAAGGTCATAATCTCTTGGGAGTTCTATGGCCCTGCCCATGGCCTGAGAAACGTGAATACTTATCCAAAAGTGAGTCTAGGATAAGCTTGTATCCTGCCCATACAACTGATGTACTCTTGAAAGCGCCACCTCCTGACTGGAAGCTAACCAACACAAAAGCAGTGCACTTAAGAAAAATACAACCAAGGACTCTCACAGAGTCCACTTGACTCTCCTGCTACCTCCACCAGAGTAGGTGCTGGTATCCACAGCTGAGAGACATGAAGACAAACCACATCACAGGACACTTTATATACACTCCCCAGTACCGGCCTGGAGCTTAGTAGCTCTGCTGGTGTTACCGGGGGTGGTCCTTGCTCCCAGAGCTCCCAAGATGGTGGCAGGCCGCTTCCAAAATGGCAGTGGGCCGCTTCCAAGATGGTGGCAAGCCTCGTGTTCTCTGATCTGGGATTCTTGGCCTCACGAATTCCAAAGAATGGAATCCTGGGCCATGCGCTGAGTGTTATGGCTCTATTAGAAGCCATGGGTCATGGAAGAGAACTGTGGAACCCAGTTACTTGTGTTCAGCTCGATTAGGATGAACCCAGGCACTTAGCCATGCAGGAACAATGGCAAGCCTTTAGCCTGATCAGGAGCGGCAATGGGCGCCTCACTGGATCAACAGCACAGCAGACACCCTGCCAGATGCAGAGGGATGGAAGTCAGCGGTGGGTCTACAATGGCGGCAAATGGCAGTGGTGGACGGTGAGCGAAAGCTAAGCTCAAGCCATAACAAACACAGACCAGAAGAGAGTGCAGTTGCAAAATTTAATAGAGTGAAAACAGAGCTCCCATACAAAGGGTGGGGACCCAAAGAGGGTTGCCATTGCCGGCTCGAATGCCTGGGTTTATATCCCGATCATTGTCCCACCCCATTGTGCTCTCAGGCAATAAATGATTGGCTATTTCTTTACCTCCTGTTTTTGCCTACTTAGCATTTTACTGAGCTCTCTTTACTATCTGATTGGTTGGGTGTGAGCTAAGTTGCAAGCCCCGTGTTTAAAGGTGGAAGTGGTCACCTTCCCAGCTAGGCTTAGGGATTCTTAGTTGGCCTAGGAAATCCAGCTAGTCCTGTCTCTCACTGGGTCACCAGCAATGTATCCAAACCGAGACAAAATCTATGAATTGCCAGAAAAAGAATCCAGGAGGTTGATTATTAAGCCAATCAAGGAGTCACTAGAGAAAGGTGAAGTCCAACTTAAAAATATATTTTTTAAATGACACAGTATATGAATGTAAAAATATTCAGTGAAATAGATAAAATGAATAACATCAATCACAACTTCTGAATTGAGGACACACATAGAGAAACGCAAAATGCACTGGAAAGTCTCAGCAATAGACTTGAACAAGCAGAAGCCAGAACTTAAGAACTCAAAGACAAGGCTTTCAAATTAACCCAATCTGACAAAGACAAATTTTTAAAAATGGACAAAGCCTCCAAAAAGTTCTGGATTATGTTAAACGACCAAACCTAAGAATATTTGGTGTTCCTGAAGAATAAAAGAAATCTAAAAGTTTGAAAAACACAATGGAGGGAATAATCAAGAAAACCTTCCCCGAGAGGCTAGAGAGCTAGACATTCAAATACAAGAAGCTGAAAGAACACCTGGGATAGGCATTGCAAAGAAATCATCACCTAGGCAAATAGTCATCAGGTTATCTAGAGTTAAGATGAAAGAATCTTAAGAGCTGTGAGGCAAAAGCATCAGGTAACCTATAAAGGAAAACGTATCTGATTAATTGCAGATTTCTCAGCAGAAACCCTACAAGCTAGAAGGGATTGGGGTCCTATCTTTGGCTTCCTAAAGCAAAACAATTATCAGCCAAGAATTTTGTATACAGTGAAACTAAGCTTCATAGATGAAGGAAAGCTACAATCTTTTTCAGATAAACAAATGCTGACAGAATTTGCTACTACAAATCCAGCACTACAAGAACTGCTTAAAGGAGCTGTAAATCTTGAAACAAATCCTCAAAATACACCAAAATAGGATCTCCTTAAAGCTAACTCTCACAGGATCTATAAAACAATAACACAACGAAATAAAAACAACAAGGTATTCAGGTAACAAATAGCATGATGAATAGAATAGTACCTCACATCTCAATAATAACATTGAATGCAAAGGCCTAAATACTTCACTTAAAACATACAGAATGGCAGAATGGATAAGAACTCACCAACCAAATATCTGCTGTCTTCAAGAGACTCACCTGACACATAAGGACTCACATAAACTTAAGGTAAAGGGATGGAAAAAGACATTCCATGCAAATAGACACCAAAAGTGAGCAGGAGTAGCTAATCTTATATCAGACAAAACAGACTTTAAAGCAACAACAGTTAAAAAAAAAAAAAGGCAAAGAAGAACATTATAAAATTATAGGAGGATTAGTCCAAGAGGAAGGTATCACAATTCTAAATTTATATGCACCTAACATTGGTGCTCCCAAATTTATTAAAAAATTACTACTATTCCTAAGAAATGAGATAGACAACAACAGAGTAATAGTGGGGGACTTCAATACTCCACTTACAGCACTAGACAGGTAATCGAGACAGAAAGTCAACAAAGAAACAATGCACTTAAACTATACCCTAGAACAAATGGATATACAGACAGACACTTATAGAACATTCTACCCAACAACTATAGAATATACATTATATTCATAACCACATGGAGCAATCTAGAAGATAGACCATATGATAAGCCATAAAACAAGTCTCAACAAATTTAGAGAAAATAGAAATTATATGAAGTATCCTCTCAAAGCACAGGGGAAGAAAATTGGGAATCAACTCCAAAAGGAGCTCTCAAAATCATGCAAATATATGGAAATTAAATAATGTGCTCCAGAATGATTGTTGGGTCAACAATGAAATCAAGATGGAAATTAAAAATTTCTTTGAACTGAAAAATAAAAGGGACAAAACCGTTGAAACCCTCTGGGATACAGCAAAAGTGGTGCTAAGAGGAAAGCTCATAACATTAAATGCCTATATCGAAAAGTATGAAAGAGCACAAACAGACAATCTAAGATTACACCTCAAGGAACTAGAGAAACAAAAACAAATCAAATCTAAATCCAGCAGAGGAAAAGAAATAACCAAGATCAGAGCAGAACTAAATAAAATGAAATCAACAACAAAAAAAATACAAAAGATAAATGAAACAAAAAGCTGGTTCTTTGAAAAGATAAATAAAATGACAGCCCTTTAGCGAGATTAACCAAGAAAAGAAGAGATAAGAGCCAAATAAGTTCAATTAGAAATGAAATGGTAGATATTAAAACCAATACCACAGAAATACAAAAGATCATTCAAGGCTACTATGAACACCTTTATGCACATAAACTAGAAAACCTAGAGGAGATGGATAAATTCCTGGAAATATAAAACCCTCGTAGATTAAGCCAGGAATACATGGAATCTCTGAACACATCAAAAACAAATAGCAAGATTGAAATGGTAATTCAAAACTTACCAACAAAAAAAAGTCCAAGACCAGACGGATTCACAGCTGAATTCTATCAGATATTCAAAGAATTGGTACGATTCCTATTTATATTATTCCAAGATAGAGAAAGAGGAAATCTTTCCTAAATTATATAATGAAGCCAGTATCACCCTAATACCAAAACCAGGAAAGGACATAACAAAAAAAGAAAACTACAGACCAATGTCCCTGATGAACATACATGCAAAAATCCTCAATAAAATACTGGCTAACAGAATCCAACAGCATCAGAAAGATAATACGCCATGATCAAGTGAGTTTCATACCAGGGATGCAGGAATGGTTCAACATCTACAAGTCAATAAATTTGATACACCACATAAACAGAAATATAAACAAAAATCACATGATCATCTAAATAGATGCAGTAAAAGCATTTGACAAAATCCAGCATATCTTTATGATTAAAACCCTCAGCAAATTTGGCATAGAAGGGACATATTTTAAGGTAATAAAAGCCATCTGGGCCAGGCACGGTGGCTCACGCCTGTAATCCCAGCACTTTGGGAGGCCGAGGCAGGCAGATCACAAGGTCAGGAGATCGAGACCATCCTGGCTAACACAGTGAAACCCCGTCTCTACTAAAAATACAAAAAATTAGCCAGGCAAGGTGGCGGGTGCCTGTAGTCCCAGCTACTCGGGAGGCTGAGGCAGAAGAATGGCGTGAACCCCGGGGAGTGGAGCCTGCAGTGAGCCGAGATCCTGCCACTGCACTCCAACCTGGGTGACAGTGAGACTCTGTCTCAAAAAAAAAAAAAAAAGCCATCTGGCTGGGTACGGTGGCTCACACCTGTAATCCAAGCACTTTGGGAGGCTGAGGCAGGTGGATAACTTGAGGTCAGGAGAAGTTAGAGTCCAACCTGGCCAACATGGCAAAACCCCATCTCTACTAAAAATACAAAAAATAACCAGGTGTGGTGTTGCATGCCTATACTCCCAGATACTTAGGAGGCTGAGGAGAATTGCCTGAACCCAGGAGGCAGAATTTGTAGTTAGCCAAGACTGCACCACTGCACTCCAGCCTGGGCAACAGAGTAACAGAGTGAGGCTCCATCTCAAAAAAAAAGCAAGCAAGCCATCTATGACAAACCCACAGCCAACAATATACTGAATGGGGAAATACTGAAAGCATTCCCCCTGAGAACTGGAACAAAACAAGGGTGCCCACTTTTACCACTTACATTTAACATAGTACTGGAAGTCACAGCCAGAGCAATCAGACAAGAGAAAGAAATAAAGGGCATCCAAATTGGTAATAAGGAAGTCAAACTGTTGGTCGCTGTTTGTTATGGCATAATCAGATACCTGGAAAACCATGAAGACATATTCAAAAAGCTTCCAGAACTGTTGATTGAATTCAACAAAGTTTCAGGATACAAAATTAATGTACATAAATCTGTAGCTCTGCTAACACAAACAGTGACCAAGCTAAGAATCAAATTGAGAACTCTACCCCCTTTACAATAGCTACAATAAAATAAAATACTTAGGAATGTACTTAACCAAGGAAGTGAAAGACCTCTACAAAGAAAACTACAAAACACTGCTGAAATAAATCATAGATGACACAAACAAATGGAAACACATCCCCTGCTCATAATTCGGTAGAATCAATATTGTGAAAATGACCACACTGACAAAAGCAATCTACAAATTCAATGCAATTCCCATCAAAATACCACCATCATTCTTTACAGAACTAGAAAAAAAAATCCTAAAATTCATATGGAACCAAAAAAATTTCACATACCAAAAGCAAAACTAAGCAAAAAGAACAAGTATGGAGACCTTACATTATCCAACTTCAAACTATAATATAAAGCCATAGTCACCAAAACAGCATGGTACTGGTATAAAAATCTGCATCTACACCAATGGAACAGAATAGAGAACCCAGAAATAAAGCCAAGTACAGTCAACTGATCTTCGACAAAGCAAACAAAAACATAAAGTGGGGAAAGAACATTCTATTCAACAAACAGTGCTGGGATAATTGGCAAGGCACATGTAGAAGAATGAAACTGAATCCTTATCTCTCACTCTATATAAAAATCAATTCAATATGCGTGAAAGAATTAAATCTAAGACGTGTAACCATAAAAATTATAAAAGATAACATTGGAAAAAACCTTTTAGACATCAGCTTAGGCAAAGATTTTATGACCAAGAACCCAAAAGCAAATGCAACAAAAGCAAAGATAAATTGATGGAACTTAATTAAGCTAAAAAGCTTCTGCACATTCAAAGAAATAATCATTAGAGTAAACAGACAACCTACAGAGTGGGACAAAGTATTTGCAATCTATACATCCAACAAAGGACTAATACCCAGAACCTACAAGGAACTCAAACAAATCATCAAGAACAAAACAATCCCATCAAAAAGTATGCTAAGGACATAAATAGACAATTATCAAAAGAAGATACAGAAATGGTCAACAAACATATGAAAAAATGCTCAGCATCACTAATGATCAGGGAAATGCAAATCAAAGAACAGCCATAATCAAAAAATAATAGATGTTGGTGTCGATAAGGTGAAAAGGGAACACTTTTACACTGCTGAAGGGAATGTAAACTAGTACAACCACTATGGAAAAGAGTCTGGAGATTCCTTAAAGAACGAAGAGTAGAACCGTCATTTTATCTAGCAATCCCACTACTGGGAATCTACCCAGAGGAAAAGAAGTCATTATACAAAAAAATACTTGCACATGCATGTTTATAGCAGCACAGTTTGCAATTGCAAAAATATGGAGCCAGCCCAAATGTCCCTCAATCATTGAGTGGATAAAGAATATGTGGCATACACACACACACACACACACACACAAACACACACCATGGAATACTATTCAGCCATAAAAAGGAACAGAGTAATGGCATTTGCAGCAACCTGGATTGAATTCGAGACCATTATTCTAAGTGAAGTAATTTGGGAATGGAAAACCAAACATTGCATGTTCTCACTCATAAGTGGGAGCTATGGACTTTGGAGACTCAGGGGAAAGGGAGGGAGTAGGGTGAGGGATTAAAGACAACATATTGTTTACAGTTTACACTGCTTGGGTGATGGGTGCACCAAAATCTCAGAAATCACGACTAAAGAACTTATTCATGTAACCAAACACAATGTGTTCCCCAAAAACCTATTGAAATAAAAAACATTAAAAATAGAATAAAATAAATTATACAAAACAATCTTGCTGAACTATTTATAACCTCACATTTTCCAAACATATATGACTTGCGTACACATTTCTATGGTATACATTAATACTACCTGAAAAAATATTCAATAGAACAACATTTTCAGAAATATTACAGTTTAGTCGTTAACTAACTTTTCATTAAAATTTCCCTATATAGGCCGGGCGCGGTGGCTCATGCCTGTAATCCCAGCACTTTGGGAGGCCGAAGTGGACGGATCACGAGGTCAGGAGATCAAGACCATCCTGGCTAACACGGTGAAACCCTGTCTCTACTAAAAAATAGAACAAAGTATAACCGGGCTTGGTGGTGAGTGCCTGTAGTCCCAGCTACTTGGCAGGCTGAGGCAGGAGAATGGCGTGAATCCAGGAGACAGAGCTTGCAGTGAGCCAAGATTGTGCCACCGCACTCCAGCCTGGGTGACAGAGCGAGACTCCGTTTCAAAAACAAAACATTTCCCTATATAAATGAATAAATATCTAGGAACACATAAATTACTAAAACTGACTCAGGAAGCAATAGAGAATCTTAACAGAACTATAACAAATAAAGTGATTGAATTGGTAATCAGAAATCCCTGAACAGTCTAAAAACCAGATTGCTACTCAGGTGAATTTTATAAATTATTTAAAGAAGAATAGACATCATTTCTTCTCAAATGTTTCCAAAAATAAAAGAGGAAGAAACACTTCCTAACATATTCTATAATATCAGCATTACCCTGATACTAAAACAAAACTTAAAAAATTCACAAGAAAACTTCAGAAAATGTCCATGGTCAATACAGATGAAAAAATCTTACACAAAATAATAAAATGATTCCAACAGCATATTGAAAGATTATATACCATTGAGAGGTGACAGCATGCTGGCAGTCCTCACAGCCCTCGCTTGCTCTCGGAGCCTCCTCTGCCTGGGTTCCCACTTTGGCAGCACTTGAGGAGCCCTTCAGCCCGCTGCTGCACTTGGGAGCCCCTTTTTGGGCTGGTCAAGGCCAGAGCCGGCTCCCTCAGCTTGCAGGGAGGTGTGGAGGGAGAGGCGCGAGCGGAAATCGGGGCTGCACACGCTGCTTGCGGAGTTCCGGGTGGGCATGGGCTTGGCGGCCCCGCACTCGGAGCAGCCGGCCCTGCCAGCCCTGGGCAATGAGGGGCTTAGCACCCGGGCCAGCAGCTGCAGAGGGTGTACTGGGTCCCCCAGCAGTGCCGGCCCACCGGCGCGGCGCTCAATTTCTCGCCAGGCCTTAGCTGCCTTCCCGCCGGGCAGGGCTTGGGACCTGCAGCCCACCATGCCTGAGCCTCCCACCCCCTCCGTGGGCTCCTGTGCAGCCTGAGCCTCCCCGAGGAGCGTCGCCCCCTGCTCCATGGCACCCAGTCCCATCGACCACCCAAGGGCTGAGGAGTGCGGGCACACGGGGGGTGCGGGACTGGCAGGCAGCTCCACCTGCTGCCCCAGTGCAGGATCCACTGGGTGAAGCCAGCTGGGCTCCTGAGTCTGGTGGGGACGTGGAGAACCTTTATGTGTAGCTCAGGGATTGTAAATACACCAGTCGGCACTCTGTATCTAGCTCACGGTTTGTAAACACACCAGTCAGCACCCTGTGTCTAGCTCAGGGTTTGTGAATGCACCAGTCGACAGCCTGTATCTAGCTGATCTGGTGGGGACTTGGAGAAGCTTTGTGTCTAGCTCAGGGAATGTAAACACACCAATCAGCGCCCTGTCAAAACAGACCACTCAGCTGTACCAATCAGCAGGATGTGGGTGGGGCCAGATAAGAGAATAAAAGCAGGCTGCCCGAGCCAGCAGTGGCAACCCTCTCGGGTCCCCTTCCACACTGTGGAAGCTTTATTCTTTCTCTCTTTGCAATAAATCTTGCTACTGCTCACTCTTTGGGTCCACACTGCCTTTATGAGCTGTAACACTCACCGCAAAGATCTGCAGCTTCACTCCTGAGCCAGCGAGACCACGAACCCACCAGAAGGAAGAAACTCCAAACACACCCGAACATCAGAAGGAACAAACTCCGGACATGCCGCCCTTAAGAACTGTAACACTCACCGCGAGGGTCCATGGCTTCACTCTTGAAGTTAGTGAGACCAAGAACCCACCAATTCTGGACACACCATGACCAATTGGGATTTATACTGGAAATGCAAGGGTGGTTCAACATGAGAAAAGTAGTCAATATGATGCACAACATTAATAGAATGAAAGAAAAACTCATCTCTATGCAGAAAAATATATTTGACAAAATATAACATTTTTATAATAAAAACATTCAGAAAACTAGAAATAGAATCATCTTCAACATGATAAAGGGCATTCATAAAAAACTCACAGCTAACATCAAACCTAAGAGTAAAAAACTGAAAACTTTCCACCTATGATAAAGAATGAGACAAGTATGCCTGCTTTCACAACTGCCATTCAATATTTTGCTGGGAGTTCTACCTAGATAAATCAAGCAAGAAGACTAATAAAACACATGCAAATTGAAAAGTAATGATAAAACTATACCGGTTCCCAGATTACACGACCTTATATATAGAAAATCCCAAAGAATCCATAGAAAATCTAGTAGAGCTACAAAATAAATTCAGCAAGGTTTCAGGCTGAGATTAACGCACAAAACTCAGTGGTGTTTCTACCAAGCATGGTCTGCAAAGGAAATTAACAAAGCAATTTCACTGACAATAGCATGCAAAAAAAGAAAGTTAATTAGGAAAAAATCATCCAAGGAGGTTGATATGGTTTGGATTTGTGTCCTCACCAAATCTAACGTTGAATTGTAATCCCCAGTATTGGAGATACAGGTTATACTGTGGATGATTCATACTGTGGATGATTGAATCATATGTGTGGTTTCTAATGAATGGTTTAGTGCCATCCCCTCAGCTGTATTCTCTTGATAGTGAGTTCTCTCGAGATCTGGTTGTTTAAAAGCATGTGGCACCTTCCCCTGTTCTCTCTTGCTCCTGCTCTGACCATATGAAGCGTCTGCTCCCCCTTCGCCTTCCACCGTGATTGTAAGTTTCCTGAGGCCTCCCCATAAGCAAAGCAGATGCCAGCATCATGTTTCCTGTACAGCCTGCAGAATTGTGAGCCAATTAGACCTCTTTTTTTTTTCGTAAATTAGCCAGTCTTAGGTATAATAATTATTTAGTAATGCAAGAGCAGACTAATACAGAGGTAAAATATTTGTAAACTGAAAACTACAAAACATTGCTGAAAAAATTATATGACACCTAAATAAGTAGAAGGACATCTGGTGTTCATGTATTGGAAGGCATAATGTCAGTAAGATGTCAATACTATCCAAAGTGATATACACAACAAATGTGACCTCTATAAAAATTCCAATGGGCTTCTTTTCAAAAAATGGAAAAGCCTATCCTTAAATATACATATATATGTTTGTAATATTATATGTAATATACATATATATAACATATATGAGATATATGATTGTAAAGGGCCTCAAATAGCCAAAATAACCTGGAAAAAGAACACAACAGAAAGGCTTACAATACCTGATTTAAAAACTTATGAAAAAGCTAGAGCAATCAAAGTAATGTAGTATTAGCTTGACCCCTTCAACAAATCATTCTGTGACAAACGGACAACCAAATGCATAACAAGGTGGTATGCTATCTGACACCATAAACAAAATTATCTTAAAATGGATACACAGGCTAAAGTAAACCATAAAATGCTTATGAGAAAACATAGGGGTAAGTCTTTATGTCTTTGAATTTGGCAATAAATTTCAAATAAGACACTAAAATTACTATCAATAAAATAAAAAACTTAGATAAATTAGATTTCATCAAACATTTAAAGTACTTCAAAAACACTGTTAAGAAAGTGAAAAAATATCCAACAGAGTGTAAAATGTTTTCTAACCAAATATGTGATAAGGGTATCATATTCAGAATATATAAAAATGTATCACAGCTCAGCAACAAAAAGACACTCAATTATAAAAATTGGCAGAGAGCTTCAATAGACATTTCTCCAAAGAGGATATACAAATAACCAGCAAGCACATAGAAAGGTGCTCAACATTGTTAGTCATTAGGACAATGCATATCAAAACCATAGTGAAGTGCCACTTCACACTCACTAGATTAGATATATTACAAAAGAAAAAAATGTATTGACGAGAATGTGAAGAAATTAGAAATATCATACATACCCAGTTTGAATGTAAAATGGTTCACTCTATATGAAAAACAGTTTAATGGTTCTAAAAATGCTAAACATAAAGTTGTCATATGACCCCTGCAATTTGCTTGTCGAGATACAAATATAAAAAGTCATCCAAATTACAACATGAACACGAATATCTATAGCAGCAGTATTCACAATAGCCAAAATGTGTAAACAGTCCAATTTTCCATAAGCTGAGTAATGGATAAGCAAAACGTGGTATACAATAGAATATAATTTAACTTAAAAAGGGAGTACTTGAGTAAAAAGGGAGTACTTGAGTTAATTTTTGTATAGGATGTAAGGAAGGGGTCCAGTTTCAGTTTTCCACATATGGCTTGCCAGTTTTCCCAGCACCATTTATTAAATAGAGAATCCTTTCCCCATTGCTTGTTTTTGTCAGGTTTGTCAAAGATCACATGGTTGTAGATGTGTGGCATCATTTCTGAGGCCTCTAGTCTGTTCCATTGGTCTATATTATCTGTTTTGGTACCAGTACCATGCTGTTTTAGTTACTGTAGGCTTGTAGTAGAGTTTGAAGTCAGGTTGTGTGTTTTGTTCTTTTTGCTTAGGATTGTCTTGGCTATATGGGCTCTTTTTGGGCTCCATACGAAAGTTAAAGTAGTTTTTTTCTAATTCGGTGAAGAAAGTCAATGGTAGCTTGATGGGGATAGCACTGAATCTATAAATTACTTTGGGAAGCATGGCCATTTTCACGATATTGATTCTTTCTATCCATGAGCATGGAATGTTTTTCCATTTGTTTGTGTCCTCTCTTATTTCCTTGGGCAGTGGTTTGTAGTTCTCCTTAAAGAGGTCCTTCACATACCTTGTAAGTTGTATTCCTAGGTATTTTATTCTCTTGGTAGCAATTGTGAATGGGAGTTCACTCATGATTTGACTCTGTCTGTTATTGGTGTATAGGAATGCTTGTGATTTTTGCACCTTGATTTTGTATCCTGAGATTTTGCTGAAGTTGCTTATCAACTTAAGGAGATTTTGAGCTAAGAGGATGGGGTTTTCTAAATATACAAACATGTCATCTGCAAACAGAGACAATTTGGCTTCCTCTCTTCATATTTAAATACTCTTTATTTCTTTCTCTTGCCTAATTGCCCTGGTGAGAACTTCCAATACTATGTTGAATAGGAGTGGTGAGAGAGGGCATCCTTGTCTTGTGCCGATTTTCCAGCTTTTGCCCCTTCAGTATAATATTATTAACTCAAGATGGATAAAAGACTTAAATGTAAGACCTAAAACCGTAAAAACCCTAGAAGAAAACTTAGGCAATACCATTCAGGACATAGGCATGGGCAAAGACACCATGACTAAAACACCAAAAGCAATGGCAACAAAAGCCAAAAATTGACAAATGGGATCTAATTAAGCTAAAGAGCTTGTGCACAGCAAAAGAACTATCATCAGAGTGAACAGGCAACCTGCAGAATGGGAGAACACTTTTGCAATCTATCCATCTGACAAACGGCTAATATCCAGAATCTACAAGGAACTTAAATTTACAAGAAAAAAACAAACAACCCCATCAAAAAGTGGGCAAAAGATATGAACAGACACTTCTCAAAAGAAGACATTTATGCGACCAACAAACCTATGAAAAAAAGCTCATCATCACTGGTCATTAGAGAAATGCAAATAAAAACCACAATGCGATACCATCTCACGCCAGTTAGTATGGGGATCATTGAGAAGTCAGGAAACAGATGCTGGAGAGGATGTGGAGAAATAGGAATGCTTTTACACTGTTGGTGGGAGTGTAAATTAGTTCAACCATTGTGGAAGGCAGTGTGGCGATTCCTCAAGGTTCTAGAACCAGAAATACCATCTGACCCAGCAATCCCAATATTGAGTATATACCCAATGGATTATAAATCATTCTACTATAAAGATACATGCACAGGTGTGTTTATTGCACCACTATTCACAATAGCAAAGACTTGGAACCCACCCAAACGCAGATCAATGACAGACTGGATAAAGAAAATGTGGCACATATACACAATGGAATACTATGCAGCCATAAAAAGGATGAGTTCATGTCCTTTGTAGGGACATGGATGAAGCTGGAAACCATCATTCTCAGCAAACTAACATAGGAACAGAAAACCAAACGCCACATGTTCTCACTCATAAGTGGGAGTTGAACAATGAGAACTCATGGACACAGGGAGGGGAACATCACACACTGGGGCCTGTCGGGGGGTAGGTGGGTGCTGGGTGAGGGATAGCATTAGGAGAAATACCTAACGTAGATGACAGGTTGATGGGTGCAACAAACCACCGTGGCATGTGTATACCTATGTAATAAACCGGCACGTTCTGCACATGTATCCCAGAATTCAAAAGTATAATTTTTTTAAAAAGGGGAGTACTGATGCATATGATGATGAATATGAACCTCAAAATGCTATGCTAAGTGAGAGGAGCCAGATACAAAAGGCCAGACATTGTAGTATTCCATTTATATGAATTATCCAGTGTAAATAAACTGTGGTAGCTAGAGTCTGTGGGGATGGCAAATGAGGAGAAACCACATAATTGGTAAACAGTTTTACTTTGAGTGAAAGATATGTTTTGGAACTGGACAGAAGTAGTGGTTACTCAACACCCAGTATACTAAATGCCACTGAATTGTTCACATTCAAATGATTAATATTATGTCATTGAAATTTCACCTCTCTTTTTTAAATATATATATATATATATATTTAAGGATAAATTTGTGTGAAATTTAAATATATATAGTGTACACATATATATAAACTAAATGTAACTTATTTCAAAGTGAAAGTAGTTTATAGGATTTTGTTGGTCATTTTTTAGCTTTCAAAGAAATTCAAATAACTGGCTACTTCTTGGAAGTTCTGGGAACAAGAGACAGATAACAAAGACATTCAGTCTTCTAGAAGCCGATCTACATCTCCATTCAGCTGACAATCTGGTGAAAGGATGATGAAAAGCTCTAGGGTGAGTACTTCCTGCCCAGTTGTCCACTGGAGATTAGGGGTGATAGTTGGTGGAGTATAGATGAAATAAGTAAGAGAGGCCATAATTTGATAATGGTTGAAATATCAGTGATAATTACATGGGAGCTTATTATATTAATTGATCTATATTTACATACTTTTGAGAATTTTTAATAAGAAAAATATTTTATAAAGGAATATATACAAAAATCCCACTAGAGTTAATAAACTTTTTTGATTGTGCTGATTTCTTCCAAACAGTTTTATATTTTCACTATCTGCACTTTATTTCTTCATATTCACTTCTGAACCCATTCCAATGAAGCATTTATCATTACCACCTCACAAAAGTGCTTGTAAATTATATATTAATTTATCCAATTTTCTCACTCATCTTAGTTGAACCATCAGCTGCATTTGATACTTTTGATCAATCTCTCTTCCTTGAGAAATTCGTTTTACTTAAAATGACACTGTTAGGCCATTCTTGGATTGCTATAAATAAATACCCAAAACTGAGTAATTCATAGCAAAAGAGGTATAATTAGATCATGGTTCTGCAGGCCATAAACAAAGTATGGTGGCATCTGTTTCTGGGAAGCCCTCAGGGAGCTATTACTCATGGCAGAAGGCCAAGCAGGAGCAGGCACTTCATATGGTGAAAGTAGGAGCAAGAGACTGAGGGGAGAGGTGCTACATGCTTTTAAATGACCAGATCTCATGATAACTCACTCACCATCATGAGGACAGTATCAAGGGGGATGGTGCTAAACCATTCACGAGAAATCCACCCCCATGATCTAATTACCTTCCAACAGGCACCACCTCCAACACTGGGGATGACATTTCAATATGAGATTTCGGCAGGGACACAGATCCAAACTATACTATTCCACCCCCCCGCCCCTCCCAAATCTCATGTCCTTTTTACATTTCAAAACACAATCATGCCTTTCCAATAATCCCCCAAAGACTTAATTCATTCCACAGTTTACTCAAATGTACAAAGCCCAAAGTCCCATCTGAGACAAGGAGCATTCTTTCTACCTATGACCCTGTAAAATCAAAAACAAGACAGTTACTCCCATGATACAATGGGGATGTAGACATTGGGTAAACATTTCAATTCCAAAATGGAGAAGTTGGCCAAGGAGACAAGTTTCTTCACAGATACATGATTTGTAAATTTTTTTCTCTATTCCAGGAGTTACCTTTTTCACTTTCTTGATGGTGTCCTTTGAAGAACAAAACTTTTTAAATTTGATGACACTGAATTTATTTATTTTTTGGTTGTCTATTCCTTGGGTGATTATCTAGGAAACTCTCTAGTCTAAGGTCACAAAGAGTTACACCTGTATTTTCTGCTAAGAGTTTTATAATTTTATCTCTCACATTTTAGTCTATTTCCCATTTTGAGATTATTTTTGTAAACGGTGTTATATAGAGTACATTTTCTTTTCTTTGAGATGAAGTCTCACCCTGTTGCCCAGGCTGGAGTGCAGTATTGCCCAGGCTGCAGTGCAGTAGTGCAATCTCAGCACACTGCAACCTCTGCCTCCCAAGTTCAAGTGATTCTCCTGCCTCAGCCTCCTGAGTAGCTGGGACTACAGGTGTGCACCAACACACCGGGCTAATTTTTGTATTTTTAGTAGACATGAGGTTTCACCATGTTGGCCAGGCTGGTCTCCAACTCCTGACCTCAGATGGTCCGCCCGCCTCGGCCTCCCACAGTGCTGGGATTACAGGCCTGAGCCACCACCCAGGGACAAACAATTTAGTATTTTTCTTGAATGTGGATATTCATTTGTCCCAGTACTATTTGTTGAAAAGAATGTTTATTTCCTTTTGAATAGCCTTGGCAAACTTGTCTAAAATAGAATAACTATGGTGTATTGGTTTATTTATGAACTCTCCATTGGATTCATTTGATATATATGCCTGTCCTTTGTCACTAACTCATAATCTTGATTACTGTAGCTCTATAGCAAACTTTGAAATTGGGAAGTTAATCCTCTAATTCATTCTTTAAGACTCCTTTATATGATTTTAAATCAATTTCAAGAGCATTTCCATCTTAGCCATTTTAACTGTATGATTCCAATACATTTGTTCAAATCTTCTTTCTTTCAACACTATCTTTTTGAAAGAGTTTTTATAGTATTGATGCTAATTATTTTTTAAATATCTCAATAAAATCAGTAAAGTCTTCTGGGCCTGGGCATTTTGTACAAATTTAGTGTCATTACTTATTATAGGTCTATTCAGATCTTCAACTTCTTTTCTTATAAGACTTGAGTAAGATTTAGTAAGATTTATATCTTCTTGGAATTTGTCCATTTCTCCAGATCACCTTATTTTTTTTTTTTTTTACTTACAAGTGTTCCTCATATTGCCTTACACTCCCTTTCTCCTCTTTCAAGTTCCCTTGTACTGTTTGAATTTTCATTTCCTATTTCGGCAATTTGAATCTTCTTTTTTTCTCAATCTTCCTAAAAATCTGTCAATTTTATTTTTAAAAGACCAAGTTGTAGTTTTATTGATTTTCTCCCTTTTTTTCTCATCTGTGTTTCATTTATTTCCATGATAATTAATACTATTCCTTTTGTGGGTTTGGTTTCTTTTCATTACTAGGTTATTTTAGTGGAGTATTAGTTTGATTTGTAAATATACGAATTTGCAGGTATAATTTTCCCTGTGTACTGCTTTAGCTTCATCCTACACATTTTCATATATTGTGTTTTTATTTACATTCATCTTAACGTATGTTTTAATTTCCATTGTGATATTTTTAATTCTTTTAATTCAGGCAGGATTGTCTTGTTTAATTTGCATATACTTATAAATTTAACAAATGTTTTATGTTACTAATTTCTAATTTTGTTATCCTCTAGTCAATCTGTAATTTGTATAATTTCAATATCTTAAAATTTATTGACATTTCTTTTATATCATGACATATGTTCTATTCTTGAGAATGCTCCATGTGTACTTGAGAGTAATGTTTTTGTGTGCAGTGTTTATACATGTCTGTTAGGTCAAGTTGGTTCATAGTATCCTTCAAACCTTCTGTTTCCTTTTTGATTTACTTCCAAATTTTTCTATTCACTATTGAAAGTGGAGTATTGTAGTATCCAGCCATTATTTTTCAATTATCTATTTTCTCCTTTTATTTATTGATTGATTTACTTTTCAGATGGCGTTTTGCTCTTGTTGCCTAGGCTAGAGTTCAATGGTGTGATCTTGGCTCACTGCAAATTCTGCCTCTCGGGTTCAAGTGATTCTCCTGCCTCAGCCTCCCGAGTAGCTGGGATTACAGGTGCCTGCCACCACACCTGGCTGATTTTTTTTTTTTTTTTTTTTTGTATTTTTAGTAGAGACGGGGTTTCACCCTGTTGGCCAGGCTGGTCTCAAACTCTTGACCTCAGGTGATCCACCCACCTCGGCTTCCCAAAATGCTGGGATTACAGGCATGAGCCACTGTGCCAGCCTACTTTTTCCTTTTAATTCTGTTAGTTTTTGCTTCATATATTTGGAGGGCTCTAAGTAACTGCATACTTTGTAAGGAATCGATGTATTTATAATTGAAATGTTCCTCTTTATCTCTGGCAACATGTCTTGTTTTAAGTTTACTTTGTGTAATGTTGATATGGACACTAGCTTTCTTATTGTCACTGTTTGTGCCACACATATTTGTAATAGACTCTCAATTGTCTCAAAACATATGCACCCCATTTACATTTTATTCTTCACACTGCAGCCAAAGTGATTTTTATGATACATAAATTAGATCATATTGCTATTTTACACAGAAACCACTAATGCACTACAATTTAACTCAGAACAAAATATAAGTTTCATATGTTGTTCTACAATGCCCTACAGAGCCTGACTCGCTCTTTTACTAGTCTTTCTGTTATTTACGTGACCTCAGCTATGGCCTTTTTGAATTCCCTTAAAAATACTAATCAAGATCTTCAGGGCTATTGTACACTCTGCATTCTCTGCCTGTAATGCTTTTCCCTAGAAATCTGCAGAGTTTGCTGTCTTACTTCATTCAGATCTTTGCTAAAATGTCACCCCATAAGAAAGGACTTAACTGTCCACCTTATTAAAATATCACTTCCAATTCCCCCACTTTCCACTGGCAATTTGTTTCCTTTTTCTAGCCTTATTTTTCATCATTATCTCACATTTATAAATATATTTATTGTTTATTTCTCATCACAAAAGTTTAAACTACACGAGAGCAAGGGCATTCTCTGCTCCTTCCTTATTGTATCACCCATGCCCAAATCACTATAGAGGATATGGATGGTGCTCCAAAAATATTTGATGAATAAGTAAATGGATATTAGTAAATGAGTTTACGTTTACCTCTTCAGACATTGAAAAATATTAAAATAGTACATATGCTTCTTCCCCCATCTTCCTTCTTCTGCAGCTCCTCCCCACTAGTTTCCTTCTTCCTTATACAAGAATAATATAACTATGAAGTGTATATTGTGAAACTTTCTTATTGGGAGTGAATGTAGCTTTTTATTACTGTTCTTGATTATTAAAACAAGCATTTAACAATTTTTTCCATCCCAGAAAGAGAACTATACATATATATGTATAAATGATATGCATACACACACACACACATACATATATATTTTCTAGGCATATTTTCTCAAGTTATAAACCTAAGTATGTTTATGATAAAGTCATCATCTTTGATTTTATATTCATTCTTATTGGTTGGTTTTGCTCACAAGAGAAATAAAGAGGAAAAATCTTTGCTCTGTGGTTCCGGATGGCTTACTTAACCTGGTACAGCCATCTCACGTGCCTATATTGATAAAAAATAAACAAAAATATATACATAGCTTAAAAGTAAACATGTTTTATAAGAGGCTGTCAATTACCATACACGTGATATGTGACTGGTAGATACCTACCAAAATTCATGAACATTTTCTTACTTCTAAAGTTTTGTATTACTTATTTCATGGCATCTTTATGAAACAGGAGTTATGTTTTTTGGCTAACAAATCTTCCCTGGTCCTAGACTGTACATTAATGATCTGGGATACAATTCTGTTCTGAATTCGTATAAACACTGACTGATCTCCCTTACTCAACAATTATTTCCTCTTTCTCTGCTCCACTTTTATATTTATTTTTAGATATACGGCTAGACACTCTAGCCATCTCTCCAATTATAATCATAAATTACAGAGCTGAAATTCAGAGAATATGATTTTCCTCAATGAACTTTTTAAGGCTTGTAAAAGATTAAATGACATAAATCAGCACTCTGGCACAATTATGCTATTCTAAAGGTCATTCAGAACCTTCTCCCATCAGTAGCTTTTTAATGGGGATTCCTTGAGTTGTTTCCTGGATGATCTGTAGCCTTGTCTTTAATATCAAACAATCTCTTTTTGAAAGAGGAGGCACTTTGAAACTGACAACCATTTTAACTTACTGATCAAATTGTGCCATAGATTGTTCTCAATCACCATATCTTCATCTATGACCACTGGCTTCCGAAAGATATTTCCTAATGCAGCAGTAAAATTGGCTTCAACGCTGGACATAGGCCAACTATCTCTGGCTTTGCTCCTCTGATGGCTTCTATCAAAGGGCTTTGAACAGTTTTTGTCTGCACTTTGGCTTCTTTCTCAATACAATGGAAGAGAAATGTCATCATCTATAAACAACTCTATCTATTTAGAAGTACCAAGTTAACTACTTCCTAAGCCAAGGAATCCTATTACATGAATGCTATATATAAAATACTTTTCAGATATTGAAAAGTGATTCAAATGAAAAATTACATGTTTTCTGGATAAAAATAGACTTTTAAAATTAAATGGGCTGGGCATCATGGCTTATGCCTGTAATTCAAGCGCTTTGAGAGGTTGAGGCAGGCAGATCTCTTGAGTCCATGAGTTTGAGACCAGCCTAGGCTACATGGCAAAACCCGATCTCTACAAAAAATATAAAATATTAGCCAAGTATGGTGGTGTGTGCCTGCAGTCCCAGCTACTTAGGAGGCTCAGGTGGAGGATCCCTTGAGCCTTGGAGGTGGAGAGTGCAGTGAGCCCAGATAGCAACAGTGCACTTCAGCATGGGTGACGGATAGAGACCTTGTCTCAAAAAATTAATTAATTAATTAATGGCTTTATATTTAAATTATTCGAAGGCCTATGTAAAAATCCACAAAAATTCTCACTGGTGCTTCTATTGACATTTTTATTTCCAGGTTATTGGTTTATTATTTTGACTAATGGTTGCTTTTCCCATAAGCAGTTGTCAATATCCATATCAGCATTAAACACACATCAATTTTTTCAAAAGTTATATGTTTTAATCAAATCTACAAGACAATAATACAAAAGGTGGCCTTTAGTTTTTGTTATGGACTGCATACTTTTATTATCTGGCTGTTCACTACCCCTAATGTGATGGTATTTGGAGAGATAACTGAAGAGTTATGCACTATGGGAGGTAATTAGGATTACATCAGGTCAGGAGGGTGGGGTCTTCATGACAGGATTAGTATAATTTTAAGAATAGACATTAAAGAGCTTACCCTTTCTCTCTCTCTGAATATACACCATAGAAAGGCCATGTGAGCATACGGCAAGGAGTTGATCACGTGCCAGCCCAGGAGAGTACTCCCACCAGGGACTAAATTGGCTTTCATCTTGATCTTGGAATTTCCAGCATGTAGAGCTGAGAAAACTAGAGTTCTGTTGTTTAAGCCATCCAGTCCATGGCATCTTGTAATGGGAGCTCAAACTCATACAGTTTTCAAAAAATTAATACTGTTTTAATTGACAAATATTAATTGTATACATTTATGGAGTATAAGTTGATTTTTTTTTTTTTTTTTTCAGAGACAGGGACTTGCTCTGTCACCCAGGCTGGAGTGTAGTGGCATGGTCACGGCTCACTGCAGCTTCAACCTCCTGGGCCTGAGCGATCCTGTTGCTTCAGACACCAAGTAGCTGGGACAATAGTCGCGCACCATCACACCTGGCTAATCATTGTATTTTTTGTAGAGACAGAGTTTCACCAGGTTTTCCAGGCTGGTCTCAAACTCCTGAGCTCAGGCAATCTGCGTGCTTTGGCCTCCCAAAGTGCTGGGATTACAAGAGTGAGCCACCACGCCCAGCCATGATGTTTTGATATATGTATATAATGTGAAGTGACTAAGTCGAGTAAATTAACATATCCATCACTTTGTTTACCTATCATTTTGATGGTGAGATATTTGAAATATCTTCTCAGTTATGTTGAAATATACAATACATTATTATTGACTGTAGTCACCCTCTTGTGTAATAGATCCCAAACTTATTTCTTCTGTCTGAAATTTTGTACTCTTTGGCCAACTCCCCATTTTTCCCCTTCCCGCCTCCCTGCCTAGGCTCTAATAACTATCATTCTTTCATTCTGTGAGTTAACCTTTTTTAGATTCCACATATTCTAAGAAATATAGAAAAATAAGCATTTTTCTTTTGATTTCCTTTATTAATCAACAGTGAATAACTCCTTAAAAGATTATTTTAATAAAATTCCATGGAATAATATTCCATGAAAAACACCATAGCTTGGTGTGGCAAGAACAAATTGGCATTTTAAAGATGAATGCTGATTACAGATATCTTTAAGGAACAATAAGTTGATATTAATTGCTGTGTTTCAGATACTGTACTATCTAAATATATATGTTTAACCCTTACCTCCTAAATATGGCTCTTTTTAGCAATGAAGAAACTAAAGCTTAAAGAGTTAGGGTAGCTTGTAAAACCATAGGCCTAATAAACAAGAAGAGGGAGTAGAATTTATAGTATCTAAAACCCTGTGTTCTTTCCACCAAGCCATATTACCTCTCATAACATGAAGACTCTTTTTTAGTTCTCAATCTACCAAGTAGTTAAGAGACTGTGGGGCTTGAGGTCTTATCCTTCTCTGAAATCAACACTAGGTTTAAGATGCTCTAGAATACTACTTTTCAAGTTTCATTGCATTGATTCTCAGTGATTCCAAGTTGATATTTTCTGAGTTAATAGGAAACTCCATTATTAGTAATGTCAATTAATGTAATAGTTAAGAATAAAAACTGATACGGTTCTACCCGGTTGAAGTCTCAACTCTATTTAAATAATATTTTATGCCTCTTGTACCACATGTATAAAATAAGTCAAATAATAGTACACAATTTGTAGAGTTACTGTAAGGCTGTAAGGATTAGGGGAGGCAATATATCTAAAGTATTTAGAAATGCACCTTGTTGGCACTTTGTAGGCACTACATAATTACTAGTAATTTTTTTGATTATAGATGAAGCAAATGATGTTTCCTCTTCTTTTGGAAAAAAAAAGGAAACATACATTATTTAGAAGTGGTTAAGTGTTCGAAAATTACTGACTATATTTTGTTCTGAGATTCTTAGACTGGTTGGGGAAAACAATCTTCGTAAGAAGAAGATGGCATGCTCATGCACTGAACTCATCCATTGTTAATTTTGTTGTTTCATAAAACAAGAAAAAGGACTTTATTCTATTCACTGTTTTATTTCTATGGCCTCAAAAAGTGCCTGGTATATATGTATTTGTTGAATTAATTCTGAATAAAACGTTTGTTTTTATTCCTTATAGACAGTGTAGATTTGTATATGTGTTTCTGGGGGAAGGGGATAACTTGAAAATAATTTGAATAGGTCTCAGAAGTCATGTATCCTAAAACTGGCTTTTCTTTTTCCTTTCTGTCTGTTTTTTTTTTTTTAAGCAAGAGGTTTAATTCTCTTAGCATCAGTTTTTCTATCTCTAAGACAGAAATGATATTAATCTCCTGCTGTAAACACATCCCAGGTTTGTATTTATAACTAATTGAGAACTAAAGGCACCTAATAAATGATAAACTGATATGTAAGTATCAGTTGCCAAACAAATATGTATTGAACTAAATCCCTAATCAAGAATGTATATTATAATCTCTTTACATATATAAGGCAAAAACAATGACTTCTGAGAATTTTTTAAACATATTAAGCATCAAACCTCACCAAAGTTTTGCGTTTGCAAGTCTTTATTACTAATGTCATAATAATTTTTAATTACTTTTAAGAAACTAATAATTCAAAAGTGTAAAGTAAAATTTACTCTTTTTAGGTGGACAGTTTAATGATTCTTGAGAGATATATAAAATAATGTAATCTCTACCACAGTCAAGATATTTCCATCACCACAAAAAAGTCTGCTACTGTGTAATTTGTCCTCTCCACCATTCCTAGCCTCTATCCTCAATTCTGGGCCAGAAGTTCTCTGCTTCAGGGGACACATTTTTCTGTGTTTCAGGTCTCTTTGGAAGAGCTTATATCGCTTTATAATTCAGACTGCTTTGACCTATTCGCCCTGCTTGCCATGTAACCTTAACTATTTGATTGGCTCAAGAAAGTAAATTATTTTTTAGATTATGTGACATTTTCTTATTTCTACTGTGGTACCAATGCTCCTGCTTTCATCTTGCATAAAAATGCTTTATACATGCTTTATATATCCATATATCCTTCTTGGAAATTAAATTATGATGCTTTTCTGGACATACATTACCATGCTCTAAAGAAAAGTCAGAAGCAATTTTAATGTATCATTTCATCTCCAAAAAGCAATCCTAATCAACCCAATAGTTTTCTTTATTTTGGTTGTCCTATTTCTATCATGCCCTCCAATTCCAAATTTTCTTCCAATTTTGCATATCAAAAATATTTGTGGTTTGTCTCTTTATATACTTGTAGATTTGGGATGTTATTTCACGTTTAAAGACACTGTAGGAAAGTGCCAAATTTCCTTGATGTCTTCAAGCCTGAAAGAAAGATATAGAAAATCTCCTTTAAATATCCCAGTTTGACCTACTAAATTTTCAAAGAAAGAGAAAGGAGGAGACAGAAAAGGAAAGAGAGAGAAGGAAGATGGGGAGTGGGGAGCACTGATTGTAGCCAAAATGTCTACTATCAAGTAGTAAATGGAAGTTATTTTTCTAGATATTACCTTTGCATAAGGTTAGTCTTTTTAGAAATTGATGAATATGTGCATTGTACACCTTTTTAATGATTATTTTAAAATTTGCAATACATACATCCTACTCCTTAGAAGAATACTTTCTATTTTTATAGTCAATTAAGCTGGTGTATAATTTAGAACAATATTTGACCATAACAAAAGTATTAAGAAAATTGCTGCATAAAATTACTGCCCCTCCACAATAAAATTTATTGTGAGCCCCTGTATATAAACTCCATTAATTTGGGTTGTGAAAAAAAAGAACTTACAAAGATGTTTCTTTCAGGAAATGATAAAATTCTTTGGCAAGCTACATTCCCAACATATGAACATATGGTTCTCTTTTATATTCATCCTTTGTCATTAATCAAGATTATGGTATCATATTCCAAATGTAAATGAATTACAGGTTTTCTTAGCATTTTTTATATTAATCAGTGTCATTGTGAGAATTCATTGAGTAATTATGCATTACATTAAATTGTGGACTTGATTTCTATTTTTGTTTCCTGACAGGCTACAATTAAATCACATAATTGATGTAGTCTAATTTTGAGCCACATGAAATGGAAGGAAGAAATATGTACTTCTTTATTGAAATAGGAAATTCTTCATATGGAACCAAAAAAGAGCCTGAATAACCAAAGAAATCCTAAGCAAAAAGAACAGATTTGGAGGCATCATATTACCTGACTTCAAACTATACTACAAGAATACAATAACCCAAACAGCATGAAACTAGTATAAAAGTAGATACATAGACCAATGGAACAGAATATAGAAGACAGAAATAAAGCCAGATACTTAAGACCAACATATCTTTGACAAAGAATACAAAAACATAAACTGTAGAAAAGACATCCTATTCAATAAATGATGCTGGGAAAATTGGATATCCCCAAGTAGAAGAATAAAACTGGATCCCTATCTCTCAGTATATATAAAAATTAACTCAAGGTGGACTAAACACTTAAATCTAAGACCTGAGACCATAGACATTCTAAAAGAAAACATGGCAAAAACTCTTTTGGACACTGGCCTAGGCAAATAATTGATGATGAAGACCCCAAAAGCAAATGCAACAAAAGCAAAAATAAATAAATGGAACCTAATTAAACTAAAAAGCTTCGGTACAGCAAAACAAATAATCTTCAGAGTAAAAAGAAAACCTACAGACTAAGAATATTTGTGCAAATTATGCATTCGACAAAGAAAAATATACAGAATCTACAAGGAACTCAAATCAGCAAGAAGCAGCCAAATAATCCCACTAAAATTGGGCAAATGGCATTAATTGACACTTCTCAAAAGAAGATATACAAATGGTCAACAAACATGAAAAAATGCTCAATATCACTGTATTAGTTCATTTTCACACTGCTGATAAAGACATATCTGAAACTGGAAACAAAAAGGTTTAACTGAACTTATACAGTTCCACATGGCTGGGGAGGCCTCAGAATCATGGCAGGAGGCAAAGGGCACTACTTACATGGCAGCAGCAAGAGAAAAATGAGGAAGAAGCAAAAGTAGAAACCCCTGATAAACCCAACAGATCACCTGAGACTTATTCACTATCATGAGAACAGCATGGGAAAGACCTGTCCCCATGATTCAATTACCTCCCACTGAGTCTCTCCCACAACATGCGGGAATTATGGAAGATATAATTCAAGTCGGGATTTGGGTGGGGACACAGCCAAATCATATCATTCTGCCCCTGGCCCCTCCAAATCTCATGTCCTCACATTTCAAAACCAATCATACCTTTCCAACAGTTCCCCAAAGTCTTGACTCATTTCAGCATTAACCCAAAAGTCCACAGTCTCATCTGAGACAAGGTAAGTCCCTTTCTCCTATGAGCCTGTAAAGTCAAAAGTAAGCTAGTTATTTCCTAAATACAATGGGGGTACAGGCATTGGGTAAATATAGCCATTCCAAATGGGAGAAGTTGACCAAAACAAAGGGGTTACAGGACCCATGCAAGTCCAAAATCCAGTGGGGGAGCCTAATTTTAAAGCTCCAATGATCTCCTTTAACTCCAGGTCTCACAACCAAGTCATGCTGATGCAAAAGTTGGTTTCCTATGGTCTTGGGCAGCTCCACCCCTGTGGCTTTGCAGGGTACAGCTTCCCTCCTGGCTGCTTTCACTGGCTGGCGTTGAGTGTCTGTGGCTTTTCCAGGTGCATGGTGCAAGAGGTCGGTGGACCTACCATTCTGGGGTCTGGAGGATGGTGGCCCTCTTCTCACAGTTCCAGTAGGCAATGCCCCAGTAGGGACTCCGTGTGGGGGCGCCGACCTCACATTTTCCTTCTGCATTACCCTAGCAGAGGTTCTCCATGAGAGCCCTATCCCTGCAGCAAACTTTTGCTTGGGCAACCAGGCGTTTCCATACATATTCTGATATCTAGGCAGAGGTTCCCAAACCTCAATTCTTGTCTTCCGTGCACCTGCAGACTCAACACCACGTGGAAGCTGCCAAATCTTGTGGCTTCCACCCTCTGAAGCCACAGCCCAAGCTCTACGTTTGGCCCTTTCAGCCACAGCTGAAGCAGCTGGGACACAGGGTACCAAGTCCCTAGGCTCCACACAGCACAGGGACCCTGGGCCTGGCCCCAAAACTACTTTTTCCTCCTGGGTGTTGGGGCCTGTGATGGGAGGGATTGCTGTGAAGGTCTTCGACATGGCCTGGAGAAATTTTCCCCATGGTCTTGGGGATTAACATCAGGCTCCTTGCTACTTATGCAAATTTCTGCAGCCAGATTTAATTTCTCCTCAAAAAAATGGGTTTTTCTTTCCTACTGCATTGTCAGGCTGCAAATTTTCTGAACATTTATGCTCTGTTTCCCTTTTAAAATGGAATGCTTTTAACAGCACCCAAGTCACCTTTTGAATGCTTTGCTAGTTAGAAATTTCTTCCACCAGGTATCCTAAATTATCTTTCTCAAGTTCAAAGTTCCACAAATTTCTAGGACAGGGGGGCCAAATGCGGCCAGGCTCTTTGCTAAAACATAACAAGAGTCACTTTTGCTCCAGTTCCCAACAAGTTTCTCATCTCCATCTGAGACCACCTCAGCCTGGACCTTACTGTTCATATCACTATCAGCATTTTTGTCAAAGCCATTCAACAAATCTCCAGGAGGATCCAAACTTTCCCACATTTTCCTGTCTTCTTCTGAGCCCTCCAAACTGTTCCAACCTCTGCCTGTTACCCAGTTCCAAATTCGCTTCCAGGTTTTCGGGTATCTTTTCAACAACTCTACTGGTACCAATTTACCATATTACTGTATTTTCATGCTGCTGATAATGATATACCCAAAACTGGGAACAAAAAAAGGTTTAATTGAACTTACAGTTCTACGTGGCTGGGGAGGCCTCCGAATCATGGCAGGAAGCAAAAGGTACTTCTTACATAGCAGCAGCAAGAGAAAAATGAGGAAAAAGCAAAAGCAGAAATCCCTGATAAACCCATCAGATCTCATGAGACTTATTCACTATCATGAGAACAGCAAGGGAAAGATGGGCCCCCATGATTCAATTACCTACCCCTGAGTCCCTCCCACAAACATGGGGATTTAGGGAGATAAAATTTAAGTTGAGATTTGGGACACAGCCAAACCATATCAACCACTAGTCATCAAGAAAATGCAAATTAAAACTGCAATGAGGTACCACATTAATGCAACCAGAATGGCCATTATTAACAAGTCATTAAGCAATAGATGTTGGGATGGGTGTGATTAAAAGGGAACACGTACACACTGCTGGTGGGAATATAAATTAGCACAACTTCTATAGAAAACAGTATGGAGGTTTCTCAAATAACTAAAAGTAGATCTACCATTCAATCCAGAAATCCTACCACCCAAAGGAAAAAAAAAAAGTATCTATGTCAAAAAGACACCTGCACATGTATATTTATCACAGGACTATTCATAATTGGGAGTTCACCATTGTAAAATTCATCCACGTAACCAAAAAAACCACTTGTATTCCTAACACTATTGAAATAAAAAATTAAATTAAAAGAATAAAGAATAAAATGAAATTTTATAAAGTAAAAATAAGCAATAAATGCTAATGCTTGTGTCATTTCTTCATTTTATAGATTTTTATGATCATTGCCCACCAACCCATCTTTAATTCTCTAGTTTCCATTATGAAGTTTATTCAATATTTTTATCTTTAAGTATACATGAAGTATAGAAAACATGTTTAATTATAAAATATCAAAATGTGAGCTTCTTTATGATAGTGCTATAAGACTACCCTTCTCATTTTGTTTAAAAAGCTATTTATTTTTTATGACAACTTTCCAAGTTCTTATTCATGGGAGCTAAATATTAAAACAATTGAAATCATGGAAATTGACAATAGAATAATGGTTCCCAGTGGCTAGGAAGGACAATTGGTGGAGGGAGTGGTGAGGGGAAGTAGGGATGGATAATAGTTACAAAAAAAGCAGTTAGAAAGAATGAATAAGATCTAGCATATGATAAGACAACAGGGTGACTAGAGTCAATAATAATTTAATTGTTCATTGAAAAATAACTAAAAGGGTATAATTTGATTGTTAATAACACAAAGGATAAATTCTGGAGGTGATGGATACCTCATTTACCCTGATGTGACTATTAATATTGCATGCCTGTATCAAAATGTCTCATATACCTCTTAAATATATGTACCATTTTTCCATAAAAATTAAAAATTAAAAAAATAAAAATTAGAACAAAAGTTAAAAATGTCATTTATTTCAGCAACCCCTATGGTTGACTAATGAGGATTAAAATATAATTTGGCTAAACTTCGGTTCCCACTATTGAATTTAGGACTCACAAATTAACATGTAATTTTGAACTATAAACACACTTTCTGGCTGTGACAATTGGACAAATAACTTCTTCCTTAGGGATTCACTATTGTCATCTTCAAAATCAAAGTTTGAAACTTGGTTATTTCTTCAGAAGCATTGTCCCTAACAATTCTTAGACTTAATCTAAGAACTTCATTTTAAATCTGTGAGTTTATCTGTAAACTAAAGAATAACTCATTGATTTGCCATTTTTTATTTAATGCTATAGATACATATTTGACTTTTAGGCGTAATGTGTGGTGAGAACAATTTTAACAACTCTACCTGCCATTCCTCTATTTTGCAATATTCAGGAGGCTTCAAATAAAAATCATTGAATTTAGGCTAGCAGCACTCCCCGAGGAAATGGGGAAGTTTGTATGACACTTTTCTGATTACTTCAGGCAAAGAAGATATTTCCTAGGTCTGTAAGAGACCCACATTTACTTCAAGACAGAACCAAAATCTTGCTTATAGGATTATTATTTTTTTCAACATGGATTTTGACTGTGCTATTTCTGATGAAAAGAAAAGAATGTTTTACTTTCATAAATTTGAATCTTTAATAAACCAAGAAATAAAACATTTTTCAGGCTAAGAATTTCCACTGCTTCGATATTGAAAATTAAATTAACATTAAAGAATCCCAGAATTAAGCAATACTAATGGCCACACAGCTGAAGCCATCCAAGTCTTCAGAGGTTACTATTCAAACAAGCAACTGTAGGACTCTGTAAGACTCCAGAGATGAGGACTCAGTTTTATTTTAACTTGTAAAAAGGGGTACAATATTCTCAAGGGTGGAGATAGATGTGATAGAAAGGAGGCTTTAAACACATAAACATAAAATTGAAGGCAGGAGAACCACAGTTTGAGTGGAGGGAATCCATGAGGAAAGCTCTTTTTGAGAAAATCCAAATCATTAAATGCCTTTCCCATGAACTTACGGGGAAGCTAAATTTACCTAGCATTTTATTTTTTCTCCTTATCTCATCATAATTTTGTATTAATATTTCCTGTATCTATACCAAAGAACTTTAAATAAGCCCACAAATTTTTGTACATTAGTGTTATATAGGCTGAAAGGTCACCGCATCAGAAGAAAGGGACCTTGTCATACCAAAATTCCATCTAAGCTTCAGCTGCGAAAAGCAATCTTCCCGTAAGGTTGTCTGTTACTTATAATTTCAGGTGGTGAAACAGTGCTTCAATAATCTGAAGAAACTCTGGCTACTTCCATTTTTGAGGCTCATATGAAACCATGATTCTTTTTAAAATTTTATTTTTAATTGACAAATTAAGATTGTTTATATTCATGATATATGACATGATGTTTTGCTTGCTATACAGTCACGTGTCACTAAATGACGGAAATACGCTTTCTATACGTTTGATTCCAATCAGGTTCATGTGTTGATGAATATACCCTTAGTTATTTTCTAGGTTTCCTCTTTAGATTTGTTTAATTTCTTTGCTTTCTTGTCTCTATGCATCTGTCAACCTAAGACTCTGTGCCAATCATACTATGGTGGAAGAGCCAAATCTTTATAGCCGTGCATCACTTTATGACTGATACATTCTGAGAAATGCATTATTAAATGATTTAATCACTGTAGAAACATCATAGACTATACTTACACAAACCAAGATGGTATAGCCTACCACACACCTAGACTGTACAGTATAGCCTATTGCTCCTAGGATATAAAATTGTACATCCTCACACTTACCTGAATACTGTAGGAAATTGTAACACAATGAGAAGTATTTGTATACAGTAAAAACACAGTATTATAATCTTACAGAAGCAACATTGTATATTGCAGTCTATTGTTGACCAAAATGTTTTTATGTGGCATATCAGGGCGCATGTACATTGTGGAATAAATCACAAAGAAAATGATAATTAAATAAACATAAGTTAACTAAAGTTTCTTTCCTAAGGATGGAAGGAGTAGCCTCTGAATTATTACGCTTGATGCTTTTTTTGAGAATAAACTAAAAGACCTTGATGTTGACCCAACTACCAAGAGTAGTAATCCTTTGTTGTTCTTTTTTGGCTTCCCACTGACTCCCTATGTGTGGGAATGTTCTACATTAATGATGCAGACTTTTCTCTTATTACAAAGACTTAAAATGCCAGATATTCACGTTCTTAGATTCCCTTGAAGCTAAGATGCAAGGACATGACTCACTACTGAAAAATAGTATTCACCATCTCGGATATTGACCATATACCACTGGCGAGAAGAAGCAGGGCTATGCAGAGACCCCTGCGATGGTGGCATTGTCATGGCAGTTGATATATCCAATGTCTCGAAGCTGGAGTGATATCACTTGTAGCAGTATCATTAAGCTGTGCTCACGATAAGCAAGCTGTGGTGTCTGTGACCATTAGCAATAATAATGTTATCTTTATAAATCTAAACCTGACATTATTTGGGGCATATCTTCTGACATCACAGACACAAGGCTTGGTTGTACTGTCTTCCTAGAAATCCTTTGAGCTTTCAAATATTCCCAAAAGATAGTTTCTGCTTATTAATCAGAAGTGGTTTCTGCTGCATAAACCCCCAAAACCCCAATGGATACACAAATTAGGAAGTAGAATAATCTGCTTTTAGTCCATATATAACATTGATGGTGCCTAAAGCAACTCTTACTGAATAGTTACTTAAATATAACATGTTGAATTGAGCCTTATAGTGTAAACGTTAATTGAATCTCTGCTTTTAGCCACTCCTTAAAATCTTTCCTTAGGAATGATGTACATGAATTGCATGTTAGATTAAGTATCATAGACTAAAAAGAATAAAAGCTATGATATTAGTTAATTTGTAATATTATTAGTAACACTGATACTAACAGGGAAATGTGTTAAGTCTCCTTAGATGTCTGGCAGCAAATCTTATCCCTCCTTCTCTCTTTTTCTGTCCAAACTATCTCTCTTTCTCTGATCCTCCAGATTGCCCATTTTTTTAATCACGTAAGTACCAAATCATTCCATAAGGTTTCAGGGGTTATGCTGAATCTTAGTAGTTCCACAGAGTAAGGCATATAGAAAGATAGATTGGTAGATAGGTAAGAGATAGATAGATAGATAGATAGATAGATAGATAGATAGATAGATAGATAGATAGATATACATACATACATACATACATACATAGATAGATAATCTCCAGATAAATTATTATCACTGAAAATAAATAAGTTTATAACAAAAGCATGCTTGTAGGAACTTAAGTGGTACAATTATAAAAATATCAAGTTTCTGTTATACTCCTAAGAATTAGTATTAAACTTAATTTCTTGAGTGATTTCAGTATCTTAAGTAGAGATAAGTCTCACAATAAAATCACTATCATTTAAACTAAAGAAAAAACGGTTCTGTGTCAATTCTTCTCTAACATTAAAGAAACAAACAAGTAAGGAAGAAAACTATCACAGATACTTAAACACAAATTTAATATTCCCAATTACACAGGTATATTAAGGGCCTCCTCGTGAATTTAAAAGTACTCATTCCATCTATTGAAAATGGCCTTTTCTAATATCTTTTTTCTTATCAGTCTTTCTAAAGGAGTATTATATATTACTGGTTCTATTTTTTTCCACATTATATTAAAAACACAACATAAAATCTACCCTCTTAACAAATATTTACATACAAATACAAAACTGTTAACTATACAAACAATATTGTACTGCAGATCTTTAGAATCTGTCTTGTATAACTTAAGCTTTATATTAGTTTAACAGCAACTTTCAATCTCCCACTGCCGCCATCCCCGGGCAAACACCATTTTGTTCATTTCTTTACATGTGACTGTTTAAGATATTGCACGTAACTGGAATCATGCAGTATTTGTACTATTGTGACTGGCTTATTTCACTTAGAATAATGTGCTCTAGGCTTATTAATCCATCACACGTGTCAGAATTTTCTTCTTTTTTAAGTGTGAATAAAATTTCATTGTATGCATATATCATATTTTCTTTATCCATTCATTTATCAATAAGCATTTAAGTTTCTTTCCATATCTTGGCTGTTACCAATAATGCTACAATGAACATAGGGGTACAGATATACATGTCTAATTTTGATTTTGTTATTTGTGGTTTTGGTGTCATATCCAAGAAATCATTAACTAGAATAATGTCAAGTAGTCTTTCTCTTATGTTTTCTTCTAGTTGTTTTACAATTTCAGATCATATGTTTAAATCTGTAATCCATTTTGTGTAAATGTTTATGTATGTGTAAGATAAAAGTCCAATTTCCTTCTTTTGCATGTGGATCTTCGGTTTTCCTAGAATCATTTGTTGAAGAGACTACCCTTTCTCCCTTTTGTATTCTTAGAACCCTTGTCGAGGTTAAGTTGACTGTGTACATGAGAGTTTATTTCTGGGCAGTCTATTCTGTTCCATTGGTCCATATATATGCTTTTATGCTGGTATCATCATTTTTAAATACTATAGATGTGTAATATTCTGAAATCAGAAAGTGTGATGCCTCCAGCTTTGTTCTTTCAAGACTGCTGTGTTATTCATAGTCTTTAGCATAAAATTATCCATATGAATTTTAGAATTATTCTAGTATTTCTATTTAAAAAATGACATTGAGACATTTTATGGAGACTGCATTAAATCTGTCGATTTATTTGGGTAGTGTAGACATTTTAACAATATTAAGGCTTCCATTCATGAACAAAGGATGTCTCCATTTATTTGTGTCCCTTTTATTTAATTTTTTTTTTATTTTCAGTGTACAACTTTTTCACTTCTTTGGTTAATTTTATTCCTCAGTGTTTTATTATTATTGGTGTTACAAATAGTATTGTTTTCTTAATTTCTTTTCTGAATAGTGTCTTGATCAATTTTGTATTGCTGTAAAGAAATACCGGAGGATGAGTAGTTTATAAAGAAAATATGTTTATTAGGCTCAAAGTTCTGCAGGCTGGAGGAAGCATAGCACTGGCATCTGCTGAGGATTTTTGTGCTACATCAAAACATGGCAGAGAATGTCAAAGGGGAAGCAGGCATGTGCAAAGAGGGACCAAACAGGAGGAAAAACCTCACTTTATAACAAACAAGAACTAATCTATTCCCATGATAACTAATTTCACCTTTCCTGGAGAATATCTCACTACTGGGAGAACAGTACCAAGACTTTCACGAGGGACCTACCTCCATGAGCCAAACACCTCCTAACTAGCCCCAACACCATCACATTGGGGATCAAATTTAAATGTAAGTTTTAGGAGGACAAACCAACAGTATCAAAGTTAATAACAAAGACCTCATCGTTAATGTATAAAAACAGAACTGATTTTTATATGTTTATTTGGTATCCTGCCACTTTCCTAAATTCATTCACTAGTTTTCATTTTTTAAGTGCCTTTAAGGTTTTCTACATATAAGATCATGTCATGTACAAAAAGAGACAATTGTGCTTCTTCCTTTCTGATGTGGGTGCCTTTTTTTACTTTTTTTCCTAATTGCTCTGGCTGTCTTCTAGTACTATGTTGAATACAAGTGGTGAGAATAGGAAAATTGACAAATGTGTAAAAAATAAACACATTCTTGAAACCAATAAGTCATAAAAAATAGAGAAATTAGAAAATATCTCAGGACAAATGAAAATGACAACGCATCACACACCAAACTTATGAGATGCAGCAAAAGTAGTAATAATTTGGAAGTTTATAGCAATAAACACCTTTATTAAAAAAGAAATATGTCAAATATGCAATCTAACTTTAATCCTCAACGAATTAGGGGCGGAAAAAAGACCAAAGATAGCAGAAGGAAAAAAATAATAAAGACTGGAGCAGAAATGAGCAAAATAGAAAGTAGAAACACAACAGAAAGAAATCAACAAAATTAAGAGTTTTTTTTTGAAAAGATAAACAAAATTAACTAACAAACTTCTAGCTAGACTAAGAAAATAGAAGAGACAAGACTCAAGTAAATAAAATTAGAAATGAAAGAGGACTCATTACAACTGACAGCACAGAAACAAAAAGAATCTTAACAGACTAAACAATGATAAGCAAATGAATTAGATAACCTAAAAAACTGATACATTTCTAGAGATGCAATTTACCATGACTGAATTATGAATAGAAAATCTTAACAGATCAGTAACAAACAAGGACATTGAATCTGTAATCAGAAACCTCCCAACAAATGATAATCCAGAACTAAATGGCTTCACTGGTAAACTTTACCAAACATCTAAAGAATAATTAATGCCACTCCTTCTCAAACTCTTCCAAAATATTGAACATACGTGAACCCTGAAAATTTGAGACAGGTGTCAGTTAATTTAGAAAGTTTATTTTGCCAACGATGAGGACATGCACCTGTGACAAGCCTCAGGAGGTCCTGACTACATGTGCCCAAGGTAGTCACAGCACAGCTTGGTTTTATACATCTTAGGGAGACATGAAACATCAATTAACATACGTAAGATGAACATTGGTTTAGTCAGAAATGCAGGACAATGTGAAGCACAAGCTGGAGGGCTCACAGGGGAGGGGGCTTCTTCCAGGTCATAGGTAGGTAAGAGACAAATGGTTGCATTCTTTTGAGTTTCTGAATAGCCTCTCCAAAGGAGGCAATCAGATATGCATTTATCTCAGTGAGCAGAGGAGTGACTTTGAGTAGAATGGGAGGCAGGTTTGCCCTAAGCAGTCTCAGCTTGATATTTTCCTTTAGCTCAGTAATTTGGGAGCCCCAAGATATTTTCCTTTCACACATATCACAATCATATGTGCAGTATGTTTAATTTGGAACACTTCTGACTCAGCTATGGTTAAAAAAAATCAATACACATTATCTGTTACTGGTGAGTTTTTAGTTGACAATTTTTATTATTGTTTAGAAGTAGCAATTTTCTAAACACAATTTTTGAAGCCTCCACAAATCTAAATAGTTTTACCCACATATATTTTATGGCCAATTTTTAACCTACTGCTATATGAAAATTATACACTTGTGACTTAATTCATTCTGTTACCTAAGACTTAGATCCTCCTCCTACATACTGTCATCTGCTTACTGAAATTGTAGTTATTTATTATATATCATATATAGACTTGATTATTGTGATGGCTGTTTTATATACTATTGAGTGATCCTGAGATAAAATGAACTAGCATTTATGCTTATACTAATAGATGTCTCACAAAAAGAGATGAGATTTCTAGTACATTACTGGCAAAAATAGTGAAAAGAAATGGTTAGGAAGAGAGTGAAGGTTTGAGTAGGTAGTGTAATTAGTGAAAATAACAGAGATCAGTAGCATAATTAAGAAAATGCAAACAAGATTGTAAATGATAGCCCTTAAACTTGTATAGGAACCCCAGCAAGAGAGACATAAAACTGAAAGCATAAGCTCTGGGTTGGGGAGTAGTTTGATGAGTACATTTAATTGAGTCTAAAGGCACACAGGTCACACGAAAGCAAAAGAAATTATAAAAATGTCAATTGTGAATAATTAGAAAATCTTATTAAGTATTATTAAATTTTCTATCAAACAGCCAGGAAAAGAAACCTTCTTTCAGACATTCCATTAAACCTACATTGAAAACTACCTTCTGCTTCCCTACAACTGAATTTTGCCACCATTAATTAACTATCCTTACTCTGGAGTATCTGTAAATGAGAGAAGAATTTTCTATGTAATTGGATAAGTGCTCATGAATAAAATAGTTATTAATAATGTATGAGTCTATTAAAAGTCAAAAACAATGCATGTTGATAATTTTCACTAAACCCTTTCCCCTGAATCCTCTATTTCTAAAAATTATTGTATTTCTCTTTGATATGTAAAGTTAAGGAAAAGGGCAAGGTGACATCTTAGGGTTTCTTATAGTGCCATAATTTTATACTATATAATCCAAGGTTTTCTAATATATGTCTTACATTAGTCAATAACCAAAAAACCAACATCTGTAAACATCATTTTTAGAATTCATAAAATGCTGGAAAAAAAAGACTCAATATATTGGAATGTTTCCCAGAATAACTCTGATAGTTTGCCAAGGTTGATTAGGAAATTTTCTGTCATAAGAAAATATAAACACCTCATTTTTATTATTCATATTACCATCTAGTCTACAGTCTTGATGCAACATTAGATCAAATTTAGTCACTGCAGACTATTTAAAATTTATCCCAGTAGATTTATTAAATAATTCAGATAAATTATATTAAGCAATGTTGGTATATATTAACTATAAAACAATTTCACAAGCCCCAATTCTTCTAATTATTTTTTACTTCCTTGCATAATGTCACATATTTAATTTTTGAATAATTCAGTGTTACTCCCTCCTTTCTTGTCAGAATTTCCAAATCATTTTGAAGACAAAATGAAAAATAATCCTTAGGCTTTTGCACAAAAAAATACTCAAAGTACGCATTCCACTTTTCCACAGAACAGTAAGGAGGCAGCATATGTCTTAGCATGTGTAAAAGCGATCTACGGAGGTGATTGGTGTCTCTCTGCCAAAAAATATGGAGAAATATTTGATAGGTGACGTAGCTTTATAAAAAGGTATGCTGCATTTCTGTAATGTATTTGTGGGTTGTGATGGAAGACCTAAGAAGTTTGTCAAATATCCCGGCCTGTAACCTCAGCAGTTTGGGAGGCCGAGGCAGGAGGATCACCTGGGGTCAGGAGTTCAAGACCAGCCTGGCCAACATGGCGAAACCCCATATCTACTAAAAACAAAGTACAAAAATTAGCTGGGCATGGTGGCATGTGCCTGTAATCTCAGCTACCCAGGAAGCTGAGGCAGCAGAATCACTGGAATCCGGGGGACAGAGGCTGCAAAGAGCTGAGATTGCGCCACTGCACTCCAGCCTGGGCACAGAGCAAGACTCCGTCTCAAAAAAAAAAAAAAAAAAAAATCAAAACTGCTTCTCGGTCTTGTGAATTCAGGTAGGCTAAACATTACCTCCAGATGAACCCTAAAAAAATTAATTGTCCCCTTTAAGGACAATTTCAAAAACTACAATTGAATGATCTGTTATAAAATTCAAATCTTACTCTAGTTTAAAAAGAGGAAAATGTGGTCTCATGAAATCATTACTGCTGAGATTTTCTGAGTCTAACAGAAATACTTAAATTTCTAGATACTCTATATAACCATACATTAAATTTTGTTCAGAAAAAACATACATGCTAATGAAGAAATTGGTAGGAAAGAGCAATGATATGTCTTCAGTTGTTGTTTATGGTAAGTGTGACCTCACCAGCAGAACACAGGTCGAAGTATCAATACCAAATAAAATAAGGTTAAGTACAAAACACAACGAAATCAAGCATACCACCCCCATCTCTTTTAGTAATATGGATCGCAGTTTTTATGACGTCTGAGTAATGGATTCTTAGACAGGAATTAACACCAGATATGCATATGTCTGTTGAGTGACTTGCTGGTATTACCAAAAAGAATGTAAGCTAAAAAGGGAGGTGAAAGTATAAGAATGCTGAGATAAAATTGGAAGTATTACAATGGAAGTCATCAGGTATGATTTGAAGATGATAAATAAACTAGGAAGGTTATTTATTGGACTTCAGATGAGAAAGATACCATGGAGAAGAACTGAAAAACGATCTGTAAACTCATGCATGAAAAAACAGTATTCAGGAAAATTCACTTTAGGCTTTACCATGAAGACATACATATAATTCCCATGGAGTTTATAAAGATTTAGTAAGATGCAATATAGGACTGAAATTTGTCTGTGGAAGGGAAATATTGCTCAATAAATACAGACTTGTTAGAGAGGACTAAAGTATCTGGTATCACTGTATGTGTCTATTTGCACAGATACCTAAAATTATAAGAGTGAAATATATCTAAAAAGTAGTTATATGATGATTAATGTAGAGAAGAGAACAACTTACAAAGTTGTAGGCATAAAATTCCTGATAACACAGTGAGATAAAAAGTAGATAATGCAATACTGACTCAGAAAGGTAGCACAAGGGCAAAATACAGAATTAAGAGACAATTTCAAAAATGGAGACATCTGCTAGAAGTCTTACTAAGCTAAAATCAGCATTGTGATAAATTCTTTAATTTACCGATAATTTAATAGAAAAAATAACAAAAAAAATAAATATAGATCTAATTCTATTAATATTAGTTGATTAAATGAGAATTTGGTGGAAACAATGAGCATAGGTAAGGATGGAGTAATGTGAAATAGTCAAATATTTATCTAAATCTTTGAAGAGGCAGATTGCAAATTTCATGATCTATAGGTTGTGATTCTTAAAAGTAAATATAGTTTAAGAAGACTAAGAATCATAATGCTAAGTATATAGTTATAAATGACATGTGAAGAAAAGTTAGTCTCTAAAACATGAATACAATTTTATATACAGCCACTCAGTGCATTCATTTCTAGAAAAATACATTTTAAAAAGTGTAAAGGTTCTTGATTAACGGATCAGAGAAAAACTGATAATAAGGATGTTACGATTTTTCTGGTATAGTCTGTTGAAAGTCTCAAAGTAAAATGTGACTCAAAAATTATCTAGAAAATATAAGCTATTTTTTATTTATATCCAGAACAACTAGCAGAATAAATAATACATATTTTCATTTTGGAGATGGTGAAGTTATTAAAATGAATGACAGAAATAGCACAAAACTGCTCAACCTTAATATAATGCACAACTATATTTAGAATACTATTCTTCAAGCTAAAAACTGTGGAACAAACACTGGCAAGAATAAACTAAATCCTAAAGTATTTGGCATTGATTTCAAGAGGTCATGTAATTGCTTTACATAAATCCAAGATTGCAGTCTACCAGAAAAGTTCCCAGATGATATTGCCAGAGCACTGTTTACAATCCTGTACAAATAATGGGATTCAGAAGAAGTGACAACAAATTGAGGTAGACAAATGCAACACTATTTTTTTTTAAGGTGGAAGAAATTGCATTCTGCAATGAGTCAGTGAGTTTGATGTTACCTACAAAAACTATGTCAGCGTATATAGATAAAATAATGGTTTGTAAGTATTTAATACAATAAAAACTCTGTATTAGAAGTCAATTATGCCATTAAACCAACATCCACATATATCTGGATACCAGTAGAAAACCATCAGAGAGAAGGGAAGGTGGACCGATTTACTCTCTAGGTCTGATCTCTAAGAGAGGTGTCACACATTCCATTCAGAAAATAATCTGGAGAATTCAAGTGTATTCGGAACTGGCATAAATACCAGAAATTTTCACAGTGATAATAAATTAAGGAGTCCAGTCCCTCGATAAAAACCTGTGTGTGATTTCTCAGATTTGATCACAGACAATTTCAAAGACTTTACCTGGCAGGCCTCACGGGGGAAAGCTGCCCTCCCTACACCAGACTTGCCAAACAGCCAGTGCATGGGCATCTCTAAAAGGACTTAAGACAAGGACTCAGAGCTTTTCCTCAGGCACCTCTATTGAGTCCTTATTATGAGATGGAGGGTGGAGAGGAAAACTTTAAAGATGCTTTTTCCTACCCTGACTTGGTACTAAGTAGCTTTATTTTATTTTTATTTTAAGTTCTGGGTTACATGCACAGGATGTACAGGTTTGTTATACAGGTAAACATGTGCCACGGTGATTTGCTGTACCTGTTAACCCATCACCTAGGTATTGAGCCCAGCATGCATTAGCTATTTTTCCTAATGCTCTCCTTCCCCCTACTCCAACCCTCAACAGTCCCTAGTGTTTTGTTCCCCTCCCTGTGTCCATGTGGACTCATCGTTCAGCTCCCACTTATTAGTGAGAACATGCAGTGTTTGGTTTTTGGCTCCAGCATTAGTTTGCTAGGGATAATGGCTTCCAGCACCATCCATATTCCTGAAAAGGACATGAGCACATTCCTCTGTATGGCTGCATAGTATTCCATGGTGTATATGTACCACATTTTCCTTATCCAATCTATCATTGATGGGCATTTGGGTTGATTCCATGTCTTTGCTATTGTGAATACATATGTGTGCATGTGTCTTTATAGTAGAATGATTTATGTCCCTTTAGGTATATACCCAGTAATGGGATTCCTGAGTAAACGGTATTACTGGTTCTAGAACCTTGAGGAATCGCCACACTGTTTTCAACAATGGTTGAATTAATTTACACTCCCACCAACAGTGTAAAAGCGTTGCTATTTCTCCACATCCTCTCCAGCATCTGTTGTTTCCTGACTTTTTAATTATTGCCATACTAACTGGTGTGAGATGGTATCTCATTGTGGTTTTTATTTGCATTTCTCTAATGACCAGTGATGATAAGCTTTTTTCATATGTTTGTTGGCTGCATAAATGTCTTCTTTTGAGAAGTGTCTGTTCATTTCTTTTGCCTGCTTTTTAATGGGGTTGTTTTTTTCTTGTAAATTTGTTTAAGTTCCTTGTAGATTCTTGATATTAGACCTTTGTCAGATGCATAGATTGCAAAAATTTTCTCCCACTCTGTAGTTTGCCTATTCGCTCTGATATTAGTTTTCTTTTGCTGTGCAGAAGCTCTTTAGTTTAATTAGATCCTATTTGTCAATTTTTGCTTTTGTTGCAATTGCTTTTGGTGTTTTCATCATGAAATACTTGCCCATGCCTTTGTCCTGAATGGTATTGCCTAGATTTTCTTCTAGGGTTTTTATAGTTGTAGATGTTACATTTAAGTCTTTAATGCATCTTGAATTAATTTTTGTATAGGTGTAAGGAACGGGTCTGGTTTCAATTTTTTCCATATGGCTAGACATTTCTCCCAGCACCATTTATTTAATAAGGAATCCTTTTCCCACTGTTTGTTTTTGTCAGGTTTGTTGAAGATCAGATGGTTGTAGATATGTGATCTTATTTCCGAGTTCTCTATTCTGTTCCATTGGTCTATGTGTCTGTTTTTGTACCATTACCATGTTGTTTTGGTAATTGTAGGCTTGTTGTATAGTTTGAAGTCTGGTAGTGTGATGCCTTCAACTTGCATAGGATTATCTTAGCTATACAAGATCTTTTTTGTTCCACATGAATTTTAAAATAGTTTCATCTAATTCTGTGAAGAATGTCAATGGTAGTTTAATGCCAATAGCATTGAATCCATAAATTACCTTGGGTAGTATGGCCATTTTCATGAGCAGGAAATGTTTTTACATTTGTTTGTGTCCTCTCTGATTTCCTTGAGCAGTGGTTTGTAGTTGTTGTAGTTCTTCAGTTCCCTTGTTAGCTGTATTCCTAGGTATTTTATTCTTTTTGTAGCAATTGTGAATAGGAGTTCATTCATGATTTGGCTCCCTGCTTGCCTGTTGTTGGTGTTTAGGAATGCTTGTGACTTTTTCACATTGATGTTGTATCTTAAGACTGCTGAAGTTGCTTATCAGCTTAAGAAACTTTGGGGCTGAGACGATGGGGTTTTCTAGATATAGAATCATGTCTTCTGCAAAAAAAGACAATTTGATTTCTCTCTTCCTATTTGAATACCTTTATTTCTTTCTCTTGCCTGATTGCCCTGGCCAGAACTTCCAATAGTATGTTGAATAGGAGTGGTGAGAGAGGACATCCTTTTCTTGTGCTGGTTTTCAAAGGGAATGCTTCCAGTTTTTGCCCATTCAGTGTGATACTGACTGTGCTTTGTCATAAATGGCTCTTATTATATTGAGGTATGTTCCTTCAATACCTAGTTAATTGAGAGTTTTCAACATGAAGGGATGTTGAATTTTAAGGAAGGCCTTTTCTGCACCTATCAAGATAATCATGTGGTTTTTGTCTTTAGATCTGTTTATGTGATGAATTATACTTATTGATTTCTATATGTTGAACCAGCCTTACATCGCATGGATGAAGCCAACTTGATCATGGTACCAAGTAAATTTTAATCCTAGTCCTCCCTGCTTATTTCTCCCCAGCCCCAGTGCTCATAAAAATGTCAGTGACCTTTGTTTGAAATTGTATTATAGGCTAAATTTTTCCCCTCAATATTCATATGTTGAAGCTTTAACCCTCAGTACCTAAGAATGTAACTGTATTTGGAGACAATGGCTTTAAAGAGGTAAAATTAGGTTATATGAGACGGGGGGTGTGCTAATTCAATCTTATTGTTCTTCTTCTAAGAAGAGATTATATGGACACCAATACTTACAGAGGGAATAACACATGAAGCCATCTCAGGAAGACAGCCATTCACTAGCCAAGGACAGAGGCCTTAAGAGAAATAAACCCTAGCAATGTCCAGAATTCTAGCTTTGAGGACCATGAGAAAATAAAATTCTTGTTTAAGCCACCTAATCTGTGGAACTTTCTTATGACAGGTGTATTAGTTTTATAGGGCTGCCATAACAAAATACCACAGACTGGGTAACTTAAAGGAGAGAAACTAATTTTTTTAAGAGTTCTAGAGGTTGGAATTCCGAAATCAAGGTGCCAGCCAGTTTAGTTTCTCCTAAGGCCTCTCTTCCTGGTTTGCAGATAGCCACCTTCTCTTTGTCCTTACAAGACCTTTTTTTCTTTGTGTGCAAATCCCTGCTGTCTTTTGTGTGCCCTAATCTTTTCATATAAAGACAACAGTTAGATTGGATTAGAGTCTACTTTAATGACTTCATGTGAATAAATCACCCATTTGAAGATCCTATTTTGCAAATAGTCACATTCAGAGGCACTGGGGATTAGAGCTTCATCATATGAATTTTGGGAGTACACAATTTAGTCCATAACATCAGCCTAATTAAACTCATACAGGCACTCTGAACAGTGAGATGGTCCACATGTCTACATCAATCCACATGAACTTCTATCAGCACACTGTTATATGAGGGAAAATGAAATACGATGAGTTGACATTTTCTTCAATCTTAGCATCATATTCCTATTATTGCAGTAAGTGGTTAAATATTTGATTATTGTTTTCATTTTTGACTTGTTGCTTTAATCAGTTACTATCTCATTTCACTCTCTAGCTCAGTGGAGTGCCTGACATAAATACACTAGTTGAAAAAGATCCTAGATGATGATTGAGAGTATAGAACAATGCTCAAATGTTCAGCTCCCCACTAGAAAGAGCCTGAAATAAATTAAGATGTTCAGAGACATAGTCAAGTAGGTGGGAACTCAGTGGTGAAACAGAATGAAGCAAATAAGACATAAGCACAGGGACCAGCAATAGCTACATTCACTGGTAACATGGAGAGACAAATACCAGTGCAATTAAGTGTTGAGATTTGTTCATAAAAGCCACTCCACATTTCATGCCACAAAGGTTAATTCCAGAACCTACCCCTCTTTTGTTGACTTCTCAAAATTATCACATATTGTCATGGGTGTGGTGAAGAAGGAGAACACAGTTGTGAAGAAAATGTCTGACATTGATATTTATTAAGAAAATGATACATTGCATGGATTAAAGATTTAAATGTAATAAATCAAACTAAAAGAATCCTAAAAGATCTCATTTTCCCTATTTTTGTACCAAATTTAATTGCATATTTTAAAACAACTAAAGGAGTATAACTGATTGTAACACAAAGGATAAATGCTTGAGTTAATGGATACCCCATTTACTCTGATGTGATTATTATGCATTGCAAGCCTGTATCAAAATATTTCATGTAACCCACAAATATATACACTGACTGTAAACCCACAAAAATAAAAAATAAAGGAATCCTAGAAGAAAATCTAAGAAATATCTTTCTGGACATCACCCTTGGGAAATAATTAATGACTAAGTCTGCAAAAGCAATTGCAATAAAAACAAAAATTGACAAGCGAGACTGAATTAAACTAAAGAGTTTGTGCACAGCAAAAGAAACTATCAACAGAGTAAACAGATAACCTACAGAATGGGAGAAAATATTGGCAAACTATTCATCTGATGAAAGTCTAATATGCAGAATATATAAGAGCTTAGACAATTCAACAAGAAAAAACCAGATAACCTCACTAAAAAGTGAGTGAAAGAGATGAAGAGACACTTTTCAAAAGAAGATATGCAAGCAGCCAACAAACATGAAAAATGCTCCACATCACTAATCATCAGAGAAATGCAAACCAAAACCACAGTGAGATACCATCTCACATCAGTAAGAATGGCTATTATTAAAAAGTCAGAAAACAACAGATGCTGGCAAGGCTATGGAGAAAAGCGAATGCTTACACACAGTTTGTCAAAATGTAAATTATTTCAGCCACTGTGGAAAGCAGTTTGGAGATTTTTCAGAAAAACTTGAAACAGAACTACCATTTGATCTAGCAATCCCATTATTGAATATATACCCAAAAGAAAATAAATAATTCTACCAAAAAGACAAATCAACCTATATGTTCATCACAGCACTATTCACAATAGTGAAGACATGGAATCAATATAGTTGCCTGTCAATTGTGAATTAGATAAAGAAAATGTGATACATATACACCACTGAATACTACATAGCCATTAAAAAAATCAAAATAAGATTTTTGCAGCAACATGGATGTAGCTGGATGCCATTATCTTAAGCAAATTAACATAAAAACAGAAAAGCAAATTCCACGTGTTCTCACTTATAAGTGGGAGCTAAACATTAGGTATGCATAGGCATAAAGACGGGAACAATAGACACTGGCAACTAGAAGAGGGGGAAGGGAAGAATCGGGGGAGAAGTTGAAAAACTAACTATTGTATAGTATGATCACTATCTAGGTGATGGAATCAATCATAATCCAAACCTCAGCATCACACAATATTCCCATGTAATAAACCTGCACATGTGCACCAAGAATCTAAAATAAATGTTCAAATTATTTACAAATATATAGCAATGTTGTGTATTCGTGGAATGTAAAACAGCAGATTTTTGTAAAAAAACTATTCTTTTATTAAGTAGATAGATGACAAGTCACAGCTAACTTACACATATATTTCAATAAATAGATACATGCTGAGGCACAGGGAACCAACACACACATTTCATTTTTTAAGAAATATTTCAGTTTATTGTTAAATCAGTTTTTTTGAGAAAAAAACACTCCTCTATTAAAAATTTTAGAGTTTTTATTTTATTTTTCTTTTTTTTAAACTTTAAGATCTACGTCCAGAATGGTATTTCTAGATCATCTTGCAAGGTTTTTATACTTGTCGTTTTTATAATTGAGTATTCCATCTCAAATTGATTGTTTTATGTGATGTAAGGAAGCGGTCCAGTTTCAGTCTTCTGCATATGGCTGCTACCCAGTTATCCCACCATTATTTATTAAATAGGGAATCTTTCCTCCATTGCTTGTTTTTGTTAACTTTGTCGAGGATCGGATGGTACTAGGTATGTGACTTCATTTCTGGGATTTTTATTCTGTTCTATTGGTCTATGTGTCTGTTTCTGTATCAATACGATGCTGCTTTTATCACTGTAGTCTAGTAGTATACTTTGAAGTACTGTAATGTCTCTAGCTTTCTTTTTTCTTAGAATTGCATTAGCTATTCTGACTTTTTTTGGTTCCATATGAATTTTACAATAGTTTTTTCCTAGTTCTATGAAAAATGTCACTGATAGTTTGATGAGCGTAGCATTAAACCTGTGAATTGCCTTGGGCTGTATGGCCATTTTAATGATATTGATTCTTCTTATCCATGAGCATGGAATGGTTTTCCATTTGTTTGTGTCATTTCTGATTTTTTGAGCAATGTTTTGTAATTATCATTGTAGTGACCTTTAACCTCCCTGATTAGCTGTATTCCTAGGTATTTTACTCTTTTTATGTGTGGCAATTGCAAATGGGATTGTGTTCTTGGTTTGGCTTTCAGCTTGGACACTGTTGATGTATAGAAATGCTACTGATGTTTATACATTGATTTTGCAGCCTGCAACTTTGCTAAAGTTGTTTATCAGGTCTAAGAGCTTTCAGCCAGAGAACACGGAGTTTTCTAGGTATAGAATCATATCATATGCAAACAGAGATATTCTGACTCCCTCTCTTCCCATTCGGATACATTTTATGTCTTTTGGAACAATTTTTATACAAAGTGTCCTTAAATTTAATAAATTTACTATTAATAAAAAAGAAAATAACACACCCCTAACAAATTCAATTTGCTTTGATGAGAGTGCCTAGTGTGCTGAACCATATCAATGTGTAAAAAAATCTCATACCTGAATTTATACCATGATTGCATTCAAACATTTCATGATAGACACATGGAAATGATTTTATTATTTAGTAAAGGGAGAAAAAGTGGAAACTGTTTAGAATTACAATGACGAGTGCTCTTTGTTTTATGAGGGAGTTATGCTCTAATAAGCCCATTGTGAGTTTAAAATTGTGTAAATCAAAAATGCATTTAATACACCCCCTACTGAACATCATAGCTTAGCCAAGCCTTCCTTAAAGGTACTCAGAACAGTCACTTTGGCCTAAAGTTGGAGAAAATCTTCTAACACAAAGCCTATCTTGTAATAAAGCATTTAGTATCTATTGAATTCTGTACTGAAAGTGAATATATGAATGGTTATATGGGTAACCAAATATGATTTCTACTGAATGCATATCATGTTTGCAACATTATGAAATTAAAAAATTGTAAGTCAGGGATCATATGTAGTTGAATGTCCATAAATAAAAACTTCTGATTAAGGGATAACTATCAAACTGGAGGGAATTTTAAATAATTTTACTGTCAGCTGTATACTATTAAATATTTGTATTAGTGATATAAACAAAGACATTAATTACTTGCTAATAAAATTTGTGGAAAACATGAACCAAGAAAGAAAAATTGACATGTTAAACAGTAGGATGAAATTCTATAAAGATTTAATGGGGTGATATCTAACAAGATAAAATTGAACAGAAATAAATGTAAAGTTATGTATTTGAGTCTAAAACCTGGACAAATCAAAAGAAACGTTGCCTAACTGGTTTATGTTATTAAGAATTTTGCAGATATTCCTTCAAAGAAATGTATTTATGCAGGAGGACTTCAAGATGACTGACTATAGGCATCTGGTACCTCCTTCAAAACTAAGAACTGAAATAGCAAGAAGGTAATTACACTTCAAATAAATTACCTAAGATAAAATATTGGAATTCAACACAGAAGTCACAGGAAATTCCTAACACAAGGAAGGAAAGTGAAGCAAGGCAGCCTGATTTGCTGGGATCCTGTACAGCCTTCCCAATGCAGGGAAAGGGTAAGTAAGTCACCCCCAAAAGTCTACATTCTCACCACGGACTCCAGATAGTCCAGCCATCGGAGACCTCCTCAACCCATCAGAACCCCAGACTAACATTAAGAGCTGCCTGGAGACCAGTTGATGGCATTGCTCCAGAGAAAGAGCACATGTTGGGTTTCACTCACATCCCAAATTCTAAGCAGCTGCTGCAAGGTGACATTTTAAGTGCCTAGCCATCACCACACTGCACTCTGCCCTGGGGGTCAACAATCCCTTAATCTCCACATCCCTGGAACCCCAATGATATGCTCTGTCCACATCTGGGAACTGCTGCTGGCTGCAGCTGTCAGGGCTGAAGTATGAACAATTGGCTGTGATCTCACTACCCCAAGGAGCAGGGCCACTGTGCGTTTTAAATTGCCCTGAGAAAAGGCTACTCCACTTAGTGCTGCCGCCTGGAGACCCAGCTGCCTGTTTATGGCTGTTGCCACTGAAAGCCATCCCACCAGGGAGCGGCAAGGATGCAGCAGAGCCACTGCTGCCCCAAGCAGCATTGTAGAGGTTTGAGAATTTTGTCATCAATGACTACCACAGTCAGTGCCAACAAACTCCACAGAGAAGCTCAGGATAGTTCTGCCCAGCACAACACAATCTCCTCAGTGCCCAGGCACACTGTCTGATGTCCTGGAGACCACTCTGTCCCATCTATCACTGTACCTGAGTACTCCTCTTAGGGTCTTGAGGACGGGCCCAAACAAACTTCTACTATGCCCACAGCTGGACTTACCCACATGCATCCCCTGTAGGCCCGAGGACTGACCCACACAGCCATGACCATCACCACTGTGGAATGCTTGGAAGCCGGAGGATTGTCCTATCACTATTATTGCCATTGCCCATCACAAACTGCTGCACAGGGGCACAGAAAATTTGCCCACCATTGTAATTGCTGGCACCCAATCCAGCTGCATGGAGGACCAAAAGTCAGCCCACCTGGACCTGCTAACAATGGTGCCAGTATATGCTGCCCTGAGACACAAGGATATGCACATTCAGTCCACAATTGCCACCACTGAAGAGTGGTCCACCTGATATCACCATCTCCAGGAAAATATCATCACAGCCTGCATTAAAAACCACACACTAAGCCAATAAAGAAATCAAAGACACTATTGATGCTGTTTAACACTGAAAAGATCATACGGTGACTAAACTACTTCATGCACATAGAATAAAAGCCAGATAGTCCTACCCAACCAACATGACAAAAATATCTTCAGGAAAAAGTTCTTCCCCAAAAATATATTTTTTAAAAATTGAGGAATCCAACTATTATACCAAATGCACAGATAACAACAGGACACAAGAAACATAAATAAACAATAAAAATTTCACCTCCAAAAGAACACAATAGTTCTCTAGTAACACTCCAGTGAAGAAACTTATGAAATCTCAAAAAAAAAAAAGAATACAAAATAATGATATTAATAAAGGTCAATGAGATAAGAAATCTCAGAAAAACAATAAAAAGAAATACGAAATTTTTTTAAACAAATTCAGGATATGAATGAGAAATTTACCAAAAAGATAGATATTTTAAAAGAGAAAAAAAATCAGAAACCAAAAAATTCATTGAAAGAAACACAAAACACGTTTGAAAACTTCAAGAATACAGTATATGAAGCAGAAGAAAGAAATCAGAACTAGAAGACAAGTCTTTTGAAATAATCCAGTCAGACAAAAATAAAGAAAAAAATTTTAGAACTGTTGCAAGAAAAAGTAAAATAACTAGGAATGTACTTATCCAAGTAGAGAAAGATCTCTACAAGGAAAACTGCAAGACACTGCTGAAAGAAATTGTAGGTGACATAAACAAATGGAAACACAATCCATGTTCGTGAATGGGAAGAATCAATAGTGTAAGAATGATACTATTGCCCAAAACAATCTATAGATTCAATGTAATTCCCATCAATTACCATCATTATTCTTCACAGAACAAAAAAATCAATCCTAAAATTTATTTGGGATCAAAAAAGAGCCCACATAACCAAATAAATACTAAGCAAAAAGAAAAAATATGGAGGCTCACATTACCCAACTTCAAATTATACTACAAGACTATATTTACCAAAACATTATGGTACTAACATAAAAGTAGGCCCATAGATCAATGGAACAGAATGGAGAAGCCAGAAGTAAAGCCAAATGCTTACAGCCAACTGGTCATCAACAGAGCATGCCAAAACTTAAATTGACAAAAAGACACACTATTCCATAAATGGTGCTGAGAAAACTGGCAAGCCACATGCAGAAGAATGAAACTGGAACATCATATTGCACTATATAGAAAAATCAACCCAAGATGGATCAAAGACTAAAATATAAGACCTGAAAGCATAAAAATTCTAGATGATATCATCTGAAACACTCTTCTGGACATTGGCTTAGGTAAATAATTCATGGCTAAGATTCCAAAAGCAAATCAACAAGAACATAATAACAACTGGAACCTAATTAAACTATAGAGCCTCTGCCCAGCAAAATAATAATAGTAATAATAATAATCATTATTAGCACCAGCAGAGTAAACAGACAACCACAAAGTGGGAGAAAATATTCACAAACTATACATCCAACAAAGGACTAGTGTCAACAATCTACAAAAAACTCAAGCAAATCAGCAAGAGAAAAATAATTCCATCAACAAGCAAAAATGAATTGACATTTCTCAAAAGAAGATATACAAACAGTCAACAAACATATGAAAAAATGCTTAATATCACTAATCATCAGGGAAATGCAAATTAAAACCACAATGAGACAGCACCTTACTCCTGCAAGAATGGCCATAATTAAAGTTAAAAAATGACAGATGTTGACATGATTGTGGTGGAAAAGAAACACTTATAGACTACTGTTGGGAATGAAAATTAGTACAACCACTATGGAAAACAGTATGGATATTCCTTAAAGAACTAAAAGTAGAACTACCATTTGAAAGGCCGGGCGCGGTGGCTCACGCCTGTAATCCCAGCACTTTGGGAGGCCGAGGAGGGCGGATCAAAAGGTCAGGAGATCGAGACCACGGTGAAACCCCGTCTCTACTAAAAATACAAAAAATTAGCCGGGCGTGGTGGCGGGCGCCTGTAGTCCCAGCTACTCGGAGAGGCTGAGGCAGGAGAATGGCGTGAACCCGGGAGGTGGAGCTTGCAGTGAGCTGAGATCGCGCCACCGCACTCCAGCCTGGGTGAGAGAGCCAGACTCCCTCTCAAAAAAAAAAAAAAAAAAGAATTATTTAATACCCTCCCAACTTCTGTGTCTGTCGTTCTTTGTCCCTATTTATTTTCTGTCTCTCCCTGAAGAGTAGGTTACAGGGAGAAAAAGGGAGTGTTTATCCTGGCTCGGAGGATACACGTTTGTATGATAACTGCTTGTTCTCTGCAGTATAGCTGGTGCACTGTGATGTGAATACGAAAGCAGATTGCATTAGGCATATCTTAACTGAGCCAGTTTTCCAGTCACATTTGCTATCATGGGAGTGGAATGCTTTGAAGGAAACTGGAGTGTTATAATGATGCAATGAAACAGCTCAAGGTTTTAATAATTGTGTTTGTGGGGAAAGGATTCCAAGGAAATGTTTATGAAAGCAGATCTGTTCTTTTCTTTTTAACCTAGATTATCAGTTTCACAGAAATGAAGCTCTCTCTACTTTTAAGTAACACTCTTTTTTGCACATAAGTGATTACTGACCTTTGCTTGTTGTTTCTATCTGCTGATTTTTATAAAATACATTTGTTTAGTTTTTCAATAATCAACTCTCACATACAGTCTAAACCAGGAAACACTGATACTCCCTTAAACCTCATACATACATAATACTTGAGATACTAGGGTAAATTATATACTTCGTTGCCTTTCTTGGACAAATATTGATGAAAATTTAGTATGGACAAAACCCCTAACATTGGCATATAAATAGAAAAAGCCAATACATTTGTTTCAGTATTTATGCGTACATTTAAAAAAAAAATATGTTAATCTTAGTTTATAAAATACCTTACTTTGCTGGCATATATCAGGTCTAGAGATATAAAGGTAATTAACATTAATATTTAAAATGCATGTGGTTCAGAAGACAGCAAATGTCATACTCCTAACATATTTTAGAAAGAATTTAAGTATGATTAATATATCAAACTCAAAACAGAATTATCAAAAATAGCAGGTATGAAGAATTCATTCTCATAGATTATACATACAGATGATTCACAAAATTATAGAGTAATAGATTTTTAATAATTTTACACTTATAATAAATTATAAATTTATGTATAAATTATTATATTGTATATATTATAAAATATTTATTATAGTATATAATATATATTATATAAATATAGAAATATATTATTCAACATAATTATATTATACATTATTATAAAATATTTTACACTTTTGTAATGGGCTCACCTATCAACTCTGACACACCATTAGACTGATAGAAACGAACTGGTCATCAGATCAATTTACTCTACCAATATTTCATCAGAGAATTAGCCTATATCCAATAATACTAATTTTTAAATATTTCCAAAACTTCAGTACAGCACCACTTTTCTTCAAAAGAACTCTCTAAACTTCAAAATCTGAAAGTGCTTCATAAGATAAAATCCTTCCCTTTGCAGTCGGGAAAGCATTTAGTGCTACTAATAATGTTAATCTGATAGGAAATCCCAAATTTGAGTCTTACATAAGTAGAATCTAAAAATAAACACCTTTCCTCACTACTCTTTCTCATAAAGCATGTGTAATCAGTTGATGCAACTATTAAAAACACATGCAACTATTGAAAACAACATTCTAACCTTCACATCAGCTCTTCCCTGAATAAAATGATCACCTTTCAGTGACTATTGACTTCATAAAGTGTTTTTTATTTTTTTTGTTTTTAATATTAGAGTTGGTTCATCAGTGCTTGGAAATATGTTGCCATAAAGGATCAGGAGACAGCACAAGTGACGCCTGAATTTTGCACTGTTTTTCACCTTTAGAGTCAGATATTAGATTGAATTATAGAAAATGGCTGCAGCTGACTTGTATGTTTTTTATTATTAAAATTATATAAGCCACCAAAGACAGTGGAATCAATATTTGCAAAAGCTGACCTATAACAAAGTAAAAGGTTGTTAAATGATACTATAAATACTATTTACTTAAAGTTATGTTTCCTTTTAGAATTTTCAGAGAGACATTTAAACCTAGGATATTTTTGGGAGATTTTAAAAGCCACTTAATGTGAAAAAAAAAAAAACACTTGAATTAGGGAAATATTTAAAAATATTGTTTTATGTCAAACTGTCATCAGTAGTTAGCAAAAAAGGCTAACAATATAAAACAAATTAATAAAAAGAAACACTCTGTTGCAGTTATTCATGCAACTGTTCTTTCACTCTTACAAAAGATTTACATTTTGAATAAAATAGAAGTAACATTTGGTTGCCAAAAATATCTTACAGGCAAGTGTGCCAAAGATATTATATATTAACATCAAAATGTATTATGTTCACTGTGCAGTAATTCTTCTTGAGCTTTAACTCAGAGCCTTGATGGAGTTTTAGATGTCTTTAAACTTGGGTTATAACAGCAGAATTATGGTTTGATGAGCTTCTGAAAAAAATCCCTGGTATCTACAACAGACTTGGAGAAAATATCCATTACGATCAACAAATACAGAAACTTAAAACAGAATTGAAGTGACTGTTCTCATTTTTATAACAAGTTTTCTAAATCCATGAAACAGAAGTTTGCCCGATACCCTCCCAAAAAAACACACAAAATTTGCAAATGTATGACCTAAAAACTATAAAGATCCTGTCAGCATTATATTTGGTAAGGACAAATGAAAATGTATTCAAGGTTTTCACTTTACTTAATTAGGAATTGTATTTTATCATTTTCCCAAAAGATTGAGGATGCTTTGTAATAATGCACAATTATATGTTAAAAATAGGGAGATATATATATCCTATGTTCCTAAGCTCTGCCTGCAGCCTAAGAACTAAATATTTGTAAATAAATAATTTCAAAATTATTCATGTATACATTTAAATCTAAGTGTTTTTCTAAAGAATATTGTTTCTATTTCTTAACGAAAGTAGCTTGAGGGAGAAAATTGTGATCTTATAAGAAGAGACTACATTGGACAATTATATACATCTTCTGGGGATATATGGTCTAATGATACTCATTGTACATAAGGGTCATCTTGAGAGATTTTACAAAATGATGATCTTTAAATTTCACTTCTAGATATTCTAATTTAGTAGATCTGGGATGTGATGCATAAATTTAAAAAATCTCAACATAATTTTCATCTATAGCCAGATTTGGCATTAATCGAATTTGCCTATCACTGTTAAAAAGAGTAGAGAACAATACAAGACTTCAACAAAGAGATTTATATCTGTTTGTTAGGCTAGACAATAGAGTATCAAATCAGGAATTTTAAATTGTTTGAGGACAGAAAAGGAATTGTATTACCAAGTAATTTATGGATTAAGATATTGTTATAATCAAAGGGCATCATCACAAGAAGCTCTAGTAAATCATTCTCAATTTCATGTCCAGAAACCAGAGCCTAGAACATATTATGCAGATAGATGAGGAGATCACTAAGTATTATATTATTTAAAGATTAACATAACTGAGAAATCACATGAGGTATGCATTTTGGATAAGTTGATTTTCTAAGTACCAAGCTTTATATTGTACTTATTTATGGTAATTAAAAGTCAAAAAATAAACATCTGCTTCTAAAAAAGATAAAGTAACAAGGATCAGATTTATCCTCTGACTTGAAACAACCAAAAATATGCAAAATATATAAAACAAGGAATTATAATACATGAAATAGTAGGTAATGGAAGGTAGCAAGACATCAGCTTAAACCTTGAGCGAGATTCCAGGCGAAAACACTGACAGAGAGACTCCAAGTACAGCCTGATGGGTTTCATAACTTGAAGAAACTGACCTAAGAGTCTACAGAGGACAAAAAGATTAAAATTCACAGGACAGAATACAAAATAGTAAAGGGCTATGTGGGGACAGCTCCAAATATTGGCAGTAAACCACCGCGAGTATTCAACAGAGAACTAATCAGCACATGGATGTTAGGAAATACCTAAGGTCCAGAAAAAAATGCCCCAAAATATTAGAGAAAAAAGGGAAAGAACATATGAGACAAATAAAAAACAAATAAAAATAGATATAAACCTATCCATATCTATTATATATCAATAATCAATAATTGTTACATCAATAATCATATAAAATATAAAATATCTATATTTTATTAAAAGCAAGAGTTGTCAGAATGGATTTAAACCTGAAGGAAAACCAAACTATTTGCTGTCTAGCAAAACATATTTTAAACATAAAGACACCAGTAGGTTAAAAACAAGGATGGAAGTTAGATATGCCATGCTGACACTAACCAAAAGAAAGAATAACTATCTTAACCTCAAGCAAAATAGATTTCAGAGCCAAGCATATCCCCATTGATAAAGAATGTCATTTGATAATGACAAATTGGTCAATTCATCAAGGGAAGTTAATAATTCCAAATGTGTATGCACTTAATATCATAGCTTCAAAATACATGCAGCAAAGCCTGATAGATCTGCAAAGACAAAGAGAGAAATCAACACGTATTTGCAGATCCTTCAATACCCATCTGTTAATAATTGATAGAACAGGTGGACAGATAAACAATAAAAAAATGAAATTATAAAAACACTGTCAATCAAATTTTTCTAAGAAACATTGTAGAACATTATGTCAAACAACAATAGAATAGTTATTTTTCATGGGCACATGGAAGATTTATGAAGACAGACCATAGTGTGGACTGTAAAACAATTATCAACAAAGTTTTCAAGATTTGGCTAATACAAAGTATGTTCTCTAACCACAATGGGATTAAATTAGAAATCATAAACAGATTTAATAAAAATCCAAAATATTTGATAACAACACACTTCTAAATCACCCATGCTTTTAAAAAATCAAAATAAAAATAGAGTACATTTTGAATTAAATAGAAATGAAAACAGAACATATGTAAAATTGGGGATTACCATTAATACAGTACTTGGAGTTAAATATATAGCACTATACAATTATATTACAAAAAAACAGAAAGGTCTTAAATTTGTGAGCTCAGCTTCTACCTTAAGATATTAGAAAATAAAAACCAAATTAAACCCAAATGAATAGAATAAAGGAAGAAAAAATAAAATATTTGCAAACTATGCATTCAACAGGAAACCAATATCCAGAATTTGTAAGGAACAAACAACTCAGCAACAACAAAAAATCAAATAATCCTGTTAAAAACTGGACAAATCCCATGAATATACACTTTTCAAAAGAAGACATACAAACAGATATCAAGCACACGAAAAAGTGCTCAACATCACTAATCAGAGAAATTCAAATTAAAACCATAATAAGATATTATCGTACACGACTGAGCATGACTATTATTAAAAAGTCAAAAAATAATCAATCTTGGTGAGTATGTGGAGAAAAGGAAAGGCTTATACACTGTTGGTAGAAACGTAAATTACTTTGCCCTCTATGGATAACAGTATGGAGATTTCTACAAGAAATAAGAACAGAACTACCACTTGATCCAGCTATCTCACTATTGGGTATACACCCAAAGGGAGAGAAATCATTGTCAAAAAGACACCTGCACTTGCATATTTATCACAGCACTACTCACAACAGCGAAGATAGGAAGTCAACCTAAGTTCCATCAATGCATGATTAGATAATGAAAACGTGGCATATGTATGCAATGAAATGCTATTCAGCCAAAAAAAAAAAAGAGTAAAATCATGTTTTTCCTAGCAACACAGATGGAAGTGAAGGACATTATCTTAGATGAATAACTTAGAAACAGAAAGTCAAATACCATATGTTCTCACTTATAAGTGGGAACTAAGTAATGTGTATACATAAAGTGTGGAATAATACACATTGGAGACGCAGAAGAGTGGGAGGTTGAGATGAGGGTGAGGAATGAGAAATTACTTAACGGGTACAATACGCATTATTTGGGTGATGGTTACAGCAAATGCTCAGACTTCACCACTAAGCAATATATCCATGTAACAAAGCTGCACTTTTACCCCTTAAATTTATAGAAATAAAAAAGCAGGAGAAACCAATGAAGAAGAAACCAGGAAAAAAAATATATATCAAAGCCAAACACTGGTTCTTTGAGATCAATAAATTGATATACAACTAGCCAGAGGTGGCATAACTATAGATTCTACAGATATTAAAAGGATAAATAGAAACTTTGTAGAACACATACCAATACATGTAACAACTTAGATAAAATGATTGTACTTATTAGAAAACAAAAATTGTTAAGTTTCTCAAGAAAAAATATATAGCCTAAATTTCTACATTTATTAAGTTAATAAAATTTAAAATTAAAAATGGAATTTTAAAGAAAGTTTTAAATTACAGGTACAATTTTGTTACCAGATAAAGGACTATTTGTTTTTCCTTTTTTCTTGAATTCCTTTCTTAGACTGTGATTTTCAAAGAATTGATTTATTTCATCTAGGTTTCCAAATTTATTAGCAGAAACTTTCCCTTAGTATTGTTTTATTGTCATTTCAATATCTATAGGATCTACAGTGATCTCTACTCTTTCATTTCTGATATTGATAATCTGTGGGTTTTCTTTTTCATTTTTCCTTGATCAGTCTTTAATGACACGACTACAATGTAAAAGTTTAAGAGTATTAGCACTTACAGACCTCAGTGAGTACACAGCACACCTGGAGGCAACACACAAAAGGTCAGGGAGCACAAACAGGAAGAAATAGGAGAGTCTGGCAACTAGCAGTATCTGTATCTATATCTATCTCTATATCTATCTATTTATATGTATATATTAGGGAATGAGATGTAGATCACTTTAAATTATCAGGCAAATGCCAGAATGGTTACTTGGAAGGAAGCGGTCCTTTGGGAATGCAGGCAACCCCGTTTGCTAGGTTGAAGAAATGTCTTTATGTCCTTATCTTTGGCTATCAACTTGAGTCATTTGAGTGTAGTAGAGAACTGGAAACTGTGTCAAGGTTTGCTGAGCACTGCCTCTGGCAGGAGAACACAAACTTTTGGCAAGGCACAGTCTCATGTCTGTAATCCTAGCACTTTTGGAGGCTTGAGGCGGGTAGATCACTTGAGATCAGTAGTTTGGGACCAGCCTGGCAAACACAGCAAAACCCTGTCTCTACTAAAAATACAAAAAATTAGCTGGCCGTTGTGGTGCATGCCTGTAATCCCAGCTTCTCAGGAGGCTGAGGCACGAGAGTCGCTTGAACCACGGAGGCAGGGGTTGCAGTGTGCTGAGATCACACCACTGCACTCCAACCTGGGCAACAGAGCAAGACTGTGTCTCAAAAAATGATAATAATCATAATAAATAAAAAATAAATAAAATGGATGCTGAGGTTAACAAAGAATTATAGGAAATCACTACAATTCACCCCTTGGTGCGTTGGCATCAGAAAAATGGAAGGCAGTTACAGTTGAGTTGTGGGGATCTATTGACTTTAAGAGAAAAGAGTGTTTATGGTAGCTATGTTTGGAGACACAAGGTGAGAGATTATGGTGGAAAGCTGGAGGAAGGTAGTAGGAAAACTCAGCAGCAAGTGGGTGGTCTGCTCCCAAAGAGGTCAGAGGGGCCAAAGAATTGGCTAATATGGGACTGGTGCCTCCTGGGGAACGCAATAATCTCCATCAAGTTTAGTATCCATTGTCTGAGTTCCCTTTAGGTATGAAAGTACGAGAGTTTACATTTGAACAGAGAGCAAGAAGTATATCATGGACTAAGCAAACAGTGAATGCAGGAAGAAAAGCAAAAATGCCTTTTGCCTATTTGTGTCTTAGGAGAGGCAGTCCATGAACATCACTGGGTAGAGGTTTAATGTAAGTGGTAAGGTAATCTGTGGCACAGAGGACAAAGTCATCTCCAGCATTGAAGTCTTAGGTTGGGTCAGCGTCTCCTGTGGCAATGTCATCTCCTGCAGGAAGATTTTGGGCCAGGGCAAAGTAAGCTAGGATGTAGAGCTGGGGTATCCTTTTCAAGTAGGTATACACTAGAGTTGAGGTAGGCCTCAGCATTTTTCATAATTGGTTAAAGCTGTCATCTACTGGAGAGTTTGGGCCTCCAGTTATAAACCAAAGCACCTAAACCAGTAGTTAAGTAATAAAACCAGCAATCAACAGAATAGTGTACAGCTGCACCTGACAGAATTTTGTGTTGGATGAAAGTTTAAGTGGAATAATCTAATATGAGTTCCAGAAGATTATGTGTCCTCAATCTAGTCTCTGGCCTCTATAAAATGGAGTAAGATCAAAAATATATAAAAATAGGTGAAAGCCTGGGGTAAACTAGAGAATTTTTGAAGTTCATTTGTTTCACTGGAATTTGAAAAAGAGTTATTTGAGTACATCATTATGTCTCTCAGTTAAATCAGTTATTTGAGACTTGTCAGGGACATGAAAGTTCTATTGAATGCCTCATTTAAGGACCCAGCATGATGTACTCTAAGAAGTGAAATTATGATTTCTTTACTATTAGTACTGTCTGCAACACTGAAGGGAATAAGGAATATCCTAGCAAGGCAATGTACTGTGGTCTTAGTGTATGTGGAGATGTGTTATTTTGATTTATATTTTGAGTGTCTGTAAGGCAAGAGATCTCCCAGAGGTTTTTGTTTGTTTTCAACATTGAAGGGGACAATTTTTAGGTAATGGTTCAATACAAATAGTTCAATAGTTTATAATAAATGTGAAGATGAGACCACTTGTAGACCAGGTCATCCTGTGTTAACATGACTGCCTGTAGTTAGTCCAAGTGTGTTGTTTCTTGGGTCCCATTCTTTATTAAGGACATTCAGGCTAAGGAATGGAAAGCAGCACATTCCACTAAGCTCCATATTATATGGAGTGCTATTTGCACCATCAACAAACTTTCATTATTGTTCACTCAATTAATCCCAAGGGCTTTCTCAGGTAGTCAACGGGTCTTGGAGAGGGATGACCTTCTCCAATACCATGGCACCTGGCAAGAGGCTGAGACAAAGGAAGCCTCTCCCTCAAGCAAATGAAATATAGAAGGGGGCTCAGGATTGACTCCATCCTGTCCTTTGGAGGCCTCAGTAGCCGTGCTGAGCTTGCATGGTACTGTTTCCATGATCCAAATCATAATGGAAAACTGGGTATGAAAGACCACAAGCTCAAGGTCTGTGAGAGCCTCTATTTTCAAGACAGCCCAGTAGGTAGACAGTCATTTGCTGTTTTAATGGTGTATAGCACAAGGCCAAAAAAAGGCAATACCCTGCGCCAGAAGCCCTGGGGCAACTAATGGTTACTATATATGGTCCAGAGACTCCAGGAGGCATTACAATGGATTGTTAACACCTCTACAGTGAGTTTTATGAGATTATTAATAGGAGTGTCTGTTGATTTTAATTTAAAAGTAAAATTTGTAAATGAGAAATATGTTGTCACCAAAACCCAGAAGTAATAAAAAATATTAAACTTAAATGTCCTTAAAGAATATACCAAATGAATCTCCTTGGAGGAGGGTATCCTCAATGTACTGTCATACCTGGGCTCCTAGAGAATGTGGGTATCATTAAAATCTTGTCTGCAAAGATTGCGTATGATGACAAAGCTGTAGCGGTCACCCATGGGCAGCCTGGAAATGTGTATTATGTTCCTTAAGAGATGGATGCAAACTGCAGCTGAGAGGCTATTGAAATAGGCACTAAAGACAACATGTTAGCCAAATCTATAAGAACAAAATATTTATCAGTTATTGATTGAAAACAATCATAATATTAAGTACTAGTATTGGGGTACTAATGGATGGCGCCATAGTGTTATGGTTGTAATAATTATTCAAAAGGCACCCTTCATATATATATTTTTTCTTACATTTGAGAACAGCCAAAATTGAGCTGTTAAGTGTAGAAGCAGTGGGGGTAATCACTCTTTTACTAATTAGGTTTTATATAATGAGTGCTAATTCTTAAAAGCTCCATTTTAACTTACATCAGGCCACATTAACTATCTTAACTGGGGCTTGTGGGGTCCCATTTTACAAAACCAATTCATAAGTACAAACAGCTTACTTCAATTTTAATTTATTTATTGTGTCAGAGCATCTATGTCTAACAGAATATTTTACAGCAATAGGTATATGACTGTACAGGCAAAGGCCACAGCTAAAATGAGGCATATAAATTTTTTTCTATTTTGTATTTAATTACCTTCTCAAGATTATATGGATAGAGTGTTTAAATTTAGCAGTATCCCAGGTATAACTATAATTTGAGCCCCAGTATTTATTAAGTCCATGAATTTCTGTTAATTAGTGCATTTTAGCAAATATTAAAATTATAATGTATGTTGCAGAGGCACAAAAGCCAATCAGTGCCTCTTTTATAATTGTTATATAAATTTTTAGTATATAATATATAAATTTTTAACTTCTAACTGAATCAAATTGTGGAAAAATATCACATAAAAATTTGTTATATATTTACATTTAAATATACTTTATTGAATTACATTTTATTTTACCACCATACCTAGCAGTTTGTTCATAAGTCAGTAAGTAATCTAGGGCTAGCATTATGTTTTCTCAGACCTAGGATTTACTCAGTGCTTAAAGTTTAAATTTCCTTTTTTTTTTTTTTCTTGAACTTGTAGCCATCTAAAGAAGTAGTCTCTTTTACATTTTTTTCTCTCTGTCTAAAAATATTTTTAGCCACCTGAAACTGATGTTCTTGGTCTCTGTCTCTAACTGATAAGATAAAAAGGAGGAAAAGGGCCCACAGTTTCTGGGTAGTAGTCTCTTCCTGGAAATGCCCCCACCACAACATAATAGGGAGCTTTCAGTTATTCATCAAGTGGCAGTACTGGGCTAGAGTTGGCCCAGGAAGCTGTACAAGGGTTAGCAGAGGAGACTCAGAAATCCTAGAGACTTGGCTCTGGTCAGCTGTAGGATGTGCCTGGTCAGATCTTCAATAGCACCATCAAACTTGGATGTCTGTCTATTTGACTGTCAGTGGCAATGGCTTTACGGATATTCAAGGGAAGGACAAGATTTGACTTTCTGTCATTTCTACAGTCTGTTAGGGACCAGGTTGGGTAGTAAGAAGCTCTCCATTGGAGATATTCTTTACAAATCTCTTAATAATACTTGTGTGTGATTTCCAAAGTGGTATTTTAAAAGTGTTTAAATTTCTTATTTTAAGAAAATCATAGAAATATGCAACTTAAAAGGCAAACATTCTCGGTTCTCAGTTTGTGTGTGTGTGTGTGTGTGTGTGTGTGTGTGTGTGTGTGTGTGTTTTTAAAGAAATCCATTATATAGGAAAAACAGATAAGAAAATAAAAGAAAGTTATCGAAAATAAAAAGAAACAGCGAGACTGGGATTTTAACAAAATCAATCTAATTCCAGATTCCACACTTTTAATCACTAAGGGCTGTCATGGTGGGAAGGACAAGCAATAGCCCTTGGTTTTCTTATTATATTCTGAAAGCACATCTTAAGCAATAACAAGTCACTCCAGAAATTATGAATTAGAACTACCAATGTAATAAACTTGAAATATGCTTAAGAGGGATTTGCATTATATCTTTATTAAATTCTCATTTGGCTAGTTCTGAAGTTGGATAGCATGTATGTGTAACTTAAAATGAGTTGATAAAATAGGAAATCATCTTTATGATACTGTGACAGGGAAAGATTTATTAAATATCAAACAATAAGAGAAAATATGAAGAAGTTTATTTGACACCAAAATGTATATCTTATGAATGATAAAATAATATTTTAAAGCTAAAAGACAAACTAATGATGGGAAACAAATATTCACTCTCTGGGTATGCTAAAAAAACTGTGATTGCAGAAAATCACAAGATAAAAAACAAAACAATAGAACATTGTCAAAGATATGAAAAGGTATTTCATACCATATAAAATTCAAATAGCAAATAAATATTTTAAATGCTAACATCTATTTATTAGTAAAATTCAAATTAAAGCAATAATAAAAATGGACTTTTACACATATATTAATTTTGAGGTTTTATCAAATATTGATAAGGTATAAAAAATATAGCACATGCTGCTTGTAAGAGTGAAAAATTATATCCTTAAGCCTGAAAATGTGACGACATGGATTAATCCAAAATGTACCTACCATTTAATCTAGCAATTTTCATCTCGCAATCTGCCTTCCATGTTAAAGAAATACTTTCATATATACACAAAGACCTAGACAAGAAAACCCATTGTATCACTGCTTTTGATAAAAATAAATTACTAACAATATAAATTTGAAACAATACTGTAATGGTTAACTGAAACCTAATACATATGATGAAATACTGTGTTATTTTGGAGCAGTGAATTATACAGATATAAATGTAGATATGTGGAAACAGATATAGATATAGATAGACATAAATCAGCATAGATAAAATTTGTCATAATAATGACTGTAAAAAGGGAATTGGAGAATGCAACACATTTTTTAAAGGTAAAATGTAAAATCACACAAAATTATATATTGTCTATGTTTCCATCCAAAGGTATCACAACGTCTGCCTCTGAGGATAAAACTAATTATATTTATCAGGATAGCCTAGGCTGTGGTCATTAATAGCACTCCAGATCTTTACAGCTTAATTTAATAAAGTTGCATTTCTTGATCACACAAAGGCCAATTGCATGTAGAGTTATCCTTCCCGTTCTTGTAATTATACCACATGGATGAAACAACCTTCAAGGTTACTGCAGCAGAAAATGAGAGAAGTAGAAGATAACAGAATAATTTTATAAAATTTGGCCTTATGGTGACATATGTCTTCTTCCTCCATATTCCATTATTTGGAAGAACCTAATCCGATGTATCCAACCTAACTGCAATGGAAAAATGTGCAGCTATTTCATGAGCATTAAAGACCTCTATCACAGGAAATGGCAGATGGGAGTTGGGGAATGGCTGTATATCTTGATAAACTGGAAGCCTCGTTATTGCAACTACCTTAAATGGTGGCTATTAATTCTCTCCCAGCCCTTTGCACCACTTGGTTGGAGTTGAGTAGGCATTACCAGGTGTTTCTATTTCTCTTTATTTCAAATGATTCATCCTTTCCTCTCCTAAAACTCTCCAACTTGGAGTCTTGTAAATAACATTATAGCATCCATGATCTCTCAATTTTTATGCTTTCTATTGCTTAATAATGTTAGCTTCTGGATCATTGTCACGTTTTTATCTTGTTTTGAATTAACCTGTGGTAATTGCAGTACACATATAGATGATCCGGAAAAATACATGGCCTCTTAGTTACTTGAACTCTTCCATGTTTGTGATATTATTATCCACTTTACATCAAACTCTAATATTCATAGCCATGCCCCAAATACAATTAACTCCATAAGCTAAAATATGGCATTCACTTTTAACACTACCACTTCCTGGCTTTCTACCTGAATCACTCCAGAAGACAGCCCTCAAAAATGTTTGATCCAACCAGGATTTTTAATTCATTCTACCTACCATCTTTCAATGACTCTGATCTACTTAAAGCCCAATCTCCCATGGCAAATAATTACAACCACTTTTTTTAATTTGCTCTCAATTCTTGTACCTTTTTATGGCTTTGTCATAATCACCCTGTAAAATAACAACTCTGGATAATACAACTCAGAGCTTGCATGCATGCATGAATTTGGTTGAAGAATATCACAAAACCAAGCTAAACATACCACTTTAAATTAATGGCAATATGTTTCAAGTGGATCTTTAATGTGCTAGCTTCTATATTTTTTCTATTTCATTCATAATTATAACCTACTAGATGGCTATTTTATATTTTCTTCTCACTTCTCAAAACTCCAACTGCTTCTATCCTCATTGTCTCTCTCAATGGAAAATCTTTCTGCCTATTTTGCTCTGAAAATGGAAGCATTCAAAAGGGAGCTTCCAGAGATTCCCACCATCACATCTGTTTATATGCCACTTTCTTTTTTTTGTGAGAATTATACATAATATATTTTATTATTTTATTATGATACTTTAAGTTCTGGGGTACATGCGCACAACATGCAGGTTTATTACATATGTATGCATGTGCCATGTTGGTGTGCTGCACCCATTAACTCGTTATTTACATTAGTTATATCTCCTAATGCTATCCCTCCCCGCTCCCCCGACCCCCATGACATGCCCCGGTGTGTGATGTTCCCCTTCCTGTGTCCAAGTGTTCTCATTGTTCAATTCCCACCTATGAGTGAGAACATGCGGTGTTTGGTTTTTTGTCTTTGCGATAGTTTGCTGAGAATGATGGTTTCCAGCTTCATCCATGTGCCTACAAAGGACATGAACTCATCCTTTGTTATGGATGCACAGTATTCCATGGTGTATATGTGCCACATTTTCTTAATCTAGTCTATCACTGATGGACATTTGGGTTGGTTCCAAGTCTTTGCTATTGTGACTAGTGTCACAATAAACATACGTGTGCATGTGTCTTTATAGCAGCATGATTTATAATCCTTTGGGTATATACCCAGTAATGGGATGAGTGGGTCAAATGGTATTTCTAGTTCTACATCCCTGAGGAATCGCCACACTGTCTTCCACAATGGTTGAACTACTTTACAGTCCCATCAACAGTGTAAAAGTGTTCCTATTTCTCCACATCCTCTCCAGCACCTGTTGTTTCTTGACTTTTTAATGATGGCCATTCTAAGTGCTGTGAGATGGTATCTCATTGTGGTTTTGATTTGCATTTCTCTGATGGCCAGTGACGGTGAGCACTTTTTCACGTGTCTGTTGGCTGCATAAATGTCTTCTTTTGAGAAGTGTCTGTTCATATTCTTCACCCACTTGTTGATGGGGTTGTTTTTTTCTTGTAAATTTGTTTGAGTTCTTTGTAGATTCTGGATATTAGCCCTTTGTCACATGAGTAGATTGCAAAAATTTTCTCCCATTCTGTAGGTTGCCTGTTCACTCTAGTGATAGTTTCTTTTGCCATGCAGAAGCTCAAAGAGGAAGTCAAATTGTCCCTGTTTGCAGATGACATGATTGTATATTTAGAAAACCCCTTCGTCTCAGCCCAAAATCTCAATCTGATAAGCAACTTCAGCAAAGTCTCAGGATACAAAATCAATGTGCAAAAATCACAAGCATTCTTATACACCAATAAGAGAGAGCCAAATCATGAGTGAACTCCCATTCACAATTGCTTCAAAGAGAATAAAATACCTAGGAATCCAACTCACAAGGGATGTGAAAGACCTCTTCAAGGAGAACTACAAACCACTGCTCAATGAAATAAAGGAGGACACAAACAAATGGAAGAACATTCCATGCTCATGGATAGAAAGAATCAATATCGTGAAAATGGCCATACTGCCAAACATAATTTATAGATTCAATGCCATCCCCATCAAGCTACCAATGACTTTCTTCATAGAATTGGAAAAAAACTACTTTAAAGTTCATATGGAACCAAAAAA
>NW_026652282.1:108513889-108514886 GCF_009828535.3 Hylobates moloch
TCTAGTTCTACATCCCTGAGGAATCGCCACACTGTCTTCCACAATGGTTGAACTACTTTACAGTCCCATCAACAGTGTAAAAGTGTTCCTATTTCTCCACATCCTCTCCAGCACCTGTTGTTTCTTGACTTTTTAATGATGGCCATTCTAAGTGCTGTGAGATGGTATCTCATTGTGGTTTTGATTTGCATTTCTCTGATGGCCAGTGACGGTGAGCACTTTTTCACGTGTCTGTTGGCTGCATAAATGTCTTCTTTTGAGAAGTGTCTGTTCATATTCTTCACCCACTTGTTGATGGGGTTGTTTTTTTCTTGTAAATTTGTTTGAGTTCTTTGTAGATTCTGGATATTAGCCCTTTGTCACATGAGTAGATTGCAAAAATTTTCTCCCATTCTGTAGGTTGCCTGTTCACTCTAGTGATAGTTTCTTTTGCCATGCAGAAGCTCAAAGAGGAAGTCAAATTGTCCCTGTTTGCAGATGACATGATTGTATATTTAGAAAACCCCTTCGTCTCAGCCCAAAATCTCAATCTGATAAGCAACTTCAGCAAAGTCTCAGGATACAAAATCAATGTGCAAAAATCACAAGCATTCTTATACACCAATAAGAGAGAGCCAAATCATGAGTGAACTCCCATTCACAATTGCTTCAAAGAGAATAAAATACCTAGGAATCCAACTCACAAGGGATGTGAAAGACCTCTTCAAGGAGAACTACAAACCACTGCTCAATGAAATAAAGGAGGACACAAACAAATGGAAGAACATTCCATGCTCATGGATAGAAAGAATCAATATCGTGAAAATGGCCATACTGCCAAACATAATTTATAGATTCAATGCCATCCCCATCAAGCTACCAATGACTTTCTTCATAGAATTGGAAAAAAACTACTTTAAAGTTCATATGGAACCAAAAAAGAGCCCACATTGCCAAGTCAATCCTAAGCCAAAAGAACAAAGCTGGAGGCATCACGCTACCTGACTTTAAACGATAC
>NW_026652282.1:108514986-108516475 GCF_009828535.3 Hylobates moloch
TAGATTCAATGCCATCCCCATCAAGCTACCAAAACAAAGATATAGTCCAATGGAACAGAACAGAGCCCTCAGAAATAATACCACACATCTGCAACCCTCTGATCTTTGACAAACCTACAAAAACAAGAAATGGGGAAAGGATTCCCTATTTAATAAATGGTGCTGGGAAAACTGGCTAGCCATATGTAGAAAGCTGAAACTGGATCCCTTCCTTACTCCTTATACAAAAATTAATTCAAGATGGATCAAAGACTTAAATGTTAGACCTAAAACCATAAAAACCCTAGAAGAAAACCTAGCCAATACCATTCAGGACATAGGCATGGGCAAGGACTTCATGTCTAAAACACCAAAAGCAATGCCAACGAAAGCCAAAATTGACAAATGGGGTCTAATTATATGCCACTTTCTATGCCTTCTTGCCTGTAAGATGAAATCTGCATGCTTTTATCTAAAGCTGATTTCTCTCCACTTGTACACCAGATCTATATTCTCTTGCCTACCAAAGTGTTCCAATAATTTTTCTTATATCTCCTACTGTGGTAGTCAGAATAATGTCTCCCTGAAGATGTTTGCATCCTAATTGATGGAACCTATAAAGACATTCCGTTATGTGGTAAAAGAGATTATACAGCTGTGAATGAATTAAGAATCTGAGATGAAGAGATTTTCTTGGATTATCTGTGTGGGCCCAACATAACAAGGGTCTTTAGAAGATAGAGAGGGAGGCAGAAGAGTCAGGAAAAAGATGTGATGATAGAAGCAGAGGTTGGAATGACGCAATTATTGGCTTAAAGATGGAGGAAGAAGCACCAACAAAGAGACACAAGTTACTTCTGGAAGCTGGAAAAGATAAGGAAATAGAATATCCCCTAGGACCTTGAGAAGAAGCACAGTGCTGCCAAAACCTTGATTTTATTCCAGTAAGACCTGTTTTGGACTCCTTACCTCCAGAACCATAACATAATAAATTTGTGTTGTTTAAGATCACTAATTTTGTGGTAATTTGCTGCAGCAATAATAAAAAATGAATATATCTACATCACCAACATTTTTCACCAGATCATTTCAGTCAGTATATAAACATGCTCTTAATTTCTCAATAACAAAAAAAAAAAATTACCTCTATTCCCTTTACTTCTATAGTTCATTTATCTCAACCTCTTAATAGAAAAACCCCTCAAAAATATACTTTTGGCCAGGAGCGATGGCTCACACCTGTAATCCCAGGACTTTGGGAGGCTGAGGTGGGAGGATCACCTGAGGTCAGGAGTTCAAGACTAGCCCTGTCAACATGGTGAAACCCCATCTCTCCTAAAAATACAAAAAGTAGCTGGGCGTGGTGGCACACGCCTGTAGTCCCAGCTACTGGGGAGGCTGAGGCAGGAAAATCACTTGAACCTGGGAGGCAGAGGTTTCAGTGAGCCAAGATTGTATCACTGCACTCCAGCCTGGGTGACAGAGTGAGACTCTGTCTCAAAAAAAAAAA
>NW_026652282.1:108516551-108563940 GCF_009828535.3 Hylobates moloch
AAAAAAAAAAAAAATTTATATATATATATACACACACACACACACACTCTTTATTTGCAACTCATTTCCTCATTTCTTTTCATTCTTTCTTAAAATCATTGCATTGAGGTTCTCAACAAGGGTCCCAGAATCCTACAGGTTGATAAATCCAATAATCAATCCTCAGTCTTATCTTTATTGAATCAGTATCATTTAAAATTTTATCAAACTATGTTTCTAAATATATCCTCATTTGGCCTCCAGGATACCACATTCTCATTGTTTTGAGAATTCCTTGGATATTACTTCCACTCTTCTTACCTAATTCTAGCTATTCTCTCAAAACGCGTATTGTTGAAGGCCTCACAGCTCATTTTGTGTTATTTCCTTATCCACATCTATACTTATTATTCTTGGTAATACCTTCTATTTTTATAAAATTAAAGTATTATTGTTATGGTAATTAATCCTAATTTTAAATCTCCAGCCGTGATTTTTCTTCTTTATAATTTTGTATGTACAAATGCTAACTTGTCATCTCCATTCAGATACTGATAGGAATCTCGAAACAATATTTCCAAAAATCAGTTTCTAATTCTAAAATTCACATGGAATTGCAAATGATCAAGTAGAGTCAGGTCAATCTTGAAATAGTACAAACTTTGAAGAGGTCTGTACACAAACTTTGTACACTACTGGAAGTAAACCTACTACAAATCAATAAAAAGACACTATGAATAGTCAAATAAATGACAAATTATCGAATCAAATACAACCACAATCTAGAAACACATCCATGTATACCTGGTCACTTGATTTGAAAAGTGGTAATAGTACAGTTCATTGGAGAGAAAGGATGACATTTTCAATAAGTGGTGCTAGGTCAATTGAATATTCACAAGGTAAAGAACAGTATTATCTTTATCTCACATAATCCAAAAGACCAATTACAAATGGATTGTGGATCTAAATGTGAATGATAAGACAATAAATATTTGGAATATAATATAGGAGAACATCTAAATAATTGTGAAATAAAAATTGCTTAAGCAATTCACCACAAATCCCATTAAATGTAAAAATAACATTAGGTTGGTTCAAAAGTAAATGTGTTTTTTGCCATTACTTTTAATGGCAAAAAAAGCAGCCTAATAATTAGAACTTATTAAAATCAGGGACGTCTGATTATCAAAGGACACTATTAAGGGAGTGAAAAGGCAAACTACATAATCCAGAAAATCAGAGTATATATATACATGCATACATATATATCTCCAACAAAGGGCTTATACCAAGAATATATACATAATGCCTAAGAAATAAATAAGAAATTAATATCAAACAAACACATTTCTGAAACACTCTAATGATATCCAAATGGTTAGTAACAAGTATATGAAAAAATATTCTTCAGTACATTATTTATTAGGGAAATAAAAATTTAACCAAAACAAAATATCACTACAAACCCAACAGGATGGATATTTTTTTTAAAAGTCTGATGTACCAAATATTGGAAATGATGTGTAGCTATTAAAAATATTAGCCATTCTTGATGAGAATAGATATTAATGTGAGGATTTGAAAAAACTCTCTGACAGTGTCTATAAAGGTTGATATGCATAATCTAATTATTAAGGAATTTCCCTTATTAATATATATCCAAGAGAAATGAATATTTACATACACTTTAAAATTTTACAGAATATTTGCAGCAGCTTTCTTCATAATAAACATGAATTGAAAACAATCCAAATATGCGTCAACTATGGAATGCATAAGAAACTAGAAGCTTTCCCACTATGATCAGAAACAAAGCAGGGATGTCCCCTCTTACCACTCTTTCTTAACATTATACTTGAAGTCCTAGCTAATGTAATAACACAAGTAAAGGAAGTGAAAGTTATACAAGTTAAGAATGAAGAAATAAAACTGCCTTTATTCACAGATGACATGATTTTCTATGCAGAACATCTGAAAGAACTGACCAAAGGAAAAATAAAACTGGAACTAATAAGCAATTATAGAAAGGTCACAAAATATGAAGTTAATGTACAAGAGTCAGCTATTTTTTTATACACCGGAAATGAACAAGTGGAATTTTAAAATAAAAACACAATGTCATGTACATTAGCATCCCTAAAGGAAATACTTATGTATAAACTTAAGAAAATATTTACAAGGTCTATGTAAAAAAACACTATAAAACTATGATTAAAAATCCAAGAAAAACTAAATAAATTGAGAGATATTAAACATTCATAGATAGAAAGACTCAATATTGTTAAGATGTCAGTTCTTCTGAAATGGATATATAAATTTAACAGAATTTCAATTAAAATCCCAGGATGTTAGTTTGTGGATATCGAAAATGGATTCTTAAGTTTATAGGAAGAGAAAAAAGACCCAGAATCGACAAGACAATATAGAAAAACAAACAAATTTGGAGCACTCTTTTACCCAACTTCAAAACTTACTATCAAGCTAGACTAATAAAAAAGTGTGGACTTGATTTAAAAATATACAAATAGGTCACTGGAACAGAATAGAGAGACTAGAAATAGACTGACATAATTATAGTCAACTGATCTTTGACAAAGGAGAAAGGCAATACAACGTAGAAAATATAGTCTTTTCAAAAAAAAATGTTCTGGAACAACTAGACATTAATCACATGCACAAAAAAACGAATTTAGACAAAGACCTTACATCATTTACAAAAATTAACTAAAATGGATCATAGAGTTAGGTGTACAATGCAAAACTGTAAAAGTCCCAGAAGATAACATAAAAAATAATCTAGATGACCTAGGGTTTGGTGATGACCTTTTAGATATAGCACAAAAGGTACAATCCATGAAGTAAAAACCAGTAAGCTAGACTGTATTAAAATTAGAAACTTCTGCTATTCTGTTAAAAAAAACTGTTAAGTGAAAGAAAAGATAAATGAGCGATTGGAAAAAATGTCAAATATATATAATAAAATACTGTTATCCAAAATACACAAAGCACTCTTATAACTCAACAATAAAAAAATGAAAAACCTGATTAAAAAGTGGGTCAAAGATCTTAACAGATACCTTGCCAAAAATATGCAGATGTTAAATAAGCATATGAAAAGATATCACCCATAATATGTCATCAGGTAAATTCAAATTCAAACAACGAGATACCCCTGCATACCTACTAGAATGGCCAAAAATCCAGAATACTGACAACACCAAATGCTGGAAAGAATGTGAAGCAACAGGATCTCTCACTCATTGTTGGTTGTAATGCAAAATGGTACAGAAACAGTGGAAGACAATTTGATATTTGCTTACAAAACTAAACATATTCTTATCATATGATCCAGCAATCACATGTCTTCATTTTTAGCCAAAGAAGTTAAAAATTTGTGTCCATTCAAAAACCTGAGCACAGATATTTCTAGCAGCTTTATTCATAATAGTCAAAACTTGAAAGCAACAGATAATCTACCGTCAGTATGTGAATGGATAAACTGTGGTACATCTAGACAGTGGACTATTATTCAGCACTAAAAATAAAGTATCAAGCCATGAAAATACATACAAGAAATTAAACGTATGTTACTAAGTGAAAAAAAAGACAATCTGAAAATGCTACATACTGCATACTTCCAACTATATGACATTCTGGAAAAAGCAAAAATATGGATATAGTAAAAGACTCAACTATCACCAAGGGTTGGAAGGAGAAAGCAACATGTAGACAGAGCACAGGATTTTTAGGGCAGTGAAGCTAGTCTGTATGATACTATAATGTTGGGTACATACACGTTTGTGAAAACCTGTAGAATATATAGTACCAAGATTGAACACAGTGTAAATTATGGACTCTGAGTGATAATGATGTGTCAATGTAGGTTAATCAATTGTAACAAATATACCATTTTGGTGTGGTATATTGATAATGTGGAAGGGTATGAATTTGAGGCAGCAGAGAATATATGAAGACTCCCTGTACCTTCTGTTCAATTTTGCTGTGATCCTAAAACTGCTCTAAAAAGGATATCTTTTTTTTTTTAAGTCTTTAAATATTTCTTGTACTTCAAATATTTTCTCCTGTTACCACTTAAAGAAAACTCTCCATTTTTAAAAGGCCTATGTAATGCCCATCAGGATAATCTCCATATCTTAGGTCAACTGTGCCATATAACTTATTATTTTTTTTTTTTTGAGACAGAGTCTCGCTCTGTCGCCCAGGCTAGGGTGCAGTGGCATGATCTTGGCTCACTGCAGCCTCCACCTCCCAGGCTCAAGTGATTCTCCTGCCTCAGCCTCCCAAGTAGCTGGGATTACAGGTGTGTGCCACCATGCCCAGCTAATTTTTGTATTTTTAGTAGAGACAGGGTTTCACCATGTTGGCCAGGCTGGTCTCGAACTCCTGACCTCAAGTGATCTGCCCACCTCAGCCTCCCAAATTGCTAGGTTTACAGACGTTAGCCACCGCACCTGGCCAACTGTGCCATATAAATTAACCTAAGTATGGGAGAAAGATCCAGTATATGCACAGTACTAGGGATTATGAGAAATTGTACACCAGTAGGGTGGAAATTTTTTTTTTTTTTTGAGACGGAGTCTCGCTCTATCGCCCAGGCTGGAGTGCAGTGGCGCAATCTCGGCTCACTGCAAGCTCCGCCTCCCGGGTTCACGCCATTCTCCTGCCTCAGCCTCTCCGAGTAGTTGGGACTACAGGCGCCCGCCACCACGCCCGGTTAATTTTTTGTATTTTTAGTAGAGACGGGGTTTCACTGTGGTCTCGATCTCCTGACCTCGTGATCCGCCCGCCTCGGCCTCCCAAAGTGCTGGGATTACAAGCGTGAGCCACCGCGCCCGGCCGGAAATTTTTGAGGACCATCTTAAATTTGTGCCTCTCATAGCTTTTCATAATAACATGGGATAGATAGCAGAGGTACAATGATGAATGAAAGTCAGGCACAAAAATTACACATATAATTACTTTTTAAATTGTTTCAAAAGTTTATTTATTCATTTATTACAGTTAAGTGGTACAAATACATTTATGTACTTTTTTTTTGGTCTTCCCCCCTCCCCTCCTTTCTATACTTCCTGGCCACTGGTACCCATCATTCTAGTCTCTATCTTCATGAGATCCACTTTTTTGGTTTCCACATATAACTGAGAAAACGCAATATTTGTTTTTTTGTGTGTGTTTGGCTTATTTCACCTAACACAATGGCCTCTAGTCCCACCTATGTTGCTGTAAATCAGAGGATTTCCTTTTCATGACCGAATATTCAATTATTATTCAAAAGGTAGAATATATACCATATTGTCCCCATCAATTCATCAAATATTGGGCACTTAAGTTGATTCCATATTTTGGTTACTGTGATTGGTGCTGCAATAAACATGAAAGTGCAGATATTGTTTCAACATATTGATTTCCTTTCTTGGATACATACCCAGTAGTAGAATTACTAGGTTATTTGATAGCTCTATTTTTAATTTGAGGAATCTTCATAGTGTTCTCTATAATGGTTGTACTAATTTACATTCCCACCAACATCATGTGAGGGTTCCTCTTTCTCTGTGTCCTGACCAGCATCTGTTATTCCCTGTCTTTTGATACAAGCCATTTTAACTGGGGTGAGATGATATCTCATTGTTGTTTTTATTTGCATTTCTCTGATGATTAGTGATGTTGAACATTTTTCATAGGACTGTTGATCCTTTGTTGCCTTCCTTTGAGAAATATCAGTTCAAATATTTCACTTTTTTAATTGGAATATTAGGGTTTTTTTTGCTATTGAGTTGTTTGAATTCTTTATATATTCTGGTTTTTGATCCCCTGTCAGATGGATAGTTTGAGAATATTTTCTCCAATTCTTTGGGTTGTCTCTTTATTTTGTTGATTGTTTTCTTTGCTATGTAACTTTTTAGTTTAATGTAATATTAATACCAATTATCTATTTTACTTCGGTTGCCTGTGCTTTGGAGGGCTTACACACACAAAAAAATCTTTGCCCAGGTCAACGTTCTAGAGCATTTCCTTAATGTTTTTTCTAGTAGTTTAATAGTTTGAGATGTTAGATTTAAGTCTTTAACCGAAAAAATGCCCATCATCACTGGCCATCAGAGAAATGCAAATCAAAACCACAATGAGATACCATATCACACCAGTTAGAATGGCCATCATTAAAAATTAGGAAACAACAGGTGCTGGAGAGGATATGGAGAAATAGGAACACTTTTACACTGTTGGTGGGACTGTAAACTAGTTCAACCATTGTGGAAGTAAGTGTGGCAAGGCAATTCCTCAGGGATCTAGAACTAGAAATACCATTTGACCCAGCCATCCCATTACTGGGTATATACCCAAAGGATTATAAATCACGCTGCTATAAAGACACATGCATGCATATGTTTACTGCGGCACTATTCACAATAGCAAAGAGTTGGAACCAACCCAAATGTCCATCAGTGATAGACTAGATTAAGAAAATGTGGCACATACACAACATTGAATAGTATGCAGCCATAAAAAAGGATGAGTTCATGTCCTTTGTAGGGACGTGGATAAAGCTGGAAACCATCATTCTCAGCAAACTATCGCAAGGACAAAAAACCAAACACTGCATGTTCTCACTCATAGGTGGGAACTGAACAATGAGAACACTTGGACACAGGAAGGGGAACATCACACACCGGGGCCTGTCATGGGGTAGGGGGAGTGGGGAAGGAAAACATTAGGAGATATACCTAATGTAAATGACGAGTTGATGGGTGCAGCACACCAACATGGCACATGTATACATATGTAACAAACCTGCATGTTGTGCACATGTACCCTAGAACTTAAAGTATAATAATAATAAAAAAAGTCTTTAATCAATTTGATTAGATATTTGTGTATAGTGAGAGAGGGGGGTTTACTTTCATGATACTGCCTATAGTTATCCTGTTTCCTCATCACCATTTATTAAAAAAGACTACCCTTTTTCTCGTGCATGTTTTTGGTGCCATTGTGAAAGATGAGTTGGCTGCAAATGTGTGGATTTATATCTGGATTCTCTATTATGTTCCATTTGTCTGTGTGTCTGTTTTCATGCCAATGCCATGCTGTTTGGTTACTATTGTCCTATAGTAAATTTTTAATTCAGATAGTGTGATGCCTCCAGCTTTCTCTTAGCTCAGGATTGCTTTGGCTATTGAGTGTCTTCTGTGATTCTTTAAGAATTCTAAAATATTTTAGGATTCTTTTTTCTGTTTCTATGAAGAACATCATTAATATTTTGATAGAGATTGTGTGCATTAAATTTACAAATTGCTTTTGTAGCACTGTGATTTTAACATTTGATCTTTCAATCCATAAGTATGAAATATCTTCTTATATTGTCTTCTCATCAATATCTTTCATCCATGTTTTATAGTTTTCCTTGTATAGATCTTTCATTTGTTTGGTTCTATTGATTCCTAGGTATTTTCTATTCTTTGGATATATTATAAATGGGACTGCTTTCTTGATTTCTTTTAGGGGTTGTTGGATGTTTGTGTATATAAATATACTACTTTTTATGTTAATTTTGTATCCTGCAATGTTATTTGTCAGTGTAAATAGTTTTTTGGTGTATTCTTTAGGTACTTCTAGATATAACATCATGTCATCTTCAAACAAGGATAATTTTACTTCTTCATTTCCAACTTGGATGCCTTTTATGTCTTTCTCTTGCCTAATTGCTCTAGCCAGGATTCCCAGTATTATGTTAAAGAAAAGCGGTGGAAGTGGGCATTCTTGTCTTCTTCCAATACTTAGAGAAAAAGCCTTAATTTTTTATCATTTGGTATGGTTTTAACTGTGGGTATGTCATATATGATCTTTACTATTTTGAGGTATATTCCTTCTGTAACCATTCAGATGAGGGTTTTATCATAAACGGATGTTGAATGTTATAAAATTATTTTTTAGTATATGTTGAAATAATCATATGATTTTCGTTTCTTATTTTGTTAATGTGATGTATCCCCTTTTATTTTATTTTGAGACATAGATTTACTCTGTTACCCAGGCTGGAGTGCAGTGGCATGATCTCGGCTCACTGCAACCTCTGCCTCCCAGGTTCAAGCAATTCTTTTTTTTTTTTTTTTTTTTTTTGAGACGGAGTCTCGCTCTGTCACCCAGGCTGGGGTGCAGTGGCGCAATCTCGGCTCACTGCAAGCTCCGCCTCCCGGGTTCACGCCATTCTCCTGCCTCAGCCTCTCCGAGTAGCTGGGACTACAGGCGCCCGCCACCACGCCCGGCTAATTTTTTGTATTTTTTAGTAGAGACGGGGTTTCACTGTGTTAGCCAGGATGGCCTCGATCTCCTGACCTCGTGATCCGCCAGCCTCGGCCTCCCAAAGTGCTGGGATTACAAGCGTGAGCCACCGCGCCCGGCCGGTTCAAGCAATTCTTGTGCCTCAGCCTCCTGAGTAGCTGGGACTACAGGTGTGCACCACCACACCTGGCTAATTTTTTTTTCTTTTGTATTATTAGTAGAGACAGGGTATCATCATGTTGGCCAGGCTAGTCTCAAACTCCTGACCTCAAGTGAACTGCCTGCCTTGGCCTCCCGAAGTGCTGGGATTACAGACGTGAGCTATTGCACCTTTATTGATTTGCATATGTTGAACCATACATGATTCCCTAGAAAGAATTCTGGTTGATAATGGTGAATGATCTTTTTAACATGCCGTTTATTTCAGTTTCTAGTATTTTATTGAGGATCTTTGGATCTATGCTTATCAGGGATATTGGCTTTTAGTTTTTTTTTTTTAATTGGAGTTGTTATATCCTTGTTTTATATATATATATATATATATATATATATATATATCAGTGTAATTATGGCCTTGTAGAATAGGTTTGGGAATATTCCCTCCTCTTCAATTGTTCAAGAGAGTGAGAGTAAGATTGGTTTTAATTAAAAAAAATGTTTCATAGGCCGGGTGTGGTGGCTCACGCCTGTAATTCCAGCACTTTGGGAGGCTGAGGCGGGCTTAACACCTGAGGTTGGTACTTCGAGACCAGCCTGACCAACATGGAGAAACCTCATCTCTACTAAAAATACAAAATTAGCCAGGCGTGGTTGTGAATGCCTATAATCCCAGCTACTCAGAAGGCTGAGGCAGAAGAATCGCTTGAACCTGGGAGATGGAGGTTGCAGTGAGCTGAGATCACGCCATTGCACTCCAGCCTGGACAACAGGAGCGAAACTCCATCTCCAAAAAAAGAAAAAAAATGTTTGGTAGAAGTCAGCAGTGAAGCCATTGGGTCCTGCACTTTCTTTTGATGGGAGACTTATTATTATGGCTTCTATCTCATTGCTTATTTTTTTGTTCAGATTTTTTAAAATTTCTTCATGGTTACACATGTCCAGGAGTTTATCCATTTCTTTTAGGTTTCCCAACTTGTAGGCATATAGTTGTTCATAATAGTCTCAGTTGTTATGTCGTCTCTTTTCTGATTTTGAGTCTTTTTTATTACTAGGTATAGCTTAAGGATTAATTTTACCTTTTATAAAACACCTTTTTAAAACACCAAACTCTTTTGTACTAATTTTAGTCTCAAATTCATTTAATCCAGCTCGGATTTTTAAAACTTATTTCCTTACACTAATTTTGACTTTGGTTTGCTCTTGCTTTTCTAGTTCCTTGAGGTGCATCTTTGGGTTGTTAATTTTAAAATTTTCTGTTTTTGATACACACATTTGTTGCTATAAACTTCCCTCTTAGTATTGCTTTTGTCATAACCCTTAAATTTTGCTATGTTGTGTTTCCATTTTCCTGTTTTGTCCCTGACCTTTGAGATTTTGATTATTGTATGCTTTGGGATAGTCTAATTTTGGTTGAATCTGTTTGCTGTTCTCAGATGATCCTGTACCTGGCTATCTGTATCTTACTCAATTTGTGAAGTTTCCTTTAATATTTCCCTGAATAATATTTCTACCCCTTGCTCTTGCTCCATCTCAAACACCAGTAAGTATTAGATTTGGTGTTTTTAGGTAATTTTCTATATCTTTTAGGCAGTCGTCATTCTTTTTTTTTCTCTTTTCTCTTCTCTGAATGTATGTTTTCAAATAACCAATATTTTATCTGACTGATTACTTCCTCTGCTTGATCCAATTCTCTGTTGAGAGCCTCTAATAATAATTTTTTAGTTCAACAAATATATTTCCCGGTTCCAAATTTAAAACTTATTTCAATCTCCTTGCTAAGTTGCTCTGATAAATTTCTGAATTGTTTCTGTGTTACCTTGGAAATTACTGAGTTTTCTTAAAACTGCTATTTTAAATATATGGTCAGATAGCTCACAAATTGCCATCTCATTATGATCAATCACTTGATCCTTTCTTTGTCCTTTTGGGGAGCCCATGGTTTTCTGTTGGCTATTGTTTTTGTAAGTACACTCTACTTCTTTGTGTTGAAGCATCATTTATTCCAGTTTCCTCTGTCAAACTTTTTTTTTTCATTGAATATTTCCTTCACAAATTTTTACTGCTAGGTTACTGCCTCCTTTTCAGCTCCAGGTGAAAGCTCAGGTTCATCTCAGCTCCAGTAAAATGTTAGAAGCACTGCCCGTCCCAAACGGGAGAGGTCCAAAAGGGATTTAAGCTCAGGCTCATCTCAGCTCTAGTAAATGTTAAAAGCACTGCCAGTTCCAAATGGGAGAGGTCCAAAAGGGATTATTCTGGCAGTGTGGGAAGTCTGGCTCAGAGTTTGTGCCCAGATGACCTGTGGAACATATCTCCTACTGTGTGGTGTTGCTAAATACCCACTCTGATTTTGCGTCTTCTTTGGCCAAGGTACAGAGAAGATTGTCCATGGCTGGAGATGATTGTCCCCACTCCTTGCTTCTGCTGGTTTACGGGGATACTTCTTCCTTTAGGCTGTCACAATGCTTTCTGTGGGTTAAGACAGGTCCCAGCACTTTGGCAGGCCAAGGCGGGCAGATCACGAGGTCAGGAGATCGAGACCACGGTGAAACCCCGTCTCTACTAAAAATACAAACAAAAATTAGCTGGGCGTGGTGGCAGACGCCTGTAGTCCCAGCTACTCGGAGAGAATGAGGCAGGAGAATGGTGTGAACCCGGGAGGCGAAGCTTGCAGTGAGCCGAGATCGCGCCACTGCACTCCAATCTGGGTGACAGAGGGAGACTCCGTCTCAAAAAAAAAAAAAAAAAAAAACCAGGTTCAACTTTCCTGCCAGAGAACCCAAGATGGTGTGGAAGCTGGTTCACCCCCTCAATCTGACTTTTTCTAGTGTAGAAACCATGCGCTGGGGGAGAGTTTCTGTATGTATGCTTGGTTCTGGGAAGAACTGGAGAGAAGGGCATCACACATGTGGAACTTTGATTCTCTAACCATATGCTCAGAGTTTTTGTTGTTGTTTTACTGATCTGTGGCCCCTTGAACTGTTTCATCTTCATATTCAAGTTCTGGCTTTGTGGCCAGTATAATTTAGGTGCTATATATTTGTTTTGGGTTTTCTTTTGGGGAAAGTGATGGCTATTTGCTTCTACAACACCATTTTGGAACCAGAAGTCCAATTCCTTTTTAAATACTACAAAGGCAGGCTACATTAATGAATGATTTTTGAAATTAAGATATTGTATATCTTTTAGAGGTAGTTATTGGAAAAAATGCACGTAGCAGCATTTAAGATGCTAATTATATTAATTTTCTTTACCTGGTTGATGGTTACATGATCACTGAAAAGTAAACCGAAGTTAAGATCTTCTCACCACATCTTTCAACCTGATCTGACATGACTCCCTCAGTATTACTCATATCACAAAGTGGCAACTTTGTCTTTCCAGTGGCTCACGCCAAAAGTTTAAAACATTTTTGATTTCTTGCTTCTTCTGAGAATTCTTGTTGTAATCACCAGTACCTCTTACCTGAGTAATTTCCGTAATATCTTAAGTAATTTCCGTAATACCCTAACTGGCCTCCTTGCTTCTGCCTTTGCTCTCTACTGCAGTTACCAAAGATTTTGGTTTCATTGGGACTGAGGAGTTTCCCCGAATGTGGGACTTCCAATGTCAAAACCATGACAGCCCTAGACAAAAAAGGACAAGTTGGCCAACCTCTATTCTCACCACCGTGTTGCTTTTCTATTTAAAAACCTGAAATGGCTTTCCATTACAATTAGAATAAAAGTGAATGTTTTTAAATTATTTTCTAATGCTCTCCCTAGTTGGAACTCCATTATATCTTTGACATCTTTTCCTACTATTCTTAGGTTCACTGGCTCTGCTCTATCCACTCTGGTCTTTTTGCTGTTCCTATAATATGCCAGGCATGTGTCTGTATTAAGTCTTTCATACTTGCTATTCACAATGCCAGAAATGTTTTGCTTTTTATTTCTCAGATACATACTTGGCTAACTCCTTTGCCTCCTTCAGGTCTTAATGGGTCTGTGTACTTTGAAACTTACCCTGTTTTGTTCACTGTATTTCAAATTGCCATCCTCAGAAATCACGGGTCCCCCTAATCTCCTCATTTACTAGAATACTTGTGATTGTTAATTTTATGTCAAATTGGCGGTGCCCAATGTTCAGATATTTCGTTGAATATTATTATAGATATGTTTAAGAAGTTATTTTTGGATGATATTAAAATTGAATCAGTGGTCTCTGTGTAAAGCAGATTGTCCTCCTCTGAGCAAGACCAAATATAACCAAATATTTGAATTGCAACATTATTTATTTCTGAGACTCCAGCCTGCTGATTCACTCTGCATTTTGGACGTGCCAGCTTCTATAATTGTATGAGTTAATGTGCTAATTTCTTAACGATAGACATCTCTTTCTCTCTATAAACATACATAGATAGACATAGATATTCATTATAACATGAAACTTTCAATACCAAAACCATGAGAGTCCTGGAAAAAAACAGGACAAGTTGAGCAACCTCTAGAGAAACATAATCTTAGCTATGAGTTTTCTGAATTGGTACTGATATTTTTGGATTTTTCTCTTTAATCTGATTAGATTTAAAGACACTCATGACTCCGTTTCCAGTAGTAAAGAGAGCAGTGATTGCTCATGTCATGATGTGCTGAAAAGAGATACACAAAATACCACCATTGGATACCCCAAATGAAACATAAGAGGTAAGGGTTTGGCTAACCATGTACAATAATATCTTCAACATTTTTGTCTACTAGCAAATATGAGATGATTGAATCTAACATTTCAGGACAAAGTGGAAAGAGATAAGGATGAGCTCAGAGATTCAAATTCCAAGCTCAAGTACCAAATAAATTAAAGAAAAAATCTTTCTGCTTGAAATGAGATATTTATCTCCTATTGCTGCAGGGCTGAGATTACTGAAAACCAAACCCAAACTATTATCCTGACAATGACTGAATTAAAGCACAAATTGGATTACTACCCTCCCTGGGTCTCCACTGATAAAGTTAAGGTATTATTTGGGAAGAAGTATGTTCCAGAAAGTTGAAAATGGAGACATGTGGGAAGACCCAAATGAAGCTGGGAGCACTGAGCTCAAAATTTTGAAGGAAGATCCAGCCTTCTTGAGGAGCATTGTGATTGCTCTTCTCTCTAGGCCAGAACATACAGTGGGAACTTCTGTCACCAAATTGGAAACCTAAGCACAATGAAAGTAATTGGATCACAGGGCAGCAGGAGATAAGTGGCAGCACTCAATGGCAAAAGGCAAGGTGGACATAGTTACCATAACAGACAGTATAATCAAAGCAGCAATCAAAATATTCTTACTTGAGTAGGCCTAAGACGTTGGCAAGTTGATGACAGTGTTTCTACAAGTGAAATATATAGAAAGTCTACTAAATTCTTAATTCTACTGTAGAAATAGAAAAGTTCTAGGTCAAGTAAACAAGTCTAAAATGTATCATAAAAATGAAGAGCCACAACCTCTCAATCAATTCCCAGATTCAAACTAGCTTACAGACCCAGAACCCATAATAATATAAATATTTGGTGGTACACCAGGGTCCTTCCTCAAAGGGACCTGGCCTTCTCTTCATGAAGGAAAGACACTGGTACCCTACCAAATATTTATATTATTAAATTCTTACAACCTTTCTCAAAGAGACTACGGACTTGTACTAGAGTGAAGGAGTATTGAGGAAAAGAAAATAATCAGCCCTTTCATAGACTGGTGGTCACCAGCTCTGATCTGACACTAACTCCAGGAGACCCAAAACATCACTGTGGTCTAACAGTCAAGTAGGGGCTTATGGAAGTCAAGTGATCAATGGGATTTTAGCTCATGTTTATTTCATACTGGGCCCAGTGAATCCAAAATGTATCTTGTATTTATTTCTACATTTCCAGAATGCATAATTGGAATAGACATACTCAACAACTGACCGAATCCCCACACTGGTTCTCTGCCATGTAGAGTGAGGAATATTATGGTATTATGGTCTGTTTGGCCTGTGCAGAAGACCAGTGGATCTTAGAGAATATTAATGGGCTATAGTAAGCTTAACAAGGTAGTGACTCCAATTGCAGCTGCTTTATGAGGTACAGTTTGAGAAAATTAACACACAACTTGGTACTTGTTATGCAGCTATTGTTTTTTCGAATATTCTTTCATCTCCATCTCTGTTAAAGACCAACAGAAGGACTTTTCTTTCAGCTGACAAAGTTGGCAGTACACTTTCACTGTCTTACCTCCTGGGTGTATGGACTATGAAGCTGTGTGTTATTGTTACGGACTAAATTGTGTCCTCCCCCAATGTAATAGGTTGATGTCCTAACCCCCAAAGTGACTGTACTTGAAGATAATGTCTTTAAAGAGATAATTGTGTTTAAATGAGCTTTTAAGAGTTGAGCCATAAACCAATATAAATGGTGAACTTATGAGAAGAGGAAGAGAAGATGGCCAACTAGACACAGCTATGAGGAATATCTGCCACCAAGGGACAAGGATATTCTCAAAAAATTGGCACATGATGAGAAAACCTTCAGAGGGAAGGCATTGCCACCCCCAAGGCTTGCCATGCTCCCCTAGGAGACTTTAGCTTTAGGGTAGCTGCTGGACCTGAATGGAGCAGGATGACCTTGACTGAGATGGGGCCAGTCTGACCTGAGCAAGCCCTTGTTTGATGGCCTCTCCCACTGTGAATGCCCATATGGAAGATGGTGCCTCTATGCCTGCCAGTACCCCACTATAGCCGACAAGTGTGCACCTTGCAATAATGCCACTGCTGCTGGCACAAGCAAACAAGCACAGATCCCACTGACACCGCCCAATGAAGCATTTTGCTAACACCACCAATTAGACTGTTGTGACCAGTGGTACAGGAAAACACTGGCCCTTCCAGCACAGCAGGTTTCTAAACTTGAGGGGCCAGAGAAATAGCTGATGGCCGAAAACCAGTCTCACAACAGTAGAGCACACAGCCCAGGAGTTCTGAACTTAGCCCTGGCCCCCTAAAATCTTCCAGAAATGAAGACAGTTAACTGAACCTACTTTATACCACAATCAAACCCCCAAGGACATCAAAGAAGATAAAAGCAAAGAAAAAAAAATAAAGAAAAGCAACTTCAAAGATTGAAGGAACATCAGCCCACAAATGAGAAAGAACCAGCACAAGAACTCTGGCAACTCAAAAAGATAGTGTCTTCTTTACTCCAAATGACTGTAATAGATTCCCAGCAATGGTTCTTAAACCAGGCTTAAGTGACAGAAAAAGAATCCAAAATATGGATAGGAATGAAGATCATCAAGGTTGAGAAGTCAAAACCAAATCCAAGGATTCAAAGAAATACAATAAAATAGTACAGGAGATTAAAGACAAAATTATAATTCTAAGAAAGAACCAAAGTGATCTGATAAAGTTGAAATATTCACTTTAAGAATTTTAGAATAAAATCACAAGTATTAACAGCACAATCAACTAACCCAAGAAAAGAATTTCAGAGCTCAAAAACCAGTTTTCCAAAATCATCAAGCAAAAACAGGAAAAATAATGAAGAATGAACAAAACTTCTAGACATATGGAATTATGTAAAGAGACCAAATCTACGATGCATTGTGTTCCTGAAAGAGAGGGAAAGAAAAAAAAGCAACTTGGAAAATATATTTCAGGCTTTTATCTATGAAAATTTCCCAAATGTCTCTAGAGAGGCCAATGTTCAAATTCAGGAAATGCAGAGAACACCTACAAAATACCACAAAAGAAGACTATTCTGACATATAATCATTAAATTCTCCAAGGTCAAAGTGGAAGAAAAAATGTTCAAGGCAGCTAGAGCGAAGAGGCAGGTCACCTACAAAGAGTACACCAGCAAGCTAGCAGCAGACCTTTCAGCAGAAACTCTACAAGGCAAAAGAGATTGCAGGCCTATGCTCAGCATCTTTAAAGAAAATAATTTCCAATTAAGAATTTCATATCCAGCCAAACTAAGCTTCATAAACCAAAGAGAATTAATGCCCTTTCCAGATAAGCACATGCTAAGGAAATGTGATATGCTAGACCTGCCTCACAAGAGGTACTGAATGGAGTGCTAAACATGGAAAGAAAAGATGACTACCAGCCACTACAGAAACATACCTAAGTACACAGACCAGTGACACTATAAAGCAACCACACAAACAAGTCTTCATAATAATCAGCTAACAACATTATAACAGGAAAACACACACACACACGTTAATACTAACCTTAAATGTAAACGGGCTAAATGCCTGAGTTAAAAGACAGAGTGGCAAGTTGGATAAAAAAGCAAGACAGAATGGTATGTTGTCTTCAAGAGACCCATCTCACATGCAATAACACCCATAGGCTAAAAGTAACGGAGAAAATTCTACCAAGGAAACAGAAAACATAAAAAGCTGGGGTTGCTATTCTAATTTCAGACAAAACAGATTTTAAACCAACAAATACCAAAAAAGACCAAGAAGGGCATGATGTAATGGTAAAGGGTTTGATATGGGTTGGCTCTGTGTCCCCACCCAAGTCTTATGTTGAATTATAATTCCCACTGTTAGGAGAGGGACCCAGTAGGAGGTGATTGGATCATGTGGGCAGATTTCCCCCTTGGTGTTCTTGTGATAGTGAGTGGGTTGTCATGAGACCTAATGGTTTAAAAGTTCATGGCACTTCCACTTTTGCTCTCTTTTTCTCTTGATCCACCATGGTAAGATGTGCTTGCTTCCCTTTTACCTTCCACCATGATTGTAATATCCTAATGACTAGGGTTTCCTTTGCTTAATCAACTAAAATCATCTCTTTCCCAAAAACCTGCACTACCCATTCTTCTGTTTTCTCTGTGTGTGTTCTGAAATGGCCATGTGCACCCACCAGACCATCTCCCTTCAGGGAGAGTCTGCCTCTTTGCTTTCATGTTGTATGCTACATAACTTCTTAAAAACACACTCACTGTTATCTGTGCACCTGCAGTTCTCTGCAATTGTGCGGCAGCAAAGACACGTGCTTCCTTGTGGATATCCCCTGAGATTTACACTAGTTCTTACCCTACCAGGTCAGATAACCTCCAACCCTTCCTCTGTCTGCTGGCACATGTTCAGGACAGACACTAATTGGAACAGCAGTTCCAATTGTGATAGTTAACTAATAGCAGTTCCAATTAGTGTCAGGCTGAAATGTGCTAGCTCCTTATGACTTAGCACATGCTTTTCCTTCCTGTTATGCCCCAGGGCTGCATTTTCTGGTAGCTCTTAAAGCAGATTGTTCACCTGCATAGGGCTTCATTCTGGCACTTTAAGGATCCTACCTACTTGGTTTTTTGAGTTAGCACCCTTTGAGAGGAGGAGAAATTCTGCCTTTGCCATTTGCAAGTTCTTATCCTGAGCCCCAAATCCTCCAGAGGTTGCTATATCAAGAGTGTAAATAAACGTGGCCCTCTTGAATCCAAGGTCTGCTGTTTCTGTGAGCATATCAAGGCTTTTCATGAGTATTACTCTCACTTTCTCCCATTTCCTCCTGTAGCTTCCAGTTCTCTAATTATTTCCATGCCCTTCTCAAGATGTATCAAGACCTCCAAGGTCATATTTGAAGGGAGCAGGGAAGGAAATCCAGCCTCCTTGAGACAGCTGAAAAACAGGCTTCTGGTCTACTTAAAACAACATGAGAAATGGGAATCTAAAACAAACAAACAAAAAAGAGATAAATAATTATTTTATTACTAAAATACTTTGAGTGACAGTCACCATAAGGTCATGGAGACAAGGATATAGGATGGCCCAAGGCTTCAAGGCCGCAGACACAGAGACCCATAAGACAGAGATGAAGGGTGGTCCCAAGCTAACAGATTATCATTGGAAGAGAGATGAAAGCTTAGGAAGTACATGGTAAGGCAAGTTATTCTGAATTCCAAGCATAAACAGGGGGCCCACTGTTCACTCCAGTATCTCCTCTGTTCTAAAGCAGAAAGTTGTGACAAGTTGAGATCAAGGGTACACAGTAAGACGAGTTCATTCTGGAACCCAAGGACAATGGGGGACACTCCATTCAGGATAATAGGAAAAAAGGGGAGGATGCCTTCCTTTTCCTTTTTTATTTTTCCTCTGTTCTGTCTTCACAAGTGGCAGATGGGTAATCACATCTCCATACCACAGGACATGCCCCTTGGATGCATCCCCCAAAGCTGGGAAAAGTTTGATTTCTCTGAACCTTAAAAAAAAAATGTTTTCCTTTGTAATACTGTTTGCCTTCATACCCCTTTATATTACCTAAGGGACCAATTACCATTCTCTCACTGGTCCCTGGTAATGTCTAAATACTCCACACCTCTTTGAAGCAAAAGTACACTTTCCAAGATCAGTGCTCACTTAGTATTTACACCACCTCTGAATTCATTTTTTTCTCTAATAGAACTATTTATCCAGGGAAAGGTACCTACATCTTTAACAAGTAACTTCAACCTGGATGGTCTTACCTCAGGGGTTTAGAAATAGTCCACACTTATTCAGACAAGCCCTAGCAAAATTCTAACAAAGCAATCTCTTGAGAGAGGATAACTTCTACAGTAGGTAGATAACCTCTTTATTAGCTCCCCTTTTACAGGACACACACAGCAACATGCAATACAAATCTTAACTTTCTAACAAAGGAAAATGAATTGTGTCTAACTTAAAGTTTCCATGAAAAGGAAAAAGATGATTTTCCTTTGTGTTGCAGCTTGGCCCCCAGGAATATGGTGTGGCAAGCAGGTGGCTAGGGCCTCACGGGGAAAGGGAACCCTGAAGCCTGGCATGCCAGAAAAAGGGTGAAAGTTTGCCAGTCAGACTTTGGGCTTCTCTGTCTGTAAACAATTTGTAGGAATGGTAAAAATTACTGTCTCCTCTGCAAACATTTACCTATGTAACAAACCTGCACATCCTGCATAGACCCCAGAATGGTAATTCCATTGACAGCTTTCACTTTGCACCTTTAAAAGCAGTGATGGAGGCTGTACCCTGCAAAGCTACAGGGTAGAGCTCCCTAATGCCTTCAAAGCCCATCATTTGCATCATTATGCCCTGGATTTGAGACATGGCGTCAAAGGAGATTATTTTGGAGCTTTGAGATTTAATGACTGCCCTGCTGGGTTTTGGACTTGCATGGGGCCTGCAGCCTGTTTGTTTTGGCCAATTTCCCCTTTTGGAATGGGAATATTTATCCAATGCCTGTACTCCATTGTATCTTGGAAGTAACTAGCTAGTTTTTGATTTCACAGATTCAAAGGTAGAAGGGATTTGTCTTGTCTCAGATGATACTTTGGACTTGGACTTTTGAGTTAATGATGGAATGAGTTAAGACCTTGAGGGACTGTTTTTAAGGCATGATTGTGTTTTGAAATGTGAAAAGAACATAAGATTTTGGAGGGACCAGGGCTAGAATGATATGGCTTGGCTCTGTGTCCGTGCCCAAATCTCACGTTTAATTTTAATTTCCAATATTGGGGAAGGGACCTGGTAGGAAGACATTAGATCATGAGGGCAGATTTCCCCCTTAGTGTTCTCGTTATAGTGAATGAGTTCTCATGAGATCTCGTGGCCTAAAAGTGTGTGGCACTTTCCCCTTCACTCTCTCTCCCTCCTAATCCAGCATGGTAAAATGTGCTTGCTTCCCCTTTGCATTCTGCCATTATTGTAAGTTTTCTAAGGCCTCCTCAGCCATGATTCCAGTACATCATGCAGAACTGTGAATCAATTAAGACTCTTTTCTTCATAAATTACCCAGTCTCAGGTATGTCTGTATCACAGCATGAGAATGAACTAATATAGTGTTTAATTCAACAAGAAGACCTAACTATTCTAAATATATGTGCACCCAACACAGGAACACAAATGTTTATAAAACAAGTTCTTAGAGACCTACAAAGAGACTTAAATAATCAAACAATAATAGTAACAGATTTCAACATCCCACTGACAGTAACAGACAGATCATGGGGGCAGAAAACTAATGACACTCAGGGCCTAAACTCCATACTCAGGGCCTAAACTCGACTCTTGACCAGTGGACCTAATATACATCTGCAGAACTCATCATCCAAAAATAACAAAGTATATATTCTTCTTATCTGCACATGGCACATACTTCAGAATTAACCTTACAGTAAGACATAAGATGATCCTCAGGATATTGAAAAAAATCTCAAATCATAGCAATCACACTCTCACACCACAGCATACTAAAAATAGAAATCAACACTAAGAAAATCACTCAAAATGATACAATTAAATGGAAATTAAACAACCCACTCTTGAATAACATTTGAGTAAATAATGAAATTAAGGCAGAAATCAACAAATACTTTGAAACTGATAAGAACAAAGATACAGCATACTAGACTCTTTGGTACACAGATAAAGCAGTGTTAAGAGGGAAACTTATAGCACTAAATTACCACAAAGAAAATTTTGAAAGATCTCAAATTAACCATCTATCATTGCAATAAGAGGAACTAGAGAACCAAGAGCAAATCAACCCCAAAGCTAGAAGACAATAAATAACCAAAATTAGACCTGAACTAAAGAAAATTGAGACACAATAAGCCATACAAAAGATTAACAAATCTTAATATTTGTACTTTGAAATGATTAATAAGATAGACCACAAGCTAGACTAATGAGGATAAAAAGGTAGAAGATCCAAATAAACACATTCAGAAATTACAAAGGGGATGTTACCACTGACCCCACAGAAATACAACATAACCCCGGAGACTACTACAAACATCCAAATGCACATAAGCTAAGAAATCTAGAAGAAATGAATAAATTTCTGGAAACATAAAACTCTCAAAATTGGACTAGGAAGAAACTGAAACCCTGAAGAGACAAATAACAAGTTCCAAAAGTCAAATCAGTAATAAAAAGCCTACCAACCGGAAAAAGCCAAGCATCAGATGGATTCACAGGCAAATTCTACCAGATGTATAATGAAAAGCTAGTACCATTCATACTGAAACTATTCAAAAAAATTGAGGAGGGACTCCTCTCCAACTCCGTCTATGAGGCCAGCATCATCCTGATGCCCAAACCTGGCAGAGACAAAACAAAAAAAGAAAACTTCAGGCCAATATTTTTGATGAATATGGAGGCAAAAATCCTCAATCAAATACTAGAAAACGAAATTCAGCAACACCTCAAAAAGCTAACTTACCGCAATCAAGTAGACTTTATTCCTGAAGTGCAAGGTTGGTTTAACTACGCAAGTCAATAAATGAGATTCATCACATAAAAAGAACTACAAACAAAAACTACAAGATTATCTCAATAGGTGCAGAAAATACCTTCGATAAAATTCAATATCCCTTTATGTTAAAAACCCTCAACAAACTGAGCATTGAAGAAATATACTTCAAAATAGCAATAGCCATATATGCCAAACTCACAGATAGCATCATACTGAATGGGCAAAATCTGGAAGCATTCCCCTCAACGTCCAGAACAAGACAAGAATGGCCTCTTTCACCTCTTCTATTAAACATAGTACTGAAAGTCCTGGCCAGAGCAATCAGCAAGAGGAAAAATAAATAAATAAAAGACATCCAAATAGAAAGACAAGAAGTTAAACTACCCTTGTTTGCAGATGATACGATTCTATACTTAGAAAACCCCATAGTCTCTGCCTAAAAGTTTCTTGATCTAATAAACAACTTCAGCAAAGGTTCAGAATACAAGATCAATGAACAAAAATTAGTAGCATTCCTATACATCAATAACATCCAAGCTGAGAGCTAAATCAAGAATGCAATCCCATTCCCAATAGTGGTGACAAGAATAAAATACCTATGTAGACAGCTAACCAGGGAGGAGAAATATATATACAATGAGAACTATAAAACACTGCTCAAAGTGTATACACACACACACACACACACATATATATATATATTTATGTATGTATCTCATTGGTTCTGTTGCTCTGTAGAATCCTTACTAATAATGAACTAATTACCATCTAATTTATAACTCAATTTACCTATTTATTTGGTTATGTTTTGTGACGAATATAATACCAGATTTGCAAGTGAAGTGATATTTTGCTTCTTATTTTAAAACTGATGTCTCCTAGGTAATAAAATATACCTAGAACAATTTTTTGCTCCATAAATATTAGTTGCATACATTAATCAGTGATTGAATAGAGCATTAGCTTTGTTTACTTTCCATATCTTTATTTATTGTGAGAAGGCAATAAATATTAACATAGAATGAAGCTAATTCTAGATTGTGAGAATAAGGACTTGTGATGGTTAATACTGAGGGTCAACTTGATTGGATTGAAGGATACAAAGTAATAATCCTAGGTGTGTCTGTGTGGGTGTTGCCAAAAGAGATTAACATTTGAGTCAGTGGGCTGGGGAAGGCAGATCCACCCTTAATCTGGTGGGCCCAATCTAATCAGCTTCCAGCAAATACAAAGCAGGCAGAAAAACATGAAAAGAAGAGATGGGCCTAGTCTCCCAGCCTACATATTTCTCCTGTGCTGGATGCTTCCTGTCCTTGAACATCGGACTCCAAGTTCTTCAGTTTTGGGACTCAGACTGACTCTCCTTGCTCCTCACCTTGCAGACAGCCTATTGTGGGACCTTGTGATTATGTAAGTTAATACTTATAAACTCCTATATATACACATATATATATATATATATGTATATATAGAAATGTGTGGATGGATATATATAATAAGATATATATATATATATCCTAGTAGTTCTGTCCCTCTAAGAGAACTCTAATACAAGACTATTTCTTATTTTTCCTTTGTACTTAAAAATAGATTAAAAAAAAAACAAAAATAATTTTGCAATTTTAATCCTTTGATTTTAATTTTAATTCTTTTTTTTATTATTATACTTTAGGTTTTAGGGTACATGTGCACAACGTGCAGGTTTGTTACATATGTATCCATGTGCCATGTTGTTTTGCTGCACCCATTAACTCGTCATTTAGCATTAGGTGTATCTCCTAATGCTGTCCCTCCCCCCTACCCCAACCCCACAACAGTCCCCAGAGTGTGATGTTCCCCTTCCTGTGTCCATGAGTTCTCATTGTTCAATTCCCACCTATGAGTGAGAACATGCGGTGTTTGGTTTTTTGTCCTTGCGATAGTTTACTGAGAATGATGTTTTCCAGTTTCATCCATGTCCCTACAAAGGACATGAACTCATCATTTTTTATGGCTGCATAGTATTCCATGGTGTATATGTGCCACATTTTCTTAATCCAGTCTATCGTTGTTGGACATTTGGTTTGGTTCCAACTCTTTGCTATTGTGAATAGTGCCGCAATAAACATACGTGTGCATGTGTCTTTATAGCAGCATGATTTATAGTCCTTTGGGTATATACCCAGTAATGGGATGGCCGGGTCAAATGGTATTTCTAGTTCTAGATCCCTGAGGAATCGCCACACTGACTTCCACAATGGTTGAACTAGTTTACAGTCCCACCAACAGTGTAAAAGTGTTCCTATTTCTCCACATCCTCTCCAGCACCTGTTGTTTCTTGACTTTTTAATGATGGCCATTCTAACTGGTGTGAGATGGTATCTCATTGTGGTTTTGATTTGCATTTCTCTGATGGCCAGTGATGATGAGCATCTTTTCATGTGTTTTTTGGCTGCATAAATGTCTTCTTTTGAGAACTGTCTGTTCATGTCCTTCGCCCACTTTTTTAAACATGTTGATATGAACAATTATGTGCAAGTGTCTATGTATAGAAATACACAAAGTTACCCATACATTCATAAACCCAAGAAAAAATGGACCATATATGGTCTAATCCTGACAAAAAATAATATTTCAAAGATTAAAAATACAATTGTTTATGCATCTAGACATTGAAAGTAAGTTACTTCACAAGAAAGGAGAAACAGAAAAATCAGGCTTTCCTCAGATTTCTGCTTTGCAACATTCTGTGCATTAAGCCAAGAAAAAAGTGTTTCCACCATTTGAATGGATAAAATTTGTAGTACAGGTAACCCTAGCAACCAAATGGTCTTTAATGAATGAAGACAGTAGAAAGCAGGTGAAGAATTAGAATATATATTAACCATGTACTGGAAAATAAGCATTACTAAATAACGTATTTCTATTGACAGAGATAAAAATGATGGGGACGTGACAATATGCAATACATTCTTCTAAAAGTTTAAAGCAGGTATAAAATTTTTCTAAATTATACATTTTGATTACTAAAATGAATATAAATTTTCAAATGGGGGAAACAAATATTTCATAACATTGTCTTTATTATTGATATTTGTATATTCTACTTCTGCATGCCACTTGTGTATGCTTTTGTTGTCATTACAGTGACTCTGCTTCCAACCTATTGCCTGATTTTATGTCTGTTTATCTCATCCAAATACGCTTCCTCCTTTCTTATGCAATAAAGTCTTCTCTTTGTGACATGATTTTACAACTGGATGAGCCTTTCTTTCCTTTCCCTTAATAATAGGTGAACAACTAATTGTAAAGGATTATTTTTGCTGGAAATCTGACCACTTTGCCAGCAAAGAGAAATTCACTATGAGGCTCAGAAATGTTCATATAAATTTAAGAACAAGGGCTCAAAAGCCAGGAAGAACAAAACAATCAGTCCTTCCTTTAAAAACAACAATTACTTGTGTCTGATTCATGCCTTCTCCAAATGGTCAGTTTAGTTTAATCTAAAATTACAAAGTTTTGGAGAGAAAGATCAGAAGTTTATGGTTGATAATTCTGATGTCTCACTGGTTGGCTTCTTAGGTCATTTGGCTTTTTTATTATTGTTGTTTCCATTTTGTCCTATGTAGTTTTTTGAAATATATTTGTGCAATAGCGACAGTAATAAAAAAGTTACTATTGATTACTCATTTTTCTCATCTCTAGTAAGATATGATTGTATTATCTGATTTCTAAAGTCTGATGCAGTTATAAAATATGATAACTGTAGTTTGATAGATATATTTTTCATTTAGTATTCAGCATGTTATATTAATTTTTCTACAAGTCATCAAACCTTTCTGTTAATTTAGTTCACTGAAAAAAATATGTGAACAAGACATAGACAATTGAATTTTTCAGTTTTCACTTTTCAACAGGTTGTATTTATTCATGCCAACACACTAGGAAAGAAAAATTAGTCAAAATAATTGTGTCAGGAGAAAAATAAATGGTTGCGTGTGTGTGTGGGTGTGTATGTGTGCATGTGTACACACATATGTACTCTCAGGTCAGTCTTTTTTTCTAACTTTGAAAGTGTCTTTAATACACAAACAATATGTGTTAATGGAAGACTAATTTGAAAATACTTATAATCAAAAAGATACAAAGCAGAAATGAAATAGAAAAAAAATGGTTTTAATTCAAACATCTGGGATAACCAGTATTGTTTTATTGTGTATTTTCTCTAATTTCTCTTTTTTACCTCACCCATGGCATAATATACATGCAGTTTGTATCCCATTAATTATCTCAATGTTATACCATAATGCTTTTTATGTCAATAAAATGACATGTCATTCCTATTCATCTTCCATAAAGATTCTTTCATTTGATATATCATTGTTTGTTTAATCTTGTATTTTGGTATTTTATTTTCCCATTTATTTCTTCAGTAGAATAAGACTATAATGCATATTTTGAGAAAGCTGAAACATATATTCTAGTAAGTAGCTCCTGGCTTTAAACCACTTCTATATTTCATGAAGAATCTATTTGAATATAAAATATGAGACAACTAGAGTTATAAAATATATGTATATGTGTGCATATATATTTATATATACACTGACTATTCTAACAAACTAGACTGGCAATTATTTAATTTCCAATTTGATATGCTCTATTCATCATATATGAAATAATTATTTTTGTCCTTTTTCTATAATCACTTTTTTGCTCAATGAATCTGTATGCTCATACTTTCACTAGTATCACACACTTTTTATTATAGCTTTAAGCCAACTGAGTTTACATTGTGTAGGCAATTGCTGTAACTGTTGGTGTATACATTGCAGCAGGAAAAAATCAGCCATGACAAACTGTCTGTACATGTGATATATGAGCATCAAGTTGTGTAATGTCTTGACAGATGCCCTGATAGACTGCAAATCCACTTACTTTAATTCATTTTAATGTGACATTTTTACTGATGGCCTTTGTACTGGTATGTGACTTGGGCTGTGGCTCTCAATTAAGAATGACAAGCAAGAAGAGTCTTCCTAGATATAAAAATGCAATTCTCTAGAGAAAACTGTGATAAGTTTAAAACCCAGTGAGTCAGGAAAACAGTTTTGCCACTTATTTACTAATTTGATAATTATCTTTATCAAACTAAGGATAATTTGAGAAATTAAAATGCTTCAAATGGTTCATTTTGATATGAGTGTTGTCCTGATTTTGGAGTGTTATAAATGTCAAGGATATGCTCTAGTTCAAAAGTATGACATCAAAGATACTTCAAAGTATTGAAAAAAAAAGATATTATTTTCAATGCTAAAACTCCATAGTTAATAATAGAACACCAGAAGATGGATAATAAAAATAGAGAAATAATATAACAACTTCATTACTTCCACCAAGCAACAAAATGAAACGATTTGATTTGGAGACTCCAAAATGTGGGAGAGCTGGGTTGGAGGGTTGGTAAGGAAGAAAAAATTACCTATTGGATACAGTGCACACTATTCAGGTGACAGGTATAATAAAAGTCCTGACTTTGCCACTATGCAATGTATCTATGTAACATGTACCCACAAATCTATAAAAGTAAATTTAGGAATTATATAATGATTATATACAAGAGACTCACCTAACATATAAGCGTTCGGATAAACTCAAGTTAAAGAGGTGGGAAAAATATTCCATGCAAATGAAAAGCAAAAGCAAGTAGGAATAGATATCCTTATATCACATAAAACACATTTTAAAGCAACAACAGTATAAAAAGACAAATAAGGTCATTATATAATGATAAAAGGATCTATCAACAGAGTAAACAGATAATCTACAGAAGAAGAGAAGATATTTGCAAACTATGCATTTGACAAAGGTCTAATATCCACCATCTATAAGGATCTTAAAGAAATTTACAAGAGAAAAACAAGCTACCCCATTAAAAAGTGGGCAAAGGACATGAACAGACACTTCTCAAAAGAAGACATACATGCAGCCAACAAGCATATGAAAAAAAGCTCAACATCACTGATCATTAGAGAAAATGCAAACCAAAACCATAATGACATACCATTTCATTCCAGTCAGGATGACTATTATTAAAAATTCAGAAAGTAACAGATGCTGATGAGGTTGTGGAGAAAAGGAAACACTTATACACTGTTGGTGGGAGTGTAAGTTAGCTAAACCATTGTGGAAAGGAATATGATGATTCCTCAAAGAGCTAAATGCAGAACTACCATTTGACCCAGCAATCCTACCACTGAATATATATACAGAGGAATATAAATCATTCTACCATAAAGCCACATGCATGCAAATGTTCATTGCAGCACTATTCAGAATGGCAGACATGGAATCAACCTAAATGTCCAACAGTGACAGATTGAAAAAAGAAAATGTGGTACATATACACCATATAATACCGTAAAAAAAGAATGAGATCATGTCTTTTGTATGAACATAGATGGAGCTGGGGGCTATTATACTTAGGAAACACAGGAACAGAAAATCAAATACTGCATGTTCTCTCTTATAAATGGGAGCTAAATGATGAGAACTCACGAACACAAAGAAAACACAGACACTGAGGTCTACTTGAGGGTGAAGGGTGGGAGAAGTGAGAGGAGTAGAAAAGATAACTATGAGGTACTGGGCTTCATACCTGGGTAATGAAATAATCTGTACAACAAACATCCATAACAGGAATTTACCTATGTAACAAAGCTTCACATGTGCTCCCGAACCTAAAATAAAAGTTAAATTTAAAAAAAAAGGGCCAGGTGTGGTGGCTCACGCCTATAATCCCAGCACTTTGGGAGGCCCAGGCGGGCAGATCACGAGGTCAGGAAATTGAGACCATCCTGGCCAACGTTGTGAAATCCCGTCTCGAGTAAAAATACAAAAATTCGCTGAGCGTGGTGGCACACACCTGTAGTCCCAGCTACTCGGGAGGCTGAGGCAGGAGAATAGCTTGAACCTCGGAGGCAGAGGTTGCAGTGAGCCGAGATCATGCCATTGCACTCCAGCCTGGCAACAGAGTGAGACTCCGTCAAAAAAAAAAAAAAAGAAAAGAAAAGAAAAGAAAGAGATTAGAAAAGCAAGAGAAAAGATGAATAGAAATAACGGTTGGTTTTGAAAAAGATAAAATTGTCAAACCTTAACTAGACTACATAAGAAAAAAGAGAGGACAGAGTTTAACCGATGTTATAGAGATACAAATGATCATAAGACATTACTAGGAAGAACAGCATGTCAACAAATTGGGTTATCAACAAGAAACATAAATTTCTAGAAACACACCAGTTCCAAGAATAAATTAAGAAGACATGCAAAATCTGAATAAATAATGACTAAAGAGACTGAATCAGTAATCAAACACCTCCCCCTCAAAAAAAAATATAGGACAAAATGACTTCAGTGGTGAATTCTACCAAACACTTAAAGAAAAATTCATCCCAATACTTCCTAAACTTAAAAACAAAAAAATTAGGAGAGTATACTTTAGAGCTCATTTATGAGGCCAGAATATCCTGATACCAAAATCAGACAAGCATACTATAGTCAAAGGAAGTTTCAGGTCATATCACTGATAAACATAGATGCAGAAATCCTCAACAAATACTAGCAAACCAAATTCAACAGCAAATTAAAAGGGTCATACCCTATGATCAAGTGGAATTTATCACTCGGACAAAAGGGTGGTTCTATATATGCAAATCAACAAATGTTATTTATCACATTAACAGAATTAAAGATAAAAGTCATATGATCATCTCAAAAGAGGCAGAGAAAACATTTGACAAAATTCAACATTTTTGTTAGCAACTGTCAACAAATTAGGTGAAGAAGGAATGTACTTCAACAAAGTAAATGCCATGACTGACAAGGGTTCAAGTAACAACATACTCAATAGTGAAAACCTGAAAGTTTTCCTCTGAGATCAAGAACATTACAGGGATGTCAACTCTCAAGACTTCTATTCAATATAATACTGGAAGTTCAAGACATAAAATTAGGCAAATTAAGAAATAAAATCATACAAAGCAGAAAGGAAGTAGTAAATTTGTCTCTTTGCTAATCACATGATCTCATATGCAGAAAACACTAAAGACTGTATTAAAAATCTGTAGGAAATTTTGCAGTATATGATGAACATACAAAGTTGGTAGCATTTCTATACAGTACTAACAAACTCTCTGGGAAAGAAATAAAGAAAACAATCACATTTACTTTTACATAAAAAAATAAAATACTTAAGAATAAATTTAATCAGGAAGGTGAAAGGCCTGTACACTGAAAACTCTAAAATGATAAAAGAAACTCAACAAGACACAAATAAGTGGAAATACATCTGTGTTCATTGATGGGAAGTATTAATGTTGCTGAAATGTCCATACTACCCAAAGTGGTCTACAGATTCAATGCAATCCCTATCAAAACTCCAATACAAATTTTCATGGAAATAGAAAAAATAGTCCTAAAATTCATATGGAACCACAAAAGACTCAAGTATCCAAAGCAATCTTGAGAAAAATGAACAAATGTGGAGGCATCAAAGTACCCGATTTTAAAATATTTTACAAATCTACAGTATCCAGAACAGTATGATATTGATGTAGAAGCAGATATATATACTAATGGAACAGAATAGAGTCCCAAATCAAACCTACATATTTATAGTCAATTTATCTTTGACAAAGATACCAAGATCATAAGACAGAAAAAAAAGTCTTTAATAAATGATGTTGGAAAACTGGTGTGAAAAATCCATACACAGAATAATGAAATGCAACCTTTATCTCATATAATATCAAAACTCAAGTAAAATGAATTAAACGCTTAAATATAATAACTGAAACTATAAAACTACTGGAAGAAAATATAGGATGAAAGTGTCTTGACATTGATCTGGGCAACGATTTATTGGATATGACACTAAGAACATAGGCAGTGAATCACCCTAAATTCCCATCAATGGATAAATGAATTAAGAATAACAAGTATACATATACGCACAGAGTGCATATAATGATATTATTCAGCCATAAAAGGGATTAAAATCTTATCATTTGCAAAAACATCGATGAACCAGATTATGCTAAGTGAATTAAACCAGGTACAGAAAGACAAATAAATACATATGATGTCACTGATAATGCAGACTGAAGTAGATAGTAGAATGGTTATGTCCTGGTGCTGGGGGCGGTAAGTGAAATGAGAAGATGTTGGTGAAAGCGTACAAAGTTTCAGTTAGGAAGGATTAAGAGGTTCTGTAAATCTAATGTACAGCATGTTGACTATAGATAATAATACTGTATTTTATACTTGAAATTTGCTACAAGAGCATGTCTTAAATGTTCTCCCCACAAAAAAAACATGTAAGGTGATTATATGTTAATGAGCTTTATGGTAATTATTTCATAATGTATACATATATGAAAGCATCACATTATACACTGTAAATATATACATTTGTTATTTGTTAATTATACGTCAGTAAAGCTGGAGGGAGAAAGAAAAGGATTTCGCAGTGTCAACAGATTGTTCTTGCATAGGAAGTTAGTAACAACTGTGTAACCATCCTTAAATATGAAGCAATAAGAATGACAGCATCTTTTCATAAAGTTTGAATAAACACTAAACAGAAGCTTCAGTTCTCTTTCTTTCACTCATTCCTTTGTACCACCCTCATCCACATTTTATCTTTATTTTTCTCTGTAGACTAACCCATTCGTTAGACGAATATACTTGAATCATAGCCACAGATTTTCTCAGATATACTAGTGACTATGTAAGACTGTTCTTGCAGGAAAAGAACAAAGTGATGATGAAAAAAAGCTGTACTTTATTTCACCATTCCAGCAATGAATATCTCATTGGCAATGCCTCGATCAATTCTATTCATATACTATGTCCTCATCATTCTTTCACAAACAAGAGGGTATTTAAGTCACATAGGATTACAATGATCTAAATGCCATTGCACTTGTGTTGGTAATATACAAAAACATTTTATCACATTTCATGTTATTTGGATGATTTTTCCATGTTTATTTCTAAACAAGGACTGCTAATCTTTATGATAATTATATGAAAAATATGATATTTCCTTCCTTTTTTACCATATTATAGTTGGGCTTCCAAAATTAACAGTTTAAGAAAATAATCATACAATTTGAACTCAGCATTTTTGCAGGTTAATGAAATAAATATAACTTACTTGTTTTAGAAATTTTTTGATAGAAATGATAGGATGTGAGCTGCCTTTTTGAGAAAATTCTAGAGTATGTAATTTTCTCCTATTAATATGCTTTACTTAATAACTTTCAATGGTATTCTGCATACGGCACAGCTAAAAGTAAGCCTTCTGCAAAAAAATATTTAAGGTTTTACAGAATTGTACTCAAATTGACAGTGTTTTTATTTCTTTTCAGTTATACCTCAGTGCACTGAGGAAACTGTAATGGGTTACCACCTACTTTTCCAAAGCAAAGCAGCTTTTATTTAAATGCCAGTCTTATTGAAAGTGTTTGTAAACAGGGGAATAGTGTGTGTGCATGTATATTTGTGCATAGGCCTGTGCACATTTGTGTGTGTGCTTCTGTAGTCTGTAGCTTATCTCAAGTAGATTCCTTTCCTCAGAAACAATAAAAGTAAAGCAGTGTCTATTAACTATCAATGGCTATCACCTTGAGCAGTACTCTCCATTGATTTCTATAGTCTATGCTTTTTACATGAAATCAGGTGTTATTGCCCAAAAGGATATAGATTATTTACCACTAGCACTTGAATAAATGTAGCAGTCTAATTAGAAATAAAATTGTTTACTATTTCAGCTAGCCTTTTTAAAACAATGCTTAATTAACAGTCCCATTCTCTAGATATTTTACTCACTACAAAAATAATATACAAATATGTCTTAATTATGTAAATATAATTATGATAATTTAAGATAATAAGCAATTTTCAAAATGCTAGCAATCAATACTATTTTCAACCTAGGATGCAGACACACACACACACACACAGACACACACACACACACACACACACACCCCTGTAAATCAAGAAACAGAAAAGGAACAATCTAAGGTATTAGGAACATATGTGTTGTTTAAGGAGAGATTCTTGAGTCAATATATAAACCAGAAATAGTACCAATCCTGAAAGTCATGCAGTCTAATGGGAGAATCAAGTTTTACCTAAATAGATAAATCTATCAAAATTATAAACCTTCACAAATCCAACTTTTTGCAGCAAAGGTATATAGAGAAAGGTCAACAGAACAAGCAGAGTATAGTAATTTTTATCTAGAAAGACTGCTTTAATGTTTTACTTTTAAATTTGTTCTAATATTTAACTGAAGTACAATATATATAGAAACATGTACAAATCATAAGTATATAATTAGATACTATCTTACAAAAAGTATATATATATGTGCATATTTATGTATATATCCATCCATCATTCAGGCAAAGAAATATATATTTTAGCAGCACTGAGGCACATTCAGAATACGACCCTAACCCAAGAATGACAACTATTCTGACTTTTAGCATTACAAAGTAGTTCTCCATTGTTTCAAATTTTACATACATTTACATACATACAGAAGAATGGATACATAAGTTTTAGTACATTCAAGTGATGAAAACATCAATGAGAATTACCACTCTAGGAATGAAATGGAAGTCCTAGGCTATTGAGTATACATTTGGCAATATATTGTAGCTATTGCCAAGCAATTTTCCAAAGTGAATTTACCAATTCATTCTTCCACCAGAACTATAGGAGTGGTTAGGTTATATTACATCTGACCAAAACTTGGTACATTCTGCTTTTAAATTTTTAGCCTTTATAATAGGTATTTAATCATTTCTCATTTTGATTATAATTTTTTTTTGAGACAATTTCACTCTGCCACCCAGGGATCTTGGCTCACTGCCACCTCCGCCTCCTGGCTTCAAGCGATTCTTGTACCTCAATCTCCCAAGTAGCTGGGATTAGAGACATGACACCACTCCCGGCTAATTTTTGCAATTTTAACAGACAGGGGGTTTCATCATGTGGGCCAGGCTGATCTCAAATGCCTGGCCTGAAGTGATCCCCACCCACCTCATCCTCCCAAAGTGCTGGGATTACAGGTGTGAGCCACCACACCTGGCCCTCATTTTGATTTTAATTAGCATTCCCCTGATGACTAATTGATATTGAATACATGTAATATGTTGTTTGGTGATTTGGAATCATCTATAGGGAAGAGCTTGTTCAAGTCACATATCAGTCTTTTATTAAATTCATTTGAAAGAGCTCATTATATATTTTGGAGGGAAATCACTTCTTGGATATATGTATTGCTAATTTTTATTAGGGGGAATATTAATCTACTGCATGATTCACCTTCATACGTTGTCTATCATGCTTTTGTCATATGTGCCACCAACTCTCAATTCCATTCCAACATCACATTAACTATTAAATCAATCCATATTTTCTCAATTGGTTTGCATGCTTCCAGTGCTCTAGTTTTTTACTCTGTTTTGTAGACCATGACAACTTGACTCCTCTTAAACCTTGCTTTCATCATTACACTTTTCAGCTTAAGAATTTATCAGGGTTGTATTATAAGGCCAAGAGATTTCATTGCAGGAGAGGATTGTAAGGATCAAAACAGGTGAGACAGGGAGCTGTAAGAGGTGGAAATAGCTGTTATCCCATACTGCATGTCTTCTGCCTATAAAGTAAAGAGAGACTTAGCTGGGAAGACTCTCAGACTGTAGCATAGATTTAATAAAATTTGTGTCAGACTGATACAGACTCCTGGAGTGAAAGTTGCTCTGTTAGATTATAGGGAATGGACCTGCCTTAGTACAGCCATGGATCTCAGGCTTTTGTTGAGAGCAGCCTATGGGAAGTGTAGCCTTATGCAAACATGGTGGTAGATTTATAGCATAACACTGGGGGTATTCCTCCAATCACACACACATTTGGGTTGATTTTATGTCATTACTACTGTGAATAGTGTTTTGATGAACATATGTATACAGTCTATGCTTTTTACATGAAATCAGGTGTTATTGCCCAAGAGAACACAGATGAATCAGAAGATCCGAAAGCTGCATTTTTATTGTTTCCATGACAAAAAGCTCATTATAAATGATCTGAATAATCTAAAATCCTCAACACTTCACATTCTTGGCCTATTTTATAAAGCTTATAAATTGTTATTCTTTTTAACAAAATTCTTGTTTTAATCTTTACTGTGCCTTTCTCCTATTCCTCATTTCCTTAGATGCTGCTTTTTAATTTTTAATTTTTGTAGATACATAGTAAGTGTACATATTTCTGGGTATATGAGGTATTTTGAGAGATTTCTTTCTGGGTCTCTCTTCTGATCCATTGAACTGACAGACTTTTTATGCCAGTACCATGCTCTTTTGCTTACTGTATCTCTGTAGTATAATTTGAAGTCAGGTAATGTGATTCCTATGGTTTTGTTCTTTTGGCTCAGAATAGTTTTGGCTATTCTAGGTCTTTTGTGGTTCCATATAAATTTTAGGACTTTTTTTTAAATTTCTGTGAAGAATGTAATTGGTGTTTTGATAGGGATTGCATTGAACCTGTAGATTGCTTTAAGGGAGAAGACCACCCCTCATATTGTATTATGCCCAATTTCTGCCTCCAAAGAAAGAAGAAGTAAAAACTAAAAGGCAGAAATGAAATCCACAGGCAGACAGCCCAGCGCCATGCCCTGGGCCTGGTAGTTAAAAATTAACCCCTGACCTGCTTGTGTTATCTATAGATTTCAGACATCATACGGAAAAGCATTGTGAAAATCCCTGTCCTGTTCTCTTCTGTTCTGATTACTGGTGCATGTAGCCCCCAGTCACGTACCCCCTACTTGCTCAATCGATCACGACCCTCTCAGGCAGACCCCCTTAGAGTTGTAAGCCCTTAAAAGGGATAGGAATTTCTCACTTGGGGAGCTCGGCTTTTGGGACGCAAGTCTACCGAAGCTCCCAGCGAATAAAGCCCCTTCCTTCTTTAACCCTGTGTCTGAGGCATTTTGTCTGCAGCTCATCCTGCTACAGCTTTGGGTAACATGGACATTGTTAACAATATTGATTCTTCCAATCCATGAACATGACATGTCTTTCCTTTTCTGTGACTTCAATGTTTTGCAGTTTTTATTGTAGAGATGTTTCAATTCTTTGGTTAAGTGTATTCCTATATATTACATTTTCTTTGTATCGTTGTAAATGGAATTACTTTCTTTTCTTTTTTAGTTTGTTCACTGTTGGTATATTAAAATGCTACTAATCTCTGTATGTTGATTTATAATTTTGCAACGTTACTGAATTTGTTTTTCAGTTCTCATACTTTTTTGATGTAGCCTTTAGATTTTGGAAATGCAATCCCCAATGATTCGTGGTGGAGTTTGATGGAAGGTGGGGATGGTGTATGGGCCATGGGGCAGATTCCTTGTGAATGACTTGGTGCCATCCTCAAGTATTCCTTTATAGCTATGTAAGCTAATTAACACAGGTTCACCCATCCAGGCTCTCCCACCAAAGCTAGCATCTGCCCGCACATGCCATCTGTGGGCCTGGCACTGGCCTGCCAACAACATTGCAGCCACCACCAATACCAGTGCACACTGCTTAGGACCATGCTGTTATTTCCATCACCCATGCCACATCTGCTGTCCAGGGACCTGAAAACCCACCAGCTGACCTTTCCAACAAATGAAAATCTAACACAAAATACCAAAACCAATGGTATATAGAGAAAACAGTGCAAAGGGAAAGTTTACAGCAAAAAGCACCTTCCTCACAAAAGTAGAAATATTTCAAATAAGTAACCTAATCATGCACCTCAAGGAGCTATTAAAGTAAAAATAACCTAAATCCAAAGTTAGTAGAAGAAAAAAATAATAAGTTAGATAAGAACTAAAGGAAATAGAGATTAAACAATACAAAAAGTAAACAAGACAAACAAAAATTTTTTAAGACAAACAAGATGAATAAACTCACTGTTAGACTAACCAAAAAAAGAACGAAGATGACAATAAAAGTCAGGATAATGCTGGCCTCACAGAATGAGTAGGGAAGGAGTCCCTCCTGCTCAATTGTTTAGAATAGTTTCAGTAGGAATGGTACCAGCTCTTCCTTATACATATGGTAGATTTTGGCTGTGAAACCATCTGGTCTTGGGCTTTTTCTGGTTGGTACACTTTTAATTATTGACTCAATTTTGGAACTTATTTTGGTCGGTTCAAGAATCCAATGTCTTCTTGATTCAATTTTTGAGATTGTATGTTTCCAGGAATATATTTATTTCTTCTGGGTTTTCTAGTTTGTGTGAATAGAGGTGTTCATAATAGTCTCTCAGTGATTTCTGTATTTTTGCGGTAACATCTCTGTTCATTTATGATTGTGTTTACTTAGATCCTCTCTGTCTTTTTATGTCTAGCTAGGGATTTATCCATCTTACTAATTCTTTCAAAAACAAGCTGCTGGATTTACTAATCTTTTGTATAGTTTTTACATCTCCATTTCCTTCAGTACAGCCCTGATTTTAGTTATTTCTTGTCTTTTGCTAACTTTGGGGTTAGTTTGCTCTTGTTTTTCCAGTTCCTCTAAGTATGATTTTAGGTTGCCAATTTCAAACCTTTCTAACTTTTTGATGTGGACATTTAGTGCTGTAAACTTCCCAACACTGCTTTGGCTGTGTCCTGGAGAATCTAGTATGTTGTATCTTTGTTTTCATTCGTTTCAAAGAATCTCTTGATTTCTGCCTTTATTTTATTCTTTACTCAATAGTCATTTGGGAGCATGTTGTTTAATTTCCATACAACTGTATGGTTTTTGGTGATTTTGTTAGTATTGGTTTTTATTTTAATTGCACTATTGTTCGAGAACGTGGTTTGTATGATTTCAGGACTTTTTGAATTTGCAGAAGTTTGTTTTATGCCAATTATGTGGTCAATTTTAGAGTATATAGCATATGTATATGAGAAGAATATATGTTCTGCTGTTCTTGGGTGGAGAGTTATTCAGACGTCTTTTAGGTCCATTTGCTCAAGTGTTGGGTTCATGTACTGAATATTGTTAGTTTTCTGCCTCCATTATGTGTCTAATACTGGCATGTGGCCATCTCCCACTATTATGGTGTGGTTTATCTAACACTCTTCATAAGTCTCCAGGAACTTCCTTTGTGTATCTGGGTGCTTCTGTTTTGGCTGCATATGTTAGAATAATTAGGTCCTGTTGTTGAATTGAGACTTTTACCACTATATAATGTCCTTTATACTTTTCTTTGTTGGTTTAGTCTGTTTTGTCTGAAATTAGAATAACAGCCTCTGCCTTTTTAAGTTTTTCATTTGCTTGATAAATTTTTCTCCATTCCTTTACTTTGAGCGTATTGAGTCATTGCGTGTGAGATGGGTCTCTTAAAGATTGCATATCATTTTGTTTTGCTTTTTGATCACACTTGCCACTCTGTGTCTTTTAATTTGGGTGGTCAACCCATTTAGTTTTAAAGTTAGTATTGATATGTGCAACTTTCTACCTGTCATCATATTATGTGCTGATTATTATGCAGACTTGTTTGTGTAACTGCTTTATAGTGTCACAGGTCTATGTATTGATACCAAAACCTGGCAGAGGCACAGCAAAAAAGACAACTTCAGGCCAATATCTCAAAAAATACTAGCAAACTGAAACCAGCAGCACATCAAAAAGCTATTCCACCATTATTAAGTAGGCTTTACCCCTGGGATGCCAAGTAGATTGAACTATGAAGATCAGTATATATGATTTACCACATAAACAGAACTGAAAATGAAAACCATATAATCATCCCAATGGATGTAGAAGTTGATTTAAATAAAATTCAACATCCATTTATGTTAAAAAAAAAAAAAAAAACCTTAACAAACCAGGCATTGAAGAAATATACCTCCAAATAATAAGAGCCATCTACGACAAAACCACAGCTGACATCATAACGGGCAAAAGCTGAAAGTGTTCCCCTAGGAAACAGGAAAAAGATAAGGATGCCCTCTCTCACAACTCCAATTCAACATAGTTCTGGCAGCACTAGCAAGAGCAGTTAGGAAAGATAAATAAATAAAAGGCATCCAAATAGGATGAAAGAAATTAAAATTGTTCCTGTTTGCAGACAATGTAATTATTTACATAGAAAACCCCACTGTCTCTGTCCAACAGTTTTTTAATCTGATAAACAACTAAATTTTCAAGATACAAAATCCATGTACAAAAATAAGCAGCATTTCTGTACAGAAACAACATCCAAGCTGTGGGCCAAATCAAGAATGCAATTCCATTCACAATAGCAACAAAAATAATAAAATACTCAGGAATACAGCTAACCAAGGAGGTGAAAGACCTCTACAATAAGAGTGATAAACCACTGCTCAAAGAAATCAGATATAACACAAACAAGTGGAAAAACATTCCCAGCTTATTGATAGGAATAATAAATTTTGTGAAAATGGCTATACTGCCCAAAGCAATTTACAGATTCAATGCTATACCTATCAAACTACCAATGACATTCATTACAGAATTAGAAAAAAAATCATTTTAAATTTCAAATGGCACCAAGAAAGAGCCCAAATTGCCAAGGTAATCCTAAGAAGAAAAAAAAAGCTGGAGGCATTACATTACTCAATTTCCAACTATACTACAAAGCTGCAGTAACAAAAACAGCATGGAACTGGTACAAAAACAGACACACAGACCAATGGAACAGAATAGAGAGCCCAGAAATTATGCCACTTACCTACGACCATCTGATTTTTGACACAATTTAAAAAATGGGAAAAGAACTCTATTCAATTCATGGTGCAGGAATAACTGACAAGCCATATGCAGAAAATTGAAACTGGACTCCTTCCTTACATCATATACAAAAATAAACTTAGGATGAATTAAAGTGTTAGATATAAAATCTCAAACTATAAACATTCTGGAAGACAACTTGGTAATACCGTTCTGGTCATACCACCTGGGAAGGATTTCATAACGAAGACACCAAAAGCAATCACAACAAATCCAAAAATTGACAAATGGTATCTAATTAAATTAAAGAGCTTCTGCACAGCAAAAGAAACTGTCAACAGAGTAAACAGACAACCTACAGAATGGTAGAAAATATTTGAAAAATATGCATCTGACAAAGCTGTAATATCCAGAATCCACAGGAAACTTAAGTTTACAAGCAAAATCAAGAAACCCCATTAAAATTGGGCAAAGGACATAATCAGACACTTTTCCAAAGAAGGCATATGTATGGCCAAAAAGCATTTGAAAAAGTGCTCAACATTACTGATCATTAGATAAATGTAAATCAAAACCACAAAGACATACCATTTCATGCAGTCTGAATGGCTATTATTAAAGAAGTAAAAAAATAAAGAATGATGACAAGGTTGTTGGAAAAAGGAAGTACTTATACACTGTTGGTGGGAATGTAAATTCAGCCATTGGGGAAAGCAGTTTGTGATTCCTCAAAGAACTTACAACAGAATAACCATTCCACCCAATAATCCCATTATCGGGTATATACCCAAAAGAATATAAATTGTTCTATCATAAAGACACATGCATGTGCTCATCAAAACACTATTCACAATAGTAATGACATAAAATCAACCCAAATGCCCATTAAGAGTAGACTATATACAGAAACTATGATATATATACACATGGAATACTATGCAACCATTAAAGAATGAGATTCTATGTCCTTTTCAGCAACATGGATGAAGCTGGAGTCCATTATCCCAAGCAAACTAACACAGGAACAAAAAGCCAAATACCACATGTTCTCACCTATAGTGAGAACTAAATTTTGAGTACATCTGGACACAAAGAGAATAACAGACACAAGGGCCTACTTGAAGGTGGATGGAGGGAGGAAGGTCAAGATTCAAAAACTTCCTCAGATACTATGCGTATTACCTAGGTGACAAAATAATCTGGACACTAAACCTCTGTGACATGCAATTTACCTATATACCAAACCTGCACAGGTATCCCTGAACCAAAAATAAAAGTTAAGAAAAATATAAAATAAAAAAGAAGACCTTAGATTGGATGCTACAGAAATAAAAAAGATTTTCAGAGACTCTTATGAGCAACTATACACTAAAATACTATAAAACCTAAAATAAATGCATACATTCTTAGACATTTACAACTTACGTAGTTTGCATTTAAAAAAAAATAGAAAATTTGAGCAAGCCAATAAGAAGTAATGAGATCAAAATAGTAAGAAAAAGTTTATCAAAGCAAAAGTCCAGAACTACATAGGTTTGTTAGTGACTTCTACCAATTTTTCAAATAAGAACTAATATCAATTCTCCTCAAACCATTCAAAAAAAAAAAAAATTGAAGAGAAAGGCACTCTAACTCATTGTACAAGGTCAGCATTGCCCTTACAACAAAACCAGACAAATATGCAAGATAAAAAGAACACAATAGGCCAATATTCCTGATTAACACAGATACAAACATCTTCAATAAAATACTAGCAAATTGGATGTAATAGCGTATCAAAAAGTTATAAACCATTATCATGTGGGATTTGTTTAAGGGATGCTAGGATATTGTAACATATTGAAATCAATAGTCATAATACATCACAACAACAGAATAAAAGACAAAAAACATATGATCATTTCAATAGATATAGAAAAAAATTCAACATCTGTTGATAATAACTCTTAACCAACTAAACATAGAAGAAATGCACTTCAACATAATACAGGCCACATATTAAAAACCCACTGCTAACATCATACTAAATGAGGAAAAGTTAAAAGCCTTTTCTCTAACAACAAGATAATGATGCCCACTTTTATCATTCCTATTTAGCGTAATACTGGAAGTCTTACAGCAATCAGGCAAGAGATGCAAATAAAAGACATGAAAATTGGAAAAGAGAAACTCAAATAGTCCCTGTGTCCTGATAATGTGACCTTATATATAGAAAAACCTAAAGTCTTTACTAAAAAACTTATACCTGATAAATTCAGTAATGTTATATGATACAAAATCAATATAGAAAAATCAGTAATGTTTCTATACACTAGTACTGAACTAGTTGAGAAAGACAAAATAAAGCAATTCTATTTACATCAGCTACAATAAAATAAAATGAAATGCCTATAAATGCATTTAATCAAGGAGATGAGTATCTCTGCAAAGAAAACTGCAAAATATTGATGAAAGCAATTAAAGAGGAAACAAAGAAATGGAAAGACATCTCTTGCTCATGTCTCAGAAGAATTAATATTGTTAAAATAACCATAATGCCTAAAACAATCTATACATTCATTAAAATCCCTATGAAAATACCAATGTCAATGTTCACGTAAATACAAAAGACATTCCCCAAATTTTTATGGAATCAAAAAAGAGTTCAAATAGCCAACAAAATCCTGAACAAAAAGAATAAAGCTGAAGGCATAACACTACCTAACGTCAAAATATATTCCAAGGCTATAGTAACCAAAACATCATGGTACAGGTATGAAAATAGATATTTAGACCAATAAAACAGAACAGAGAATCCAGAAAAGTAAATTTACATATTTGTAGCCAATTGATTTTTGACGAAGTGGCCAAGAACACACATTGGGTAAATAAAGAGTGCTGGAAAAATTGAATATCCATATGCAGAAGAAAACTGGACCCCTATCTTTCACCATCTACAAAAATCAACTCAAGATGAATCAAAGCTTTAAACGTAACACCAGAAACTATGTAACTACTAGAAGAAAATATGGGGAAACACTTCAGGACATTGGTCTAGGCAAGTATTTTGTGGCTAAGACCTAAATGGCACAGACAACTATAATAAAAATGTACAAATGGGGCTATATTAAACTAAAGAGCTTCTGCAGGCTGAGCATGATGGCTCATGCCCATAACCCCAGCATTTTGAGAGGCCAAGATGAGAGAATTCTTGAAGCCAGGAGTTCAAGCCCAGCCTGATTGACACAGCAAGACCTCATCTCTACAAAAAATGTTTTACAAAATTAGGCAAGGATGGTGGTGTACACCTGTAGTCCCAGCTCCTTGGGAGGATCACTTGAGCACAGGAATTCAAGGCTGCAGTGAGCTATTATCATGCTATGGAGAAAATATTTGCAAACTGTCAATCTGATAAGAGACTAATATCTATAATATATAAGGAACTCAACAACAGTTTTTTAAAAATTCTATTAAAAAATGAAGAACATAAATTGATATTTCTCAAAAAAGACAAATGGCCAACCGTTATATTAAAAAATGCTTAATATCACTAATCATCAGGGAAATGCAAGTCAAAACTACAATGAGATATCATGTTATCCCAGTTAGAATAGCTATTATTAAAAAGTAAAAACAAAACCGCCAAATGTTGATGAGGATGAAAAGAAAACTCTTAATACACTGATGATGGGAAGGCAAACCAACAAAGTCACTAGGAAGTATGAAGATTCCTCAAAAAAGTAAAAATAAAACTACCATATTGTCCAGCAATCCCATTATTGGGCATTTATCCAAAGGAAAGGAAATTGGCGTATCAAAGAGACATCTACATCCCCAAGTTTATTGAAGCACTATTTACAATAACCAAGAAACAAATATCGTATAGTCTCAATCATGTGTGGGAGCTAATAAAGTTGGTTTTATGGAAGCAGAGAGCAGACTGATAGATACCAGAAGCTGAGAATGGTGTGTGCGTGGGAGGGGGTCATGAAGAGAGGTTGGTTAATGGGTATAAACATAGAGTTAGGCAGAAAATGTAAACTGTAACGTTCAGTAGCAGAGTAAGGTGACTACAGTTAGCAACAATGTATTGTATATTTCAAAATAGCTAGAAAAGACTTCAAATGTCCCCAACACATAGAAATAAGTACTCAAGTGATGAATACACAAAATGACCTTGATTATTAACCATTCTATACACGTAACAAATACTAACATGTACCCTATAAATATGTATAACCTTATGTATCAATTTAAAAACAAAAAATTAAAATTATTACAAATGGGTGGAAATTTAAGACATGAAAGTATCATAGTTCAGAGTGACAGTTGGGTCTTATGCCAAGTTGACATATATTATCAGTATTCTAACAATTAGGCTTGGATACGAAATGTCGGAATCCAAGCAATTTCAAGAACAGAAGCATCAGTAAGAACAGGAATTTAATCTATGTTGGAGACTTATTTTGTAGATTTCCCAATATACATTTTATTGAGTGAAGGAGCTAGGCTACAATTATAGTCATTCCCCAGAGGAAAGAAGTGGAGATACTTAGCTAGATTTGAAATAAAAAACCAGGTAAATCCTCATAGCTCTTGGACAAAGTTTTCCAGTGTGTGTAAAAGTTAGGTCAATGCAAGTTTTAAAAATGCACCAATAATCAGACACATTGCAATAATTAATAATCTATAAATTGTAATCAAATTTAGTAGTCTCAATCTTAAGTAGATTTTTATTTCTAGTCATTATACAAAATTGAAAGAAAAACAAATATTTTACAACTCTGAAAAATAGAAAGACACAAGCACAACGTACTGCTGTATAAAAATATTTATATGTTTATAATGCGCTAATCCTCACTGATAGGATATTAGCCATCAGTTAAATATACTGTTCAGTTGATATCAACATAGGCCTGATTATTCACTAACAGGTATTAATGTTGTGATTTCTAGAGGCCTAAGAGAGTGGCAGAGTAAATTATAAAAACATCTGTCTCTGAAAATATAAAACTATTTTTTCAGGAATCATTAACAAGGGCTAATAGCTACTGCCAATGAAAATAAAACCTCAGTGGCCTATAGTAATGATTCTAACTATTTAATTTACACTTACTGTTTCTGTTCCCATTTCAGCCTTTGAACAAAATTGTGTTTTTCCCTCATTCATTGTCAGCATGCAAATGTGTTTCCATCTCAATAAATAACACTTTAATTGTTAAAATGTAAGCCATTGTCTTATTAAACATCAGTGTCCAGTCTAATGCAAAATAAAGTAGCCCAATAATTAACCATTGTACCACACAGCAATGCCCTGATAAACACTGAAAAGAGTATTCCAGTATTCAAAAAGTATTTTTCTCTATAGAGTACATCGAGGGAATAATTTTGCCTTACTATTGTGTGTGCAACTGCAGAGATATAGTAAGAAGCTCACGATGAGAACAAACCGAGAAATACTTTACATAGTATGCATATGCATTTAAAGGTACTTTGAGTGTATTTACAACAAAAAATAAATACATTACAAAATACAGTCAAGTCAGTTGAAGTTAGGAGAAACTTTAATGATTATCCAATTGAAACTTTGAATGATTGAATTTACTCCAAATAATAATAGCAGTTGTTTTTCTAAATCCTACTTAAAATTTTCAGTGTTATTAAACAAATGGCCACCCAAAGTATTCTATTGCATTCTTAAATAGCTCTAATTGACAGATATTTCTTCTTTATTTGGTATTATCTGTGCCTCTGGCATTTTATCTCTGATGGTACTCATGGCATATTTCTAATATGTGAAGAGAGCTAAATGTACCCTCAAACAATGAAGTCTTATTTTTAATAAAATTTAATCATTTTAACCATATTGTGCATCAATAAAATTATTGCTACAACTGTGAACTTTACATACATCTTTAATAAATTTTATTTGCATAGACACAACTAACATTCTGATGTATCTAATTTATGTTTTGGTTCTGTTAAATCAAGTTTAGCCTAAAGCTGTGTCTTTACATATTTTAAGTTTGGCCTTAAAGTTTCTCTGTACATCATGAACTATAACCTAAATGGAAGTGTAATCAGACTGTAACTACTCTTGTGCCAATCACCAAGATTTGGCCAATCTAATGTGGCCAACTGTTTAAACAGTGTTCAAACAAGACAAACAGGGAGCTATAACCAATTCAGCTGTTTATGTACCTCACTTCCATTTTCTGTACATCACTTTCCTTTTTTTTTGTCCATAAATATTCTTCCACCACGTGGCTGCACTGAAGTCTCTGAGCCTACTCTGGTTCAGGAGACTGCCTGATTCACGAATTGTTCTTTGCCCAATTCAACTCTTTAAAATTTAATTTGGCTAAAGTTTTTCTTTTCTTTTTTTCTTTTTTTTAAACAGACAGTATCAGAATTGGGATCTGAAGTAGAGCTTCTAATGACCCCCAGGAGCACAGAGTGACCAAGTGAGGTACTCACCTGGCCCATTGAGTCCATTGCTCTCTTGGAGCAGTTGTGGTTCACGGTTAACTTCCCTCTCAGACTCTGAAGCTCCACGGATTTGTGTTTTAAGCTGAGTTACTTTGAGCAAATTTCTGATCCAAGCTGGGTTTGGAAGTCACAACAGAAACTAAACTGGGTCCAGGATTGGATTGGATCCAGTAATTAATTGGCTTGGATCCAGTTAGAGGTCTCTTATGTTTGACTGGGTCAGAAAGAACCTGGTAGTAAATGGCAATATTGCAGGGGGTGTAAAATTTGGCTTTTGGAAATTTGCAGGGATTTTTGTGTTCTACACCTTTGTTTCATTTTTCCTGCATGCTTAGGGAGGGAAAAATATCATTGGCTAAGTTTATCAAGGGAACCTGAGAGCCAAAGCCAACATTTGAGATAAAAATGGGATCCTTAATTTCAGAAGAAATGAGTTCTGACTTATATATGCATAACTATTAGGCTCCAGAAGCAGCAAATTCTTACAAAAACGATGAAATCTTACTAAAGATAAGTTACAGTGGAATGTTCCAAATTAACAATGCTGCACCGAAGTGCATTTGAAAATGAGTGTTCCCAAATTAGTCTCATCGACAAATGCCTATTGATATGGAGAAGCTTCTGAAAAGATTACAATATTTTTTATTTAAAGAAAGACTGTATAAAAGACAAAAAGTTTAAGTGACTGATTGATTTAAAAATTATATCTGTTAAACCTTTGGCTTAGTTACTATTTCATGCAAAAACTGGAAAGAAAGCTACTCTAGATAAGGTACTTATAAAAGGTAGACCCTCAGGTAAAATAGCCTTGCTTGTTTTTCAGATCTATTCATGCTTAGTCCAGGCATACAATGCTTTGTGGGCTCTATTCTTTAATGGACTTCACCCATTACCGTAAACTCAGTAATTTTAGATGAAAAAAAAACAGTAACTAAGTTAAAAAAAAATCTGTTTAACTAAAATATGCTTTTCTGGAATTTAATCGCCTATCTTGAAACTCTTTTGTAAAAGAAATTTACATCTATAAAGGAAATTTCCATTCTTAAAGATGTCTGCTTACATATATTAGAAACTCTTACCATTCTTTTAAATTTATATAAGTCATACCTATGTTTAAGACACTTTTCTGGCCATCTTGTCTTAAGTGAACTTTTGAGTAGTTTTTTTCCCTTGGTTTGAACAAATGATGATGCAATATTTAGCCTTAAAATCTTAGCTCTGTGCATATGAAATATAAAATTTTGGGGGGTTCCACTTGAGTTGTCCCTTTATAAATGAAAATTTGTTGCTTTTTTAACAATTGCTTAGGGCAATTAAACTGATAATTGGATGACTCATAGAATGAATGGGGAGAAGAAAAATACATTTAAAAGCTAGCAAATGAGCCATATGTAGAAAGCTGAAACTGGATCCCTTCCTTACACCTTATACAAAAATTAATTCAAGATGGATTAAAGACTTATATGTTAGACCTAAAACCATTAAAAT
>NW_026652282.1:108564314-108624875 GCF_009828535.3 Hylobates moloch
AAAAAAAAAAAAAAAAAAGTTTCATAATATAAAAAAAAATAAAAAAAAATAAAAAAAAATAAAAGCTAGCAAATGAAAATCCTTTATGAGCACTATAAGATCTGCTTCTATGTGTTTGTATCTCTATATGTTACGTGTATATAATTATTTGATAAATAAAGTTAGTTTTTAAATTGTTGGCAGAATAGAAATGGTTTCAAAATCATCAGTTAAATACAATTAGATATTTGCTTGATTTGACTGTGAGCTACTATCTTTGGTTTAGAGTCTCTGGATTCACGGGTCTGGATAGGGAGCCATAATGAGGTTAAAAGACGTGTTTACTGCCTAGCGCAGAAGTTACGAGTCAGAATCAAGCCTAATATGGCTCCTTATTCCTCTGCTTTCTCTGTTTTGCCTACTATTTTGGGAGAAGTTGGATCCTCCAGGTATAGTCTTCTCAGCTTTTTCGTCTGTCCTGATGGACTCACCTTCACAGCCCTTCTGGGTACCATGTGGCTACTTGAGATCTAGAATTACTGGGGGCCGATATTAGGAAAGCCACCTGTGTCATAGTTTCAACATTCTTTTTAGTATTTCAAACCTTCGAGTCATGCTATGTTAAATTAAATAATAGATAATTATAAAATATCTGAGGCATCTGTAAGTTAAGATACTAAAATATTAATTATTAAATATGAGTTTAAGTCTATATAACATGACATGTTACTGTTACATGGCATAGAAAAGCTAAATATTTTTAGATCTGTTAATAAATAATTTGAAAAACTATTTTTTGAAAAGATTATAAAATATTTTTTACCTACAAATACTGATGTAAAAAATTTCAAAATAACTTCCTAGGGTTTTCACTAGAAATTCAAATTACTAAGAGTTAAAACTGATAGATATGAGAGAAACAATTTTGTACACAGACTCTATAAAGAAAACCAAAATACGCATTTGATGAGGAAAGTTATAAAGGCAAAAACATGTGTATTAACATTTTTGTCTAGTTTAAAATTACTCAAGTATTTCAAATTGAAGGAGTAAAAAACAGATAAAATATATAAATATAGAAAGCTGTGGAAAATGTAAAATGAAAAGCTTATGAATATCATGTGGCTAAAATATGACAGATTAATTTATTTATGAGGCTTTATTAAAATTAGTTTTAGTATTAAAAATATATTGATACAAAAGTAAAATTTGATTTTCTCTTGAAAAAAAATTGTGTAGTATTAATAAGACACAGTAAAACATTTTTGTTCACTTTTTGAGTAAATCACAAAAAAGAGAAAAGAGAGAAGAAAGAAAAAAAGAGATTCTCTCTGTCTCATGCTATCTTAGATGTTTCAATTGTTTGGAAAACTGAGTCTCCTTTATCTAAGAGTATAGGTTTTTGGTTTTAACAATCTTTTAATTATCACTTTGTTTAAAAGAATGACTATTGTTTTATGGTGACCTGTGATCTTATTTGGGTCAAGTGTTTTAAATCTTTGACATATTTGACAGTCTTCTCAAAACCAACTTTCAGCTTTAAAATAAAGTCTTTCTTGACCTCTAACTTTGGGATGCTGCCCAAAGTTAGGGGCATCCTCTTACCCTAAGGCATCCAAACAGAGGTAAATAGGATTGACATGTTAAGTTACATGGGAAATACTGTCATACAAGAAATAATGTTTAACTTTATTCAGGTTATATTTTACTCAATATTATTAATATATGTTCCAAAATTATATGGGATTAAAAAAATTCTAATGTCTGTGTATATGCTATGAATCATGATTACGGTTATTATGTTAAGTTATTGTGGTCCACAGAAATAACCAAATTTCCTTGTTAATTATGTCTTTATGACTAGTTATTCCCACAGTTAATTATTATGCAGTTTCTGAAAATTTCACAAGCACTCAAAGTTCTAGAATATGGTGTCTTTAAGGAGGTTCATGAAAAGAAGGAAAGCCCCCTGAAAAGAACCCTTTAATACAGATTTCTAATAACTTTGGAATCATATTTTAGGCTGAGTAAGAATTCAAGGAACCTTAATGAAAAGACTGACTGGTTTATAAAACTGTTAACCCAGGCAGAATAAAAATTACTTGAATACTGCCGGGCGCAGTGGCTCACGCCTATAATCCCAGCACTTTGGGAGGCCGAGGTGGGCAGATCACAAGGTCAGGAGATCGAGATCATCCTGGCCAACACAGTGAAACCCCGTCTCTACTAAAAATACAAAAAATTAGCCAGGCACGGCAGCGGGCGCCTGTACTCCCAGGTGCTGGGGAGGCTGAGGCAGGAGAATGGCGTGAACCCCGGGAGGTGGAGCTTGCAGTGAGTCGAGATTGCGCCACTGCACTCCAGCCTGGGAAAGAGAATGAGACTCCGTCTCAAAAAAAAAAAAATACTTGAATACCAACAAATACTTTGCCAGATTTTCACGCTGTATCAGTCAAAGCTGAAATTTTGTAGATATGAAATTTGAATGAACTCCATGGTCTAATTCAAATTACCTGTGATAATTCATCAGTTATCAGTGCTATGCACCCAGATTGGAGAAACAACTAGTATTCAAGAGGACCTAAGTCTATTCAATGTTTAAGCATGGGCTCATGAAGAACTCGGACAGTTGCTTTGTCCTTTTGAGTCCTTAAAGCTTTTGTTATTAAAAGTTCTCCATTCAGCCGGGTGTGGTGGCTCACACCTGTAATCCCAGCACTTTGGGAGGCCAAAATGGGTGGATCACAAGGTCAGGAATGGAGACCATCCTGGCTAACACGGTGAAACCCTGTCTCTACTAAAAATATAAAAATTAGCCGGGAGTGGTGGCGGGCACCTGTAGTCCTAGCTACTCAGGAGGCTGAGGCAGGAGAATGGTGTGAACCCTGGAAGCAGAGCTTGCAGTGAGCCAAAATCACGCCACTGCACTGGGCAACAGAGCGAGATTCTGTCTCCAAAAAAAAAAAAGTCTCCATTCTATGACTCATCATGGAAAAAATAAAATGATCTAAATTAAATAGATTATATATTGATGTGGTGACTTCTAAATTCCTAAAATAGTTTATAAACAATGTTTTGTTTGTCAAACCCATATTCCTGGGAAGACAATTAAAATCTCAGGTACATTATACTTCCTGATGAGCCATTTAAGTATTTATAGAGGGATTTCATTCAATTGTCATTTTCAGTGAATATTTTCTAGCTGTATAAATGTTTTCCCATGCAAGAGGGCTGATGTTACAGCAGTAGCTCATTATGCCACAGTGTATTTTTACCAGGTAAAAAAAGCTTTTCACGGTTCACTGATTAAGGACAATCAACCCCTCCATAATATAAAACCCAAAAATTGGATCTTCTGAGAATGTAAAAGAAAAGCTGCCCTTGACATCCATACTGCAGCAAAACTTCAGGACCTTAAACTTTGGATTTATAATCTCAACTCAGAAGCATCCCTCCACACTCTTGGAACTGTATACCCATTGGAAGCCTTAAGATAAAGCTAACTAGAAAAGTTTCTCCCAAGAAGAAGATAGCATCCTTGATGTGAACAGCTTTTTGCTAAGATCATCAATCAAGACTTCTCTACTATCATGATACTCTTATTTTTGAATTTTCCCCTTGCTTATGCAATTATGAACAATAGAAGTGAAAAGGGGTCTGTTGTATGCATTCATAGGATATACTTTTATTTGTGAAGGATTTCACAGCCTGCCTCATACATAGATAACTTTATGCCCTGATATACGGAAAATGAAAGCCCAATATAGGTGAGAAATTTTAATGGTACATATATTGCCACATAATCAGTCAGAAACAGAACATTGGTCCACTCCTCTTAATCAACTGTCATGGGTTAAAGAGAACATTGCCATGAGATCCAAACTCTTCTGAAAGGCATCATTTGTTAGGTCCTTTTTTCATGGTTTGGAGTAAAATGAGGCAATATTTAGAAATTCATCCCTCATGATAGTTTCTATAGCAAATTCTACTGTAAGGGCTATGGTTACATAACAGACTTTAAATTATCTTGTGAAAGTTAAGCTCAATAATAGAATTGCTGTAGGTTACTTACTGGCTAAACAGAGAAGTAGTTTTGCAGCTGTTGGCACTAGTTGGTCATGGAGAAATACATCATATCAGGTATTACATAGATTCAGGTGTAGGGAACTAAAGACGAGACTGCTTATTTAAAAGTAGACCCTTTATCTAGATCATTCTTTGACCTATTTGATTTTAGTTGGTTTGGTTTATGGAGACACTGGCTAATGAGCATATTCCAAACTCTTTGTATTATCCTCATGATGTTCATAATAGTATTCTCCCTGGTGTACCGTATTCTCTCAAAAATGTTAAATGCGTGCATGCAGCCATATTCAGAATGTCAAATGGTCTCTCTTCAACTAGAATGACAAGAACTAAAATAAATGTGTGACCATGAGGGCACCATAACCTCTGAATGATGTGCTGAGACTGGAAACCCAAAGTGATGGTAACTGAGAGTGGCACTAAGGCCCTAAGTTTTGGTCCCATTGTCACCTAAATGAGAACCTGACCAAAAGGGTGGAATTTTTAAACAAATTATGAGAGGCCATTGTTTTGGACTGAGCTCATGCACCAGGCCCCAACAGACCAGACCAAACCAAAATGGAGTCACTCATACTAAATGTGGCATAATCAAACTAAGACTTTAAGGAAACATATAGATCCTAGGAGAGACCAGGTTGTTTTTCCTCCTGTGAACAGGACGTTCCAGCATAAGGAGGTATCTTTTACTCTAACCCTTTCAAAAAGAAATTAACCAAAAGTTCCTGTTTTTGCCTTACAAAACCAACTCTTCTGCTCTTTCCCAGTGCGTTTAAAGACCAAATAAGTACATTTACGATGCTGATACTGACATCAATGATTAAAGTTGTGATCAATCTCAAAATTGAGAGGATGACGAAAAAGGGGGAATTGCTAAATGAAGTTTAGCCTAAAGCTGTCTCCTTACATATTTTAAGTTCAGCCCAGAGGTTTCTATGTACGTCATGAACTATAACCTAAAAGGGATTGTAAACATACATTAGCCTACTCTTGTGCCAATCACCGAGCTTTAGACAATCATATGTGGCCAAATGTTCAAACCATGTTCATATAAGGCACACACAGAACTATAACCAATCTGAAAGTTTCCATCCCACTTCCATTTTATGTACTTTGCTTTCCTTTTTCTGTCTATAAATCTTCCACCAAGTGGCTGTGCTGGAGTTGCTGAGCCTACTCTGGCTTAAAAGACTGCCCGATTTGTGAATCATTCTTTGCTCAATTAAATTCTTTGAAATTTAATTTGGCTAGTTTCCTTTTTGAACAGTTTTAACATTCTAATTTGTCTTCCTATTCTAATGTCATACAAATTATAGAATGCCATCAATATTCTCCTGAAGAGCTTCTGTACATTATTAATAAAAGAGATGTTTGTGACATGATATTGGCAAGTATATTGTAGGTACATAAGGACCTGAAATCAGCACCATCTATGTGAAGTGAGGTTCTTCAATCAGTTAAAGATCAACCAAATATTATTATCATCTAGCTCAGATCTTTCCATCTTTTCCAGAAAGACACAATAAAACTGACAAAATGCAAACATACTATACTATTTCCCTGATGTGTAAGTCTAGCAGCCCAGTCAAAAAATAAAGTTGTTGACTAGTGTTACAAAATCAGTAAATTGTTATACTGTTACAAACTGTAAAAGAGTCAACAATTTAATGGTTCATCTTGTAATTGTACTAAAATCAGGAAAGATGTCACCAAAACTCCCTTCCTTTTTCATGAAAATTAGGGAAATGGTTTTCCACATTCAGCACTGACTGACATGATCACAAGGTGAAGTCCCACAGCAGGCCATCTGCAAGCTGAGGAGCAAAGCAGCCAGTTAGAGTCTCAAAACCTCAAAAGTAGGGAAGCCTTCAGTTTGTGGCCGAAAGCCCAAGAGCCATTGGCAAACCACTAGTGTAGGCCCAAGAGTCCAAAAGCTGAAGAACTTGGAGTCTGATATTCAAGGTCAGGAAGCATCCAGCACAGGGGAAAGATGGGGGCCAGAAGACTTAGCCACACCAGAGGGGCCCTAGAAATTTTACTGAGGTAGAAGGTCCCTGAATTTTAGTTGGGTTTATTTCCCATCCTCTGACACAAAAATGTCTCACCAATAAGTCCAGTGTGTTTGCTACTTCTCACTCACTGGATCCAATCAGCATAATGTCATCAAGGTAATGGACCAGTGTAATATCTTGTGGAAAGGAAAAGTGATCAAGATCTCTTCAAACAGGATTATGACACAAAACCTGAGCATTGATACACCCCTGAGTATATCAGTATACTAAAACAGTAAAGGTATGTTGCTGGCCTTGCCAGCTGAAGGCAAATTGCTTCTGTAGGGCCTTTTGGATGGGAATGGAGAAAAAAGGCATTTACCAAATCAATGGCTGCATACCAGGTACCAGGAGATGTGCTAATTTGCTCAAGCAATGAAACCATATCTGGTACAACAGCTGCAATTGAAGTCACCACTTGATGAAGCTTATGATAATCCATTGTCATTCTTCAAGACCCTTCTGTCTTCTGCACAGGCCAAATAGAATCGAATGGGAGTGTGGTGGGAATCACCACCACCCCTTCATCTTTCAAGCCCTTGATTGTGGCACTAATCTCCACAATCCCTCCAGGGATATGGACATTGTTTTGAATTTACCATGTTTCTAGGTAGATGCAGCTCTAATGGCTTCCATTTGGCCTTTCCCACCGTAACATCCCTCATCCTACCATTCAGGGAGCCAATGTGGGGATTCTGCCTGCTGCTAAGTATTTCTATGCCAATTATGGATTCTGGCACTGGGGAAATGACCACAGGATGAGTCCAGGGACACACTGGACCCAGTGTAAGTCACACCTGAGCTAAAACTCCATTAATTATCTGACCTCTATAAGCCCCTACTTTAACTGTCGGACCACAATGATGTTTTGGATCCCCTGGAATCAACATCAGCTCAAAGCCAGTGTCCAGTAGTCCCCAAAAGGTCTGATCATTTCCCTTTCCCCAGTGCACAGTTATCCTGGTAAAAGGCCTGAGGTCTCCTTTGGGAGGGATGGGAGAAAGATTAACAGCATAAATTGTCAGTAGTGTAGTGGAGTCCTTCCTCAAGGGGAGCCAGCCTCCTCTTCATTCAAGAGGTCCTGGGTCTGTAAACTGGGGCAAGTCTGGAAATTGATTGAGGGGCTTTGATTCTCTTGTTTTTATAATTCAAACTAGTCTTTTGTCCATTCAACCTGGAAGTTTTCTGGTTAAATAAATTAAGAATGCAGTAGGCATCCTATCAGTTTCATTTCTAGGAGAACCATGAATAATCAGCCAATGCCAGAGCACTGCACCAGTCAGACTATTCTGATTGCTGCTTTGCCTCTGCTGTCCATTACAGTAACTATGCCCACCTTGCCTTTGATGGTTAAGTGCTGACACTTGGCCCCTGCCACCTCAGAGACCAATTATTCCCACTGCATTTAAATTTTGTAGTTGAGTGACTGAAGTTCCCACTGTAAGATCTGGCATACAGAGAAGAGCAATTAGAGCTCTTCAAGGATGCAGGTGCTCCCCTCATAAATCTGCTTCACAAAGTATTGGTAAAGGGTATGTCTTCTGGACCCTCCCAGCTGAGATGAGTAGGTCTAAAGTGACTAATCCAATCCAGCATCTCAAACTCCCTAAGCCTTTGGATCCCTTCCCCTACATTAAACCACAGGAGATCAGGCATTTCCAGCTCACTCATAGTGGGCCATCTTTTAATTCATACTTCAGCTAACCAAGCAAACAAATAAAAACAGAACTATTACCTTTTTTAACTCCCTGAGCTGAAACATTAAATGCAGAGTCCCTACTTAGTGGGCCCAAATCAATAAATTCAGCCTGATCCAACTCTATGCTTCTTCCACCATTATGCTACACCCTTAATATCCATTCCCATGCCTGTTCTCCAGATTTCTGTTTATATAGATCAGAAAACTCAAGCAGTTCTTTGGAGTGTAGCACCACCTCATGGATCACACTCTCAAGCTCACCTCTAGGGGCCCGCTGGGACTTTAGTTATAGGTCTAGAAGCAAACAGGGATGTTGGGGGTGGCTCCTGAGGGGAATCAACATTGTTTTGCCTGGCAACTGCCTCAGGAGAGGTTATCACTGTTGCCTCAGGCAGTGCATTGTTAATCTCCTCAGACAAAGGTGGAAAGGCTGATGGCAGCCTGGATGGGAGATGGGACATTGCCACTACTGGGGGTGGGTAGGCCATTTCCTCTGGCAAAAAAAGCTCATTAGAATTTAGGATTTCAGTGCCGCCCAGCTTTATCAGGGTCCTCCCACTCTTCCCCATTCCAAGTTGCAGGGTCCAATTCTTTGCCAATCAGTGCCCTCACTTCAACAGTAGACACCTGGACCTGATGAGCTGATGAGGCTGTGCACACACCTGTCTTTTCCTTTTTTTTTTTTTTTTTGGGAGGGAGTCTCACTCTGTCACTCAGGCTGGAGTGCAGTGGCATGATCTCAGCTCACTGCAACCTCCACCTCCTTGGTTCAAGCGACTTTCCTGCCTCAGCCTCCCGAGTAGCTGGGATTACAGGTGCCTGCCACCATGCCTGGCTAATTTTTGTATTTTAGTAGTGACAGGTTTTTACCACATTGGCCAGGCTGGTCTCAAACTTCTGACCTCAAATGATCTGCCCACCTCAGCCTTTCAAAGTGCTAGAATTACACACATGAGCCACCAGGCCTGGCCTGTGCATGCACCTTTCATTGCAAGTCAGCCACTCACATAATCAGAGCTTGTGTATGATTTTTCCACAATTTCAGCTCTTTACAGGAGATACAACTCTCACTCAAGGCAATCTTAAAAGATTTGAGGCTCATTATGTGCTTCTGGAACTGAGAGATAAAATCCCTGAGTTCGTTTTCTTTCATCTCTCTGTCTAGTGAACTTAGGAGCAACCAACCAACTTCCTTAGGTTCCTTGGTTCTCCACATATGATCAAAGGTATTATGTATAGGGTCACTAAACAGCCTCTCATGAGCGGTGAATCAGGATTATTAACTGCATTTGTTTTGCATAACTCTCTAAAGAGTTCACACCAATGACTATCAGTGTTCTCCGTACTTTTAGAAGTATGGAGCATTTTTGGTTTCAATCACATTAAGCAGCCAACTCCAGAACCAGAAACCCCCAAACAAACTAAGGAATCCATCCTTAAAATTCTGTTCCACTAGAATGACTCCCAATACCAAAATCTCTATTAGTCAGGGTTCTCTAGAGGGACAAAACTAATAGGATAGATGTATATACGAAAGGGAGTTTATTAAGGAATACTGACTCACATGATCACAAGGTGAAGTTCCACAACAGGTCGTCTTCAAGCTGAGGAGGAGCAAGGAAGCCAGTCTGAGTCCCAAAACCTGAAAAGTAGGGAAGCCAACAGTGCAGCCTTTAGTCTGTGGCCAAAGGCCCAAGAGCCCCTGGTAAACCACTGGTGTATGTCTAAGAGTCCAAAAGCCAAAGAACATGGAGTCTGATGTTCAAGAGCAGGAAGCATCCAGCACTGGAGAAAGATAGAGATCAGAAAACTTAACCAGTCTTCTCTTTTCATGCCTTTTATGCTGACAGCTGATTAGATGGTGCCCACCCAGATTGAGGGTGGGTCTGCCTTTTCCAGTCCACTGACTCAAATGTTAACCTCCTTTGGCAATACACTCATAGACACACCCAGGAACAATACCTTGCATCCATCAATCCAATCAAGATGAAACTCAATATTAACCATTAAATGCTTTATATCATTCTTTTCTCTGACTGCCTCAGCTAGGACCTCTAATACTATGTTGAATAATAGTAGGTGACATTGGATATCCTGGTTTTGTTCTAGATCTTTGGGAAAAGGCTTTCTGTTTCTCCCCATTCATTATGAGACTAGCTGTGTGTCTGTCCTATATGGCTTTTATCATGTTATGTTTCCTCTATACCCTATTTTTTAGGTTTTTATCATGAAGTAATGTTTAACTTTATTGAATGCTTTTCCAGCATCAATTGAAATACTGATTTTAATCTTTCAATCTGTTGATATGATGTATCACATTGATTAATTTGCATATGTTGAATAATCCTTGCATCCCAGGGATAAATCCTACTTGGTAATGGTGAATAAGCTTTCTAATATACAGTTAGCTAATATTTTGTGGAAGATTTTTGCATCAATATTTATCAGAGATATTGGCCTGTAGATTTTTTTCTTTTCTATCTCTTTGTCTGATTTTGCTATCAGGGTAATACTGGCCTCATAGAATGTTTAAAAAATTTCCTCATCCTCTATTTTTTGGAATAGTTTGAATTGAGTTGTTATTATTCTTTAAAAGTTTGGTAGAATTCAGCAGTGAAGCCATCAGGTCCAGGGGGGTTCACCATGTTGCCCAAGCTGGTCTGGAACTCCTGGATTTAAGCAATCCACCCACTTCAGCCTCATAAAGTGCTAGGATTACAGGCATGAGCCACCAAAATGCTGGGATTACAGGCATGAGCCACTGCGCCTGGCCTGAAGTTTTGATCAAGCAAAACTGCTTCCTTGAAGACTATTCTGAGAAATACTTGACCCTTAGCCATTTTCCTGTATTGGGAAAGCAATGTGTTTTTTAAACTACTCTTGAATAATAAACATCACTTTGCAAGGCCAAAACAAAGATCATAGATAGAAAAAGAAAGATTTTCCGATTTAGCTTTTAAGAGACATTTTGGTGAAAGAGTATTCAAAACAGCCTATTTCTATTCATTCTGGACAAATTTAAAGCACAAATTTGAAAAGCATATTTTTGTTGTTTACTTATTAGAATGAAAGAATGCGCGATTGGAACAAAGTTTGGTCATATGATATTGAGAAAGCTGACATGCTAGAAAACAAAAAGCAGGAAATGCCTCAAACATAATTAGCCAGATAAGTTCGACAGAGACCTCTGCAGCTATAAAGAGGTGGACTGAATTCAATAAGAAAGTTGTGAGGGAATACACAAGTAATTGCTACTTTAAGTAACATATTTCCCTTTTCTTTTAAATGTTTTATTCTGGCCTCTCTCCTGTGGTCTCAGGGTTCTTTGGAATGGCTTGGATATAGGGTAGAGGTGCAGAGTAAAAAGGGAGAATGAAGGAGAACCACTGCATGCAGGATTTATTATAATTTAAAATTGTATGATGCTTTAGAACAATTGAGCTATAAATTCATACAGTTCTTCTAGTGCATTTCAGGAGGAAGAATACCCAATTTCCCTGAGGTGTATTTTAAATATATTTGTTTCACCATAATACACATGGCAAGTATGCTGAATGGGTGAGGATTAGTTAACATCAGAATGAAACTTCAAAGGAAGCTTTGTATCTTCCATATTTGTTCATGAACTAATTTTGCACACTCCTCCCCACCTTACTCTTAATGGTGACTTTTCTGTGCTTTTGTCTATTTTTACAAAGTGTCAACTAGGGAACTGCTGATTGAATCAGTTGCTTTTCAATTAGTCACTCTCTGAGATTTGCTACATGCAACTAATTACAAAGTATCCTTCAGAAAGTCCCTTAAGAAAGAAATTAGGTATTATTTCCTTTCTAAATAGAGAATGGTCTTTGGTGTACTTAACCTCAAAGTAAATTTTAGAAAGAAAATTACAGATATTTGCTAGTTATCCTAATGCACTTTTTAACATCAGAGGACTAATACAGTTCTGGAGTTTTAAATGACACAAACAAATAAGAAAGTCTTTCAATATACACCTATAAGGTGACCAGGTGTCTTGGTTTTCTCAGGGCTGTCCCAGTTTTAGAACTGGAAGTCCTTCATTATAGGAAACTCCTGAGTCTGGGGAAAACCTGGATAGTTGGTCATCTCATTGTATGGCTAAAATGGAGAGAGGTGGACTGAATGGCAGTGCAGACACATAGATTCAGAATTCATAGAACAATATATTCAATGACTGTTGTGATGCAGCATTTTACCTTTTTATCAGTTTCTTGGATGTATATACCGTGTACATACTGATCAAAGATACATGTAGTTGACTGGTATTGGTGGCTCACGTCTGTAATCCCAGCACTTTCGGAAGCCAAGGCAGGAGAATTACATGAGCTCAGGTCTTGGAGACCAGCCTGGGCAAAATAGCAAGACCCACCCCCCACCACTCCCCGCCCACAGCCTCTACAAAAAACTTAAAAAAATAGCCAGTCATGGCGGTGCATGCCTGTGATCCCAGCTACTCAGGAGGCTGAGGCAGGAGAATGATTTGAGCCTGGGAGACTGGGGCTGCACTGAGCTGAGATCCTACCACTGAATTCCACCCTGAGCAACACAGCGAGACCCTGTCTCAAAAAAAAAAAAAAAAGTACATGCAGTATATACATATTGAAGGGAGACAGAAATAAAGCTAAAAGTAACAGGTAAAATGTTAGACCAAGATCCCAAAATATTTACCTTTGCTCCCACTGTTAGTACTTTGTAATAAAACTTCTAGATAAAATTTTAAAATTTAAAAAAAAGTTACACAATTGGATCTGTGATAAATGTGTCACAGGTTAAGAATAAACTGATCACTTACACTCAGAAATGTTCTCACTTGTCTACTGAAATAGTGGAGTAGACTTGAGTTCCATTTGTGTGAGGCATTGGCACATCTGGAAGCCATCATAAAGGAAGAGTTAGGGCACCAAGCTTAAACCAGTTACAAAACCTTAGTTTTCAGATAATGTGTGTTTCTGAGAATAGAATAGTGTTTGTTAATTGAATTTGTTTTTCACTTAGTGTTATATTTGCCTAAATCCTATGAAGAGCTGGTAGTTTGGGAGGAGAGACTGTTAAGTAAAATTTGAAAACAATATTTCACTAAAGCACATTATAAAAGACTGCAAACTGGTAGCCGTCAGTGCAAATATAGCCCACGGATACATTTTCTTTGGCTCACATGTTTTTACAAATTGATTAAATAAATCACAGGAAGCCTTGTGGTTGATGATGGGACAGTTCTGTATCTTGATCATGTGGTAGTTACAGAAATCTACACATATGAAAAAATTACATTGAATCACACACAGGCAAAGGAGTGCATGTAAAGCTAATGAAATATAAATAAGCTTTACAGATTTTCCTGGTTGTGTCAATTTCCTAGTTTTAGTATTGTATTATAGTCATGCAAAATATTACCATTGAAGGAAACATGTCCTATATACCATAAGACCTCCCTGCACATATTTTGTAACTTCCTATCACTGTATAATTATTTCAAAATTTTTAAAAAGTTAAATGCCATGTTTCAGAAAAAATTGACATAGTAATTGCTGTACAACTTTCACACCTCATTATTTTATATTCTATAAGCCTCTCAGCCCCCAACAAAGCTCTACAATGAGAATTGAACAAACCACTATATAAGCAAAAAAACAAAATACACAAAATCTTAACTATTAATTTCAAAATCCACTGGTCTAAGTGACAGAAAAAGGACAATATGCATACTTACAGAATATATTCTACTCCCTGAAGATTAGATAATAAACACCAAAAACTTGAAAAGGAGTGGGAGGAGGATCACATGGATAAAAATAATCTGAGACCAGGAAAGAATAAGCTTCAACTAACCAAGTGATTCAAATGGCCCTCCTCAGGATGCCACATAGAAAAGGAATCCTTGCCCTGTTATCTTTTTTTGTTACTATCTGTTAAAATCCCATAACAATGTGATCTAACTAGGAGTTATGTTCCTTTTTTCTTCAAAACTCTGCTTAATCCCCTGCCTTTCAAATGAACTATCCTGTGTTGATAACAGCTGTTTCCACTGCCTGGGGCACCATAAACTCTGCAGAATGGAGATATCCTTAACTCCTCAAAAGGTGTTGGTGATATAAAGAGAAAAGGAAAACATTCAGATCCCTCAAGCCAGCCCTTGTCAAGTATAACCAGAATAAAACCCAAGAGGGATTCTCTGAAGTCCCATTACAGTGCTGCAACATACCAAACCTATTACAGCTAAGATTGAAAAATGTATTCATGTATTCAACAAATATTTCTGATGAATTACTATCTGCCAGGCACTATTCTAAGCACTGGCAATAAACCAATAAACAAAAGAGACAACACTCCCTGCTCATATGGAGCTTACATTCTAATGCATCTGTTTGCAGAGGAAGAGTTGTTAGTTCAAAAACAAATCGCTAAAATACATAGGCATATTAGATCATGATAAATATTGTTAAGAAAAAGACAGGAAGTATTTTCTTTTTTTTTCTTTTTTTTTTTCTTTTTTTTTTTTTAAGAGTCTCGCTCTGTCGCCCAGGCTGGAGTTCAGTGATCTTGGCTCACCACATCCTATGCCTCCCAGGTTCAAGTAATTCTCCTATCTCAGCCTCCCGACTAGCTGGGATTACAGACACCCTCCATCACATCTGGCTAATTTTTGTATGACAGGAAGTATTTTCAGCATGGTAAAGAGGAAGGCAAGCTTAATTTTATGTCGGCTTTTAAAAATTACCAGGACAGGCCCTACATATATAGAAGGAAAATATTTATGTAAAAAATGAAGATTGAGGGAGTGAGACATGATAATACGTGGGAGAAGCACATTCCTTATACAGCAAGTGCAAAGGCCCTGAAGTGTGATTTGTCTGTTGTGTTTCAGGTACAGTAAGAAAGTTACCGTGTCTCTATCAAAGCGATGGAGACAGTAGTCAAAGATGAAAGTCAGAGTTAATGGGGGGTTTGTGAAGTTAATGGTATCTATTCAACTCCAACTTCCAAAGACAAAACATAACCACAACCGTGTATCATTTTGATAATTTAGATGCCAACTCCCAGCAGAACCAGAGATAGTCCCAACTTCCCATCTCATTTTATCCAGAGTTGCAGTGGGTCAAATGCCCAGGATGAAATAATTTTCCTCAACCATATTTATTTTAGTTCCTTTCAGACCTAGTATTTTTATTTTTTACTATATGTAGCCAGGAACCAGCTTCTTCACCTAATCCTATGTTGAGTCAACCAGTCTGAACTAAGATTGTTTCCCTGAAAATATTTTCCTACATGTATATTTGCAGATTGTAAAAATAGAATTAATTAGGTAACATTTAAAGACAAAGATTTTTTGCTTATTATTCAGATTAGAAAGTAAAACTATCTCTATTTGCAAATGACTATACCTTATGAAAAATCCTAATACAATAAAAATCATAATAAATTGAACAAAGTTGCAGGACACCAGATCAATTTACAAAAATCAACTGTATTTCTAAGTAGTTGCAAAGAACAATTCAGAAATAAAATAAATAAAGACAATTCCATTTAAAACAGAATCAAAACAAATACTTAGGAATACTTGACTTACCCAAGTAAGAAACACAAAACTTGTACTATGAAAACTACAAAACAGTGTTTAAAGAAATTCACAATAAATGAATAAAAGGAGCGACATCTAATGCTGATGGATTAAGAAACTTAACGTTAAGATGTCAATACTCTCTCAAATTGACACGCAGAAGCAACACAGTCCCCTATTATCATACAAAATTAATACCAAATGGACCACAGGGTTAAATGTAAAAGCTAAATACAGCAACTCAGAAGAAAGTCCACGTTCATGAATATTTTGTTAGAAGTGAAAGAGATCCGAGTTACCCGGAGTTACCTGTGGCAAATCCGTACGCATTCACAGCAACTTCAGTCCTTGCCTCATCAGAGGAAAGAATTTGACTGAGACGTATAAAGCGAAGCGAGAGCGCGAGAGAGAGCGCGAGAGCGCGACAAGTTACAGAGCAGGAGTAGAAGTTTATTTAAAAAAAAAAAAAAAAAAAAAAAAACCTTAGAAAAAGGAAAGAAAAGAAGGTGCACTTGGAAGAGACCCAAGCGAGCACATGAGGTTAGAGAGAGGTCAAGTGCCCCACTTAACCGTGATCCTAGGACTTTTATAAGCTCACCTCTTTCCCATGATTCTTCCCTTAGGGTAGGCTGCCTACACGCGCAGAGCCCTCCTTACTCTTTGGAAGTGAGCACACACAGTGTGTTTAGGGAGTTATATGTATGACCATCGGAGGCTTTCTTCCTTTTTCCAGTGGCAGGAACCCGGAAGATCATTCTTTGCCATTTTTTTCTCTTAATATGTATGCTCAGGAATTTGCTTCTCCCTGGGGCCCGCATTCAATTATCATTTTGGTGTTAACAGGTGTGGACCATCAGGAAATGGCCGCTCCCTGGCGTTGCTAAATTTTCATTTTTAGAAAGGCAATCTGATAATTGCTGAAACATCACCCCACATTCTAGTGGGTTGGGGGAGAGCCCTCCTGCCCCTGCTCATGCCTAACTACCTGTAACAATTTGATCTTAAATTTTCTTCTATGAGTTTTATACTTTTATACCTTCGTCCTTAGTTTTGGACCCAAGATCCACTTGGAGTTAATGAAACTATCCTTACAAGGTTAACAAGAATTACATGCCAGGTTCTGGGCAGAAATATAATTAAGCATTAATCAGGTGTGGATGAAAAGAGTCAAAATCTTTAAAATATTTGAAGACATTTATTCTGAGCTAAATATGAGTGACCAATGGCCTGAGGCACAGTTTCAAGAGTTTCCGCAGAAGGTCATACTTCACTATTTTGTTTCTTAATGTGCATGGCCAGTTTGCTCCACCACCCCATTCAATTTACACTTTGATGTTAACAGCTGTGGATCATCAGGAGCTTGGCTCTCCCTGGAGCCCTGGCTCTGGCTGTGTGATAATTGTTGAACCATCAGCTGACATTCCTAGTGGGTAAAGGAGAAGAGCCTTCTCCTGTTCAGCTCATGCCCATCTAACTACCTGTAACATACGAACTTATCTTTTAATCATTATACACTCACTTTCTTTGTCTTTATTGTTTTTAAGTTTGTTTTGTCTAAGTCTTGCTACTCCTCCTCACTTTTGGTTTTCATTTGTGTGGAATGCCTTTTTCCATGCCTTTACTGTGATTCTCTATGTAACTTGGTTGCTGATATTGGCAACAGTGCATCAAGCATGTGGGTAGGTGGGTTTTCTGGCTCCTGGAAGTGGGTGTGATGTGAGCAATGGCTGTAGCAGTGGTGAGGCAACCCACTGGACCCAAAGCAATTCATGCTGGTGTTGGCAGTGGCTGTGAAAGGCTGGGTGAGCGGTTCTTCTGGCTCACAGGTGGCTTATGTGGGTGGGCACCAGCTGTTGTGGTATTGGCAGTTTTGGTAGGCCTGACCTCAGACCTTTGAAGGAATGTTCAGATGTCAATGGTGGTGGGCTGGGCTGTGTGATCCCCAGGTTCCTGCCCAGAGTCCACAAATACTGAGGGAATGGGATTGGGCTGGTAGACTTATGCTCAGCTCATCTGGTAGTGTGTTCATGTGCTGGCTATGATAGGCAGAGGTGAAGATGTCCCCAGATCACTGGCAGAATGCTCAGGTGGGGCCAGTGGTGACTACATTGTGAGCCTGCCTCCAGGGAGTATGAGGTCACTATCAGTGGGAGCAGCATAGACAGGCAGCTACGGAGCTCTCAGTTTGCTTGTGTCTTGTTTCTGCAGCTGCTTGAAGCTGCTGGCAGCAGCAGAAGCAGTGGGCAGATTTGTCTTTAAGGCATGTGAAACTGCTCAGCCTCCCCTTTTCCTCCTTGGCCTAGTGGCATCTGTGGCATTGGCCCCAGGTCAGGACATAATCCTTTGGGGCTATGCTTTCAGACTGGCACTGGCTGCAGGCCACTCAACAGAGATGGTGGGACCATTCTCAGTGCAAGCTTCATAGGCAGCTGTGAGATACGCGGGTTTCTCACATCTCAGTCCCACAATAGCCTGCCTATCATCTTTCTCCTTTTTTGCTTTTGGTGCCTTCTATCATTGAATTTCAGTGTTCTCTCTTATATGACCTATTAGAAGAATTGCTTGCTGTGTTGGTTCCTCTCTATGGAAGGGTCACATACTAGCTGCATTTAGTTAACTATCTTGCCTTTTCCTCAAAATAAAGCACCTGCTAATCTTATTATCTCTTTTATGTCATAGTTTTTCTATTTTTGCTTTCAAGATTTTCTCTTTATTTATCTATTACATTAATGTGGCTGTGGTATGTCTAGATGGGGAAGTCTTTGAGTTTCTTCTACTTGGAGATCTTTAAGCTTCTTGCATGTGTAATAAAATGTCTCATAAAATTTGGAGAGTTTTCATACAATATTTATTTAACTATTTTTTTCTTCCCTTTTCATTTTTTTTCTCTTCTGGGATTCCTCTTACTTAAACATTTATGCTTTATGATATCACACAGATCTCTCAGGATCTGCCTATTTCTCTTCATTTTCTCACTTTGCTTTTCAGACTACATAATCTTTTCTTTTTTTTATTCTTTATTTGCTAGCTAATACCTGTTTCTGAGGACTTCTAGTGAATTTTTTATTTCAGTCCCCTTCAAAGAATTTCTATTTGATTATTTCAAATAGAAATAATTTCAAATAGAAATAGTCTCTACCTGTTTATTGAAATTCTCTGTTTGGTAACACTTCGGTCTCATACTTTTTAGGCACAATTTTCTTTACTCTTTTGTTGGGAAAAAGCTGAGTGTTGGGAGGGAAACTGAGACAGGGCTTGCATAATGTCCTCTGCAATGTGTCTAGACTTGCTGGCTCCATGCTTCTAGCCCTCCTAGGCTCCTAGATCAAGTAGCAGAACATGTTCCTTATAAATGTTAAACTGTCACAGCTGTAGATCATGCATCTGCCCTTTTGACCTCCACATTCTCACCACCTGTTTCTTTGTTGGATTACCAATAAATAGTGTGGGCTCCCAGAGCTCGGGGCCTTCGCAGCCTCCATGATCGTGATGGCTCCCTGCTTCCCACTTCTCTCTCTCAAACTGTCTTTTTCTCAATCCCTTGACTCTGCCGGAATTTGTCACCCCCACGACCTGGTGTTGGGTCTGATCACCCCAACACTCTTTTAAAAATATTTTTAATAGCCTACGTACTCTTTTGCCTACTCAGTCCACAATCTGGACCCCTAAGGGACTTTTGCTTTTGACTATCCTTTCTTCTTTATATGTAGCATACTACCTTGTTTTTTCCCCATCTTTCTTAATTTTTGGCTGAAAACTTGACATTTTAGTAATTAGATGAAATATTGTTGTTAAGTCTGCTATCAGCTTCTTTCTCACCCACATGATTTGTGGTTGTTGCTGGTTCTCATTATTGCCATCTTTCTTATTAGCACTTATCTTATTAGCAGCCATAGTGAACTAAGTAGTTTATATCCCTATGATTGTGGAGCCACTGACTACTCTGCTAGCTGTTTTCTTGTTTTATTTTTAAGCCTGTCTTTCTTGGTGTCACACCTGAGTCAATATAGTCTATTGCTCAGCCAAGAATTTCTCAGATTTTCTTAAATACCTTGCTTTTATATCCTCCACTTTTTTCTTCCCTAAAGGAATATATGTAAGAAAGAACACTTTAAAACTTCAAGCAGTTTCCCAGACTGCCTTAGGATTCCCTTTTTGCTTGTACCCAATCTCAAACTCATCCACAGGTGAGTAATTGGAGCCTTCTCCTTTCACAAATATTTCCTGGACATATGCATAACCTTCTACATGAGTGAATACTATTATATTGCCTGTATCATGTCAGAGCTTTCCAAATTATTTTTTCATTATCATTTAGCTTTCCAGTATATTCTTTTACATTCCTGGCCAGGCTCTAGTTTGCCACATCTTAAATCAGTCTTAGGCAGCTGAGATGTTGCTTGAGTTTGCTATTATTTGAATAACAGTCAAATAAGACAATATATTCACTTTGAGAATAGTGATTTTTTGGGAACCCACAGGTTTTGATGAAATATTAACTATATTACAGGGGTGATGCTTTTAACAGAAATGCAGAAGATATCAAATTTCTCCAATGTCAGCAATGCCATCAGATTTTGGCCACTGCACTACTAAGCATGGGCATGAATGGTTGTAGGATAAGCACAAATTAAAATCTTATAAATTCAACTGTCTTACTGCATGGGGTTCAGTAGTTTTCTCTGAGATAGATCATTTGCAGTTTGTTCTATGACTTTCATTAATTGCTAGAGTTCTGTAAAGGTTTGTTTCATTTGTTTTACCCCATTTTAATGGTTTTGCGAGTAGAGCAAGTGAACCAAGGTCCCCACTCTACTATTCTGGAAGTCAATCAATCAAGAGAGTTTTTTTAAGCCAGATAAGATGTTTGAGTAGATGACTACTCTCTTGCTTTGAACTCTGAGATTCTATGCTTTTGTAACTTAAAATGTGCTCCTGTGAAAATAAAATATGTATTCTAAAGCAAGCCTTCACATATAAATGAAGCTGGGGATTTGTTAATATTACCTTATAAAAGAATGAGTATGAATTGTCTCCATTTCTGGAGGAAGTTATTTAAGGGCTTTGGGAACAGAATAATCCACTCATTTAATTTAATTTTTTATTACTATTACGACTCTTCTAACATGGTGTCAATTACTTTGAAGAGAATAATTAGTCAATGCACATGATACCAGATTTAGAATCCCAGAAATAAAACATTCTACCACATCTCTGTGTTTGGATAGATAAAAAGGAAGCTGACACACAACAACCTATTGAAGGTTTGACAGCTGGTCACATCCAAACCTTGGTTTCAAAACCCTCTTTAGTTCCACAAACAATGTGGAGAAAAGGGTGGTTTCCATTTAGTGATAAAGTAGCATCTGCATTTGTTGGAAATACACTAGGTTTATGTGGCCAAAACATAAAAGTAAAAGTAAAAAATAAAAACAAAACAGTGTTAAAGTTAATCTTTTTGCACTCAATATTAGGCATAAAATGCAGTAGTGAGCTTTTTAAAATTAAATATAACAAATCAGTAATTTGGTCCCACAACCTGACAATTAGGCATGCTAACCTTGTGTTTCCGTCTGTCTAAAATTACATGAAGGCCATGTATTTAAAAATGTGATCTGAGAGGCAGTTTATTTACATCTCTACCCTTTTTAAAGTCACAAGTACAATTAGGCTCTCTAGTTAGCTGACTGGAATTCATGCATGAGTGAACAACAACAATTAAAAACCAAGATTAAGCAAATTACCATAAGTACATCATCACGAACAAATAATCATGTAAATATTGACTGAATTTTGAGCAAATCAGGACACAGATTTTATTTTTCACATTGCTGGGGGATTGGAAAAAATATTCCACAAATAAGACTAAATATCCTCAAAACCTCTACAATCAGCTTTCCCCAACACCATCTGGACATTATGTAATACATTCACAGTCCTTTGATGCATCATGGACATTTCATTGGAAAAGTAGTATGTGCATCTGTGTATATATGTGTGAGTATGTATAGTAGTCCTTGTAATATAGTGATTTTAGTCCAGTCAGCTAATAATCCACTCAGTGATTCCACTCCACTGAACTACGTAACCAACTTTAGAGCTTGGCTAGCAACTCAGCTACTTCCTGGAAATGCAGAGAATTCACACAGCCCTGCACTCAAACAAGAAAGCTTCCTTTCCCTCGGAATCTTTGTAAAGTAAATATATAGTAGTTCTATACCTACCTTTTTTGCCCAGTGATGACACCGAAAGGGAAGAGAACAGAATATATCTTCTCACACTCCAAGATTAGATGTCATACAGAGTTATATAATTATGACCATATATGTCAGCATAAGAACAAACTATTTTTCTCCCTTTAAACTTTTAAATTATTGTCTCATATATGCATGCCTAATCTGTTTTGAGTCCACCTATGTTACCAGCATATCCTATAGAAAATGATTAGTATATCAGGCCACTGTTGTTATAGTTGAGACAGGAAAAAGATAATTTTGCTTTGACAAACCAGTAATTTATTTCTGCAAAATTAATGAGGGATGATCTCACTGAGCACTGTATTTTGCAATTAAAGGAATTTGAAAAATGACCACAACAATCCTAGGATCACTAAATTAAAACTAGTGGCAATGTCCTCTGGCACACACAGAGGCATGCAACTTATGTAATCTTTTATTTTTTTATTGTGATAAAATATACATAATAAATATCATTTTATAAACTTAAAACCTTACAATTAAATGATATTAAATATACCCATAATGTTGTATAACCATCATCACTATCTATTCCCAAAACTATTTTAGTATTCTTATAAAAACCTTATACACATTAGACAATTACTCCTTATTCTTCCCATGCCCCAAACTCTAGTCAACCCTATGCTACCTTATGTCTTTATGTATTTACCTATACCTCCTATAAGTGGAATAGTACAATATTTATTCTTCTGTATCTGGCTTATTTTACTTGGCATAATATTTTCAAGGTCCGCTAATACTGTAGCATATATAAAAATTACATTATTTTCTTTGGGTGAATAATATTCCATTATATGAATATACAATGTTGGTTTAACTCTTCATTTACGGATGAACATGGGTTTTTTACATCTTTTGGCCAATCTGAGTAAAGCTACTGTAAACATTATTATACAAATATTTGTTTGAGTCTATGTTTTCAATTATTTTGTATATATACCTAGCAGTGAAATTGCTGGGTCTTAAAGTGGTTCTAGGTTTAATATTTTGAGAAAATACCAAACTGTTTTCTACAGATGTTGCACTACTTTACATTTCCCACCAGCAATGCATGAGGGTTTCAATTTCTTCACATCCTTTACAACACTTGTTATTTTCTGTTTTATTTTATATTAGCAATTCTAATTGGTGTAAAACGGTATTGTATTGAGATTTTAATTTGCATTTCCCTAATTACTCATGATGTTGGGCTTATTTTTTATTTGTTTACTGGCCATTCGTATATCTCCTTTGGAGAAATGTCTATCCAAGTCATTTGCCCATTTTTTGTATTGGGTTGTTTTGTTTATGTTGAGCTATAGACATTCTTTATATATTCTGGACATTAACCCCTGACCAGACATTTTATTTGCAGATATTGTCTCCTATTATCTACACTGTGTTTTCAGTTTATTGATAACGACCTTTGATGCATAAACTTTTTAAATTTTGAAAACGTCCACTCTATATTTTTGTTGCTTGTAATTTTTGTGTTACATACATAAAATCTTCACCTCTGTGGATATCCATATCCATAATGTCATATCCAATCCAATGTAGTAAACATTTTCCTGATATTTATGTCTAACAGTTTTATAATTTTAGATCTCAAGTTTAGGTACTTGAGCCATTTTGAAATAATTTTGTATATACTTTAAGGTCACAGTTCAGATTCATCCTTTTTCATGTGGATATTCAACTTTTGTAGCACCATTCATTTAAAAGACTGTCCTTTCTTCATCGAAGGCTCTTGACATTGTTGAAAATCAATTCACTATATATGTGAAAGTTTATTTCTGAGCTCTCTATTCTATCCTATTGATGTTTATATCTGTCTGCATGCCAGCACCACCTTGGTTTTTTAATAAACTTTCTGTGTGTGTGTGTACATATACTTTATCTTTGTAATATGTCACAGACAATTAGAATTTAAATTAACCTAGTGATTCCTTGTGCATTCTTTTATAAATACTTTTATTGGCACATAATAATTGTACATATTTTTGAGGTACTTATGATATTTTGATACATGCATTCAGTGTGTAATCATCAAATAAGGATCTTTAGCATATTGATCACTTAAAACATATATCACTTTTTATGTTGGAAACATTTCAAATCTTCTCTTTCTAGCTATTTTGAAATATACAATAAATGATTGTTAACTGTAGATACCCTACTGTAATATCAAAGACTAGAATTTACTCTTTCTGTTTAACTGTATGTTTGTGCCCATTAGCCAACCTCTCTTTATCCCCCTAACCTTCCCAGATTTTTGAATAAATATTTAATTGACAAAAAATAATTGTTTATACATCTGGAGGACAATGTGATGTTTCAATACACATATATTATAGAAGGATTTAATCAAGCTAATTGACATATTTGTCACTTCACGAATTTCATTTTTGTGTGTGTGGTAAGAACATCAAAAATATGTTTTGCAATTTTGAAATAAACAATACATTTTTATTAATTATGGTCATCACACTGCTTGGTATTTACCCATATGGTTTGTAAACTTATGTCAAAACGAAAACCTGCACGTGGATGTTTATAGCACTTGTAATTGTCAAAACTTGGAAGCAACCAAGATGCTATTCAATAGGTGAATAAACATGCAAAGGTAAAATCAGACAATGAAATATTCAGAAATAAAAGGAAATGAGCCACAAAAAGACATGAAAGAAGCTTAAATAACTATTATTAAGTAAAAGAAGCAAATCTGGAAAAGGTGCATATTCTGTGATTTCAGCTATATGGCACTCTGGAAAAGGCAAAATTGTGGAGACAGTAAAATTCAGTGGTTTCCAGGGGTTCTAGTGGGGAAATGAATTTAAGTATCGTATAGGTAATCTTTAAGGCAGTAAAACTATTCTGTATTATACTATAATTATGGAAATGTATCATTTACATTTGTCAAATCCCATAGAATGTGCAGCACCAAGAGTGAACTCTAATCTAATAATGAGAGGGTATACACTAGTCTTATTCCTGATCATGGTGGAAAACATTCTGTTTCTTCACTACTGAGTATGACATTTGGTGTATGGCTTTTGTAGTTGCACTTTATCAAAGTGAGGAAGTTCCTCTCTATTTGTAGTTTGCTGAGGGTTTATGATGATGATGATGATGATGAATGGGTGTTGGATTTTGACAAATCCTTTTTTTGATTCTATTCGTGATCATGCCATTTTTCTATTTTAGACTTTTGATGAGATGAATTACATTACTCGATTTTTTAAAATGTTGAACCAGCCTTTCAACCTGGAATAAATCCCATTTGGTCATGGTGGATAGTTGTTTTATATATTGTTAGATTTTATTTGCTAGTGTTTTGTTGAGGATTTTGGCACCTGTGTTAATGAAAGTTATTAGCGTGTAATTTTCCTATCATTTTTTTTTGTCTGGTTTGGTATCAGGATATACTAACCTTATACAATTAGTTAGAAGGTACTCTTGTTTCTATTTTTATGGAAGAGATTGTAGAAAATTGGTATACTTTGTTCCTTAAATGTTTGGTAAAATGCATCAGTGAACCCACCTGGGCTTGGCGATTTCAGTTTTGGACAGTTATTATTAATTCAATATGTTTAATAGATACAGACCTATTCATATTATCTATTTCTCTTTGTATGAGTTTTGGCATATTGCATCTTTCAAGTAATTAAACCATTTCATTTCTTCTAGATTATTAAATTTGTGGACATACAGCTGTTCATAATATTCCTTTATAATACTTTGAATGTAAATAGAATTTGTAGTGATTGTCCCTTTTTTATTTCTGATATTAATTTTTGTCTTCTTTTTTTCTTAGTTAACATGGGTGGGGGCGAATCACTTTTATTAATCTGTAAAAGCAACCAGCTTTTGGTTTTATTGATTTTCTTTATTGAATACCTGTTTTCAGTTTTATTAATCTGTGCTCTAATTTCTATTATTTCAATTCTTCTGATTACTGAGGTTTTAACTTCCTCTTCTTTTTTTAACTTCCTAAAGTGGCAACTGAGATTATTGATTTTAAATCTTTCCTCTTTTCTAATATATGGACTCAATGCTGTAATTTTCCTTGAAGAAATACTTTCATTTTTTGTCTCACATTTTAATAAGTTGTCTTATTATTTTCATTTAGTTCAGTATCAAAAATTTTTCATGAGACTTTTTTGACCCATGTGTTATTTACAAATGTGTTGTTTAATCTTCAAGTACTTTAAGATACTCCATCTCTCTTTCTTGTATGTATTTCTTATTTAATTTCATTGTGGTCTGAGAGCATACACTGTCTAAATTTTTATTTTTAAAAATTTGTTAAGCTGTGTTTTATGACCCAGGATGTGATATATTTTAATGTGTTTTTTTATATATACGTCAGAATAATGTGTACTCTACTCTTGTTAGATGAAGTACTTTGTAGATGTCAATTACATTTAGCTGATTGATGGTGCTATTGAGTTTAACAATGCCTTACTGATTTTCTGCCTGCTGTATCTGTCCATTGCTGATTGAGGGTTGTTGAAGTCTCCAGCTATAATAGTGAATTTATATGTTTCTCCATGCAGTTCTCTATCGGTTTTTGCCTCACATATTTTGATGCTTTCACCACATTGTTTTAATTATGGTTGCTTTGTAACTAGTTTTATAGTAAGAAACATTAGCCATCTAACTTTATTATTTTTCGTGATTCCTTTGCTAGTCAAGGTTCTTTGTAACTCTGTATAAATTTTCAGATCTGCCTCTCTATTTCTGGAAAAACAACAGTTGAAATTTTGATAGGGATTTTATTGAATCTGTAGATTGCTTTCAGTAATATTGACATCTTAACAATATTAATATTTTCAATTTATTTAGATCCTTAATTTTGTTCAACCATATGTTTTAGTTTTCAGCATGTCTTTTATATCATTGGTTATGATGACATAAAAATTATTTTGATAAAACATAAAATCTTCTTGTTAGGCCATTTACCAAAAGGCAAAATAAAAAAACCTACGGCAATGTAATGACTTTTCCCCATGGGGAGTCCTTTTAGATAACCTGCAAGTCAAAACTAATGAAAATGGTACTTGAATTAATTAGACACTGGAGGAGTGCATCCTGGGTAATAAGTGAATATTTTTTGGTTTCATAGAACAATTTAGAAATATTAAGAAAAGATGAGTACAGAATGTTATATTGGAAGAAAACATTTTCTTTATACCTTTAGAGTAAAACATTTTTAACATCAGGCTACAACAGCAGTTAAAACCTAAGGAAAAAATTACGGGAGCTGATGAAAAATTTGAAGGAGAAAGTTATTATCTCAGGTCTTCTCAAAAAGGAGAAAAAAAAAGAGTAAGAACCAATAAAAGTTGAATGTTTGGATTAAAATTAAAATCTCTTATAATTTTTTAAGTAAGTTAATACCTTGTAAAAATTTTTTTCTAACCAATTTTTAGTGTATTAGTGTATTTTTAATATCAAACCTCAGTCTCTAGAAAAATTATTATAAATGATTTCCTTTTAATTATAGCCAACTTAATCGCAAAGATGTTTTTAATTCCTCTTTATGCAAACATTATTAGGACTTAAACAAGTAATTGACAACAATCTTGGACTTTGTGTTTTATCTTAAAAAAAATCGTTCTTAAATAACTACTTATTTCATATTAGGACAGAAATTTACCATACAACACTCGTTCTCATATAAAATTACTTTTCTTTAATAAAAACATATTTTTTAGAATTTTTTTCTCTAATATATATATTTTAATTAGAAATGACCCAGATATTTAATAAGTATCTATTATTTTATTTAATATAGCCTTAGATTCTAAATTATATGAAAAGCTTATTTTCAAGCCTTTATTCATTTACATTTACCTAATTGATCTATTATTTATTAATAATTGACCTAGTTTTTTTAATGAAAATTGCAATCACCATCATTTAGAGTTATTTCTCTGTTAATCATTTTTAGAGTTTGTGAATTTCTAGTGTTTACCTAAGTGAGAAACTTAAGGTTACATAAACGGGTCTTTTGATAATAGCTCAGGATTTAGCTGTTTTTATTAAACTAACAATATTAAGATGTCTTATTTATCAAAAAAGTACACAACGATAATTCTGTTTTGGGAGGCATTTATAGCTTTATAACCCCCATGCCAAATTTTGACAACTTATCATATTTAGTAGAGATAAAATAAAAAACTGCTTGACCAATATATCTAAACAATAATGTATGCTGACCATTCTGAAGACATTTCTAATTTTATTTTACCAATAATTTTAAATTCAGCTTATTAGTTAAAAATTTACTTAAGTCACATGAACTCGAAAAAGCATTTAGGATTAAAGTTTCTACTTTTCTGATAATTTTTTTTTTTTTTTACTATTTAAGCCAACTAATTAGAGCATATATATATATAGAGAGAGAGAGAGAGAGAGAGCAGTGAAACATTATATAAAGAACATATAAATACATACACAGACACATAGACAGGAGTAGATCTTATAAATTTATAAGACTGTTTTTTTCTTTCTTATTTTAGACTTCCAATTTTTTGATAACTTATTTCACTATCCAAGGCAATTGTCAGCTAGATAGCCCTAAATTTGCATAATAAAGAAACACCTCCAAGGTGAAACACAGATAGCAAAAATTTACATATCAAAATACAGAGAGAGAAAGTCTGGTTGTGTTAGAGGAAGATTAAAAATGTATGCCAAGTAAAACATAAAATTATAAAAATCTACCAAAGGATTTTATAATGGGACCAATTTTATTTAAATAAGTAGTTCTAAATTTAGTCTTTATGTTTTAACTGTACCACTGAGCTCTCAGAGGGGCCCACACTGAATGCTGGGTCTCCAAAAAGAGATATCATGGGACTATGCCATGTCATGCCTTTACAGTGTACTTTTCTTTAAAGTGTACTTTTCTTTACAGTGTACTTTTTTTTACTTTTCTTTACAGTGTACTTTGTTTTAAAGAAATACAGTTGTATTTCTTTACGTCTGAACTGCACTCTTTCTTATCTTAAACATATAAAGAGTTAGCCCCTGTAGCAATAACTATTTACTGTAAACAACTGCCATTTAATCATTTCCAAAAATATATCAATTACCAAGCTATTACAGATACCAAGATAAAAAATTTTGTCATAATACAAAGTGATTTTTGATACCCTCAAAAGCTAAAAAGATCAGGTAACACAATGCAAAAGAGCACAGAGTTGGACCTGAGGGGAATCTGCCTTTGGCTCTAGTGACTTCACAAAGAAAGCAGAAGACCCTAAAAGAGGGGCTAGTGGCATCTTTATTCTGAGTTATTTAAGGAGTCTGAGTGATTAGAAGCGTTCTCTAGGTCTTTTCACTTGGTACAGAAGATGGCAAAGGGGAAAGAGGAATAAGGTGGAAGAAAAGTAAATGAAAATAGTTTTTTAAGAAAGGAAGTAAAAAAAGAAACAAAGCACATAGTGTTTTCTTGAAGAGAATTTCAGTCCACTGGAAAAAAAAATTTCCAAAAGCAGGATAAAAAGAGAAGAAACATAAAGATAAAGGCTGTGTGTGTGTGTGTGTGTGTGTGTGTGTGTGTGTGTGTGTGTAGTGTGGATACCAGCTTTTAATTAAGTTGACTTTAACCATAAAGCTCCTAAAAAAATTCTCTCAAATCTCTCACTACTCTATTTTAGCTAGAACAAATAGCTGATATACTAAGTTAACATAAATATCAAACCAGAAAGGATTTTATTTAAGAGCCAAATCCAGGCTGCCACAGTGAAAAGAGCAGAATCTTAGCTACTGAAATATAGCATGAAATGGCCATTATTGTTCTTCTCAGAAGAAAACCTGACAAACTAGAGGCAGCTTGGTTAGTAAAAGGCGACCTTCTTATGTAAATGAAATCCCTCAAGAAGTCAAACAATTTTTTTTGATCATCGTTTATTATTTGTTATTTTTGCAGCTGCAGGGAATTTTAGCCAATTCAAAATGCTGGTTCCCCATAATTTGGAATTCTCATTTAGATTTGACCTAGTTGGGTAGAGTTGGTCAAATCCAGTGCAAGAAAGATGAAAACAACAACAAAACACTCTTAAGGTAAGGAGAAATTAGTTAGTGGCTGGTTGTGAATCTTAACTTTTAGTCCTTAAGGAGAATTTTCAAGACAAAATGCCAATTTAGCTAATTACCTACAAATGGTGCCTGGGCTGAAGCCTGCTCCCTACCATCTCAGAAGCAGGAAAAAAGTAAAACTTGCCTTCCCTGTTGTAAGTGAGCTGAAATTCCAGAAAGGAGTTGCCTGTCCTCCATCATGATGGAGGCAGGAAAATTTGCTTTCCTTGTTGGAAGTGAGTAAAACTCCAAAACAAGGAGCTGTACGGCAAAATAAACCTTAGATCTCAACCAAATTTAGTGAGATCATAGATTCTGTGGAGGCGGAAGCTCCCAGACTTTGGCAAATTGTCTTTGAGCAATAAAGACAATTTGAGCTTGAGCAATAAAGATAGTCCAGGCTGTTACAATGAACCCCATAGGAGATTTGTCAAAGGCCACCTCCACTCAGAGTCCCTTCCATTGGTGGCCATTTCGTAAACCAAAAAGGATCTAAGACAGGTCTCAATCAGTTTTTAAGTTTATTTTGGTAGAACTAAGTACATGCCCAGAAGAAAGGAAAACATAAATCACAGAAACAGTCTGTGGTCTGTACCTTTCTTCAAAGATTATTTTGAGGTCTCCAATATTTAAAGGAAAAGTGTGCTAGAAGGAAAAGAGAGAGAGTATGGTTACATTACTGAATCCATATGTTGCAAGAGAAAAGAAGCAGGTAGGAAAATAAGTATGTATTATTCTCATGCTCAGTAAATCCACACTTTACATAAGATAAGGTGAACACAAATTCTCATTCAGATTTGACCTATTTGGGTAGAGTTGGTCAAATCTAAAATATATTCCAATGTTGATCAAAACTAGAGTTCTTAAAATTACATTAAAAAACATGAAGAAATCATCTGAGGCAAATCATAATCAATTTGCAAAGACACTGAGGAGAAAAATTTAAATATAGACAGAGAAAGAAGATATTACATAAAGATTACCATATATACAAAAAAAGATATAATAACAATAGTAGGCTTCATGTTAAAAATAATTCAATCCATGAGGGAATGTATGAAGTTTTTAAAGTAAAGAAAATCACTGTCAACCTAGAAATATATACCCAGCAAAAACAGCAGACAGAAATTAAAGATAAATATTTTTAAGACAAAAATTAAAGTGTTATAATCACCAGATCTTCACACACAGAGAAAAATGTTAATAAAATGTTCAGAAAAATGTAAAATTATCCATGTGGAAATCTGGGCATTCATAAAGGTATAAATAGTACTAGAAAATATATACAAAAATATATAAATATAAAGATTTGTAGGGGGTAAGTATATTTTCATTTTAAAGATATCTTTACAAGATAATTGACTATTTAAAGCAAAATTACACAGTTTATAAAATACATAGAATTAAAATATATAATCTGGCAGCCCAAAGGATGAGAGGGTGAAATAGAAATTTTCAATTGTGAGGCAATTAAGCAATATAATATTAATTAAAAGTTGGCTATAATAAACTAAATATATACATTGAAATTTCTATAGCAATCAATAAAAGGCAAAACAAATATAGTTAGTAATACATTTGGTGGGAAAAAATAAAATTAACTTTCTATTATTTCCAAATAAAGCAAGAAATGAGGTAAAAATAAATGAACAAATAACATATGAAAGAGAAAATAAATAGTAACATAACTGATTTAAACCACAAAATATCAATAAGTACATTAAATCCCAATGGTAAAACAGGCATTGTCTCAAAGAAATATAATGTGAATCATATGCAGCATTTTAAATTTTCTGGTAGTCATATTATGAATGTAAACATTAACTTCAGTAATATATTTTATTTAACCTAGTATATTTAAAATACTATAATTTCAACATATAATCAATGGAAGAGTGTATTAATAAGATATTGCATATCATTTGTCTCCAGACTAAGTCTCCAAAATCCCATGTTTATTTCACACTTATCACACATCTAAATTGAGACTAGTCATATTTCAAGTACTCAATAGGTACATGTAGCTAGCAGCTAACATATTGTAAAGAACAGAGCCAAACTTTCTAACTAAAATAGATTATCATAATGTATATGAAAGCAAAATTCAAATGTATGTGGTTTACATAAAACAAACTTTAAATATAAGAACATTAATATGTTAAAAGCAAATGAAAATAGTATGTTATACAAACACTAATCAAAAGGAAGCTGGAGTGGCTATATTAATATTAGAAAAAATAGAGATTAAAAAGTGCTATTTCATAAGGACATAAATATTCTAAATAGGTTCATAATTTAATCACAGAGTTTCAAAATGCATGAAGCAAAAACTATAATAAAGGATAAACACACAAATTTGAAATAATAGTTGGAGATTTCAATACTCTTCTCAAATAATTAACAGAATAACAGAAGGAAAATAATTTAGATAATTGCATTAGTTAGAATTTATAAAACTTATTTTTAATACATCCAAATACATGTTATTTTCTAGCTTATACAGAAAAATCACTATGATAGACAATATTTTGGGCCATAAAAAGCCACAGTAAATGTAAAATCTTAAAATCAAAATGTATTAGATTGTAAAGGCTACCATAACAAAACAGTACACACTAGATAGCTTAAACAGCAGAAATTAATTTTCCCACAATTCTGGAGATTAGAAAGCCGAGACTAAGGTGTCACCAAGTTGGATTTTTACTGAGGCACCTGCCCATGGCTTACGAATGCCCTCTTTTTTGCTGTTATCTCACATGGTTTTCCCTCAGTTTGTGTGTTGTCGATATTCTAATATCTTCTTCTTATAAGGATGCCAGTCATGTTGGATTAAGGTCCATCCACATGACCTTATTTTACCTTAATCATCCCCTTTAAAGCCCTATCACCAAATATAGTCTTATTCTGAGGTATAGGAATATAGGGAATCAACAAATTAATTTGAAAAGGGACACATTTTGACCTATAACAGTGTGTTCACTGACCAAAATACATTTAAGCAAGATCAAATAACTCAAAGTTACCTTAAATATCCTGACATATATAAAAATTTATATATATAGATATATATATAGAGAGATATAGATATATATAGATAGATAGATATATATAGATATATATATTTGCAGCAGCAACACTGTGAAAAAAAATAAAAGAAAAGGAAAGAAGCACACAGAAAGGATTGCTGAGGAGACTGGTATACTTGAGATGCCTGGAGATTCCAAGAAACAAAGAAAAAGGGTAAGGACTATTAATATCAGCCACCTGGTAGGGGCCACCGTAGTATCCAGTGGTCTGATCTGTAGAGGACACTGGCAGTCCAATAGCCATTAATGTTGTGGAACCCCTTTAAGAGAGAAATGCTGCAGTGTCCATCCCTCCCAAGAAGGCAATGCTATTGTGCTGCCCTGGGATTGGAGCAACCATCTCCCAAACCCCATGTGTGCCCCAGACCCCAGAACCACAATCTTCCCATGATTACTTATGCCTAGGACACCAGGGCCACCCTGGAGCAAGAGCTCCCATGCTCAGGAACCAGAGCCAATACAGTCTGTGAAAACCCATGCTCTGGGTTCAGATCCCCAGCTGTGCCACAAGCACCCATACTTTGTACATTATTACCAAAGCAGCAGTGGGGTTGCCTGTACCCTGTGCACTGGTGCCACTGCTGCATTAATTTCAGTAGTTATGGTCTCTCCATGCGTGCCAGTGTTCCTGATCCCAAGTCTATGGCTGCTCCATGAGCTTCATGCATAGACACTAGTGACATTACTATCACAAGTCCACCCATGTGGTGTACATGGCTTTTAGAGGGATACCCTGGGCTCCAGCTTTCTCGTAGGAGAAAAAGAGATCAAGAGTATGTAGTAGCTTTTGCCACAGAAGATTCCAACGGTCCTTACTGCCACCATGGACAACTACCATCTTGTGTGCTGAGGACCCCCAAAATCTTCATTGACACTGACCTCAGATGACAAACCTACATGGAGATGACACTGATGCACCCTCACCAGAGCTGGAACTGCTACTCCCCCACCCTCCACTCACCCAGCCATCACTCACGCCTACAAGTAAGTGAAGGTCTTTCCCCAATGAAAGCAGTATGAGAAGTTTGGAAGAGGTGATTTCTCAATAAATTGCACAGACATCCATGCAAGGCAACAAAAATTATAAAAAACTAAGGACACATGACACTACCAAAGGAACACAGTAATTTTCCAGTAATTGATCTCAAAAAAAAAAAAAAAAATGGAGATCTGTGGATTTTCTGACAAGGAATTCAAAACAATTGTTTTAAGAAGCTCAGTAAGCTACAAGAAAATACGGATAAACAATTCAGTCAAATACAAAAACAATATGTGAACAAAAAGGAAATTTAACAGAGAGAAACCATAACAGAACAGAAATTCTAGAGCTGAAGAATACAATTAATTAAATAAAAATATAACATAATAGAGTGTTAGCAAAATTGATCAAGCAGTGTTAGCAAAATTGATCAAGAGTCTGTGAACTCAAAGGTCATTTGAAAATGTTCTATCACAGGAAATAAAAGAAAATAGAATGAAAAGAAACAAAGCCTACAGGATTTATTGGACACCTTTAAGAATAGCTAAACGGTTTAAAAAATACGCAAGTATATGCTCCCTACAAAAGACTCACATCATTTTTAAAGACATACATAGACTGATAATGAAGGGAGATATTTTATGCATCTAGAAAACAAAAGAGAGCTGGGGTAGCTATATTTGTATTAGACATAATAGACTTCAAGTCAAAAACCAAAAAAAAGAGATAAAGTTTTTTTATAGGTGATGAAGAGATCAATTTGTCAAAAGGATATAACAATAATATATATTATATATGTCAAAAGGATATAGCAATACTATATATATATCTCCAACATCAAAGCACATAAATATGTACAGAGAATGTTTGTAGAAATAGAGAGCGAGAGAGACTGCAATACAATAATAGTAGGGCACTTAAATAACACACTTTTATCTGTAAATAGATCATCTAGATAGAGAAATAAAAACAAAATATTGGACTTGTTACTTTATGTTAGACCAAATGGACCTAAGAGCAACAGAATACACTATCTTATCAAACACACAGAGAACATTATTCAGGATAGGTGCATTAGGCTACAAAACAAGCCTTAAGAATTAAGAAGATTGAAATTATATCAAGTATCTTTTCTAACCACAATAACAATAACACTTGGATTGGAAAACAATTGGATTGGATCCAATAACAATTGGACTGGAAAACTTCCAACTATGTGGAAATTAAAGCACACACCCCTAAACAACCATTGGATCAAATAACAAATGAAAAACAAAATTTTAAAATATCTTGAGACAAAAAAATGTAAACACAACATATCAAAACTTATGGAGTTTAGCAAAATCAGTTAGAAGAGGGAAGTTCATAGCAATAAATGCCTTAAAAAAGAAGAAAGCTCTCAAATAAGCAAATTAACGTTACATCTCAAGGAATTAAAATAAAAAATATACTAAGCACAAAGTTGGTAAAATGAAAGAAATAATATATGTCAGGGCAGAAATAAATGAGAGACTAGAAAAATAATGGAAAATATCCTCAAAATTAAGAGTTTATTTTTTCAAAAGAGTAACTAAATTGGCAAATATTTAGCTAGACTAAAAAAGAAGAAAAGGAAAAAAGTAAAATCAGCAATGAAACAGGGAATATTACAACTGATACCACAGAAATACCAGGGGACATAAGAGACTATTATAAAAAGTTATATGTCAAAAAATTGAATAACATAAAGTAAATGAATAAATTTCTGAAAACATAAAACCTACTGACACTAAATCATGAAAACAGAAAATCTAAACACACTCATAATGAGTGAGGAGACTGAATGATTAAAAATATATCAAATAAAAGCTCAGGATCAGATGGCTTCAATTCTAAATCCTACCAAACACTTAAAAATAATATCATTTCTTCTCAAACTGTTCCAAAAAGATAAAGAGTGAAAAATACTTTTAATAAAGCAGATGGAGTACAGACATTTTTTGAAACAGAAACAATATCAAAGCTCACATAAGAATCAAAGTCACAGTACTCCTTTTCTAAAAAATATTCAAAACTGCATTCATAATTAAAATATATTTCATCAAATTAAATGCTTGGCATAGGTGGCTATTGGTAAATTCAACCAAATAATTAAAGAATGAAAGTACTTATTTTACCCAAACCAAAAGTTTCCAGAAAATAGTGAAGACAATTATCAACACATCTTATAAGACCAGAGTTATTCTGATAACAAAACTAAAACATATAAGAAAAAATGTTAATTCAACGTCCCACATGATAGAAAAGCACACGTTTTTAATAAATTTTAAAGGGAAAAGTCTAGCAATATATACAAAAGGTCATGGCCAAGTAAGTTTTATCTTGAGACTATAAGGATATCTGTTCTCATCATAAATATTGGGCCTTGCAATGTCAGTCATAGTTAGTTGTAAAAGGCAAGAAAAATAAATGAAGGGCATAAAGTTTGGAAATGTAGAATATGTAATGTTACTTACAAGAGACACGATTGTTTACATAGGAAAGCCTAAAATACCAACCCTGCAAAAAAAACAACCTATGTAAACTTTGGCCACAATGAGATATCACATAGCACCCACTAAGATGGCTGTAAACAAAAAAGATACACAATAAGAAATATTGGCAAGAATTTAGAGAAATCTGAACTCTTAGACATTGCCAGTGAGAAGGAAATCTATTTAATAACTTTAAAAAAACAATCTAGATTTGCCATATGACAGAAATTCTGTTCCTAGACATATAACTAAGGAAAATGAAAATATATGTTCAGACAAAAACCTGAACATGAATGTTTATAACAGCATTATTTACAACCAAAAAGTGGAAATAACCCAAATGTCTATCAACTGATAAATGGATGAACAAAATTTGGCATATCCATAAAGTGAACAACAGTTCATAGCCATAAATAGGAATTAAGTACTGATACATGCTACAACATGGATGAAACTTGAAAACATCATGCCTCTCTATTTAAAGTGTTAACACACATAGGATATAATTCCATTTATATGAAATACCCTGAATAGGCAAATTCATAGCACAGAAAGTATATTAGCAGTTCACAGGGGCTAGGGTAGAGGGAAATGAGAGTGATTTTTAATTGATATGGAAATTCTTTTGGAGTTAATAAAACGTTCTGATATTAGTAATGATTGTTGTAAAATTTCATATATATTAAAAGTCAGTGTATTCTGTAATCTAGGATTATGAATTTATTATGTGTGAATTATGTCTCATAAAAATTAAAAACAAATTTTACCAGGTCACACTATACAAAGTTAATAGACAAAACCATTTTAGTATGTTTTATAATTAATTATTTTTTTAACTTTTATTTTATTTCAGGGTACATGTGCAGGCTGGCAGTGTAGGTAAATTGTAAGTCACAGGGGTTTGGTGTACAGATTATTTTGTCACCAAGGTGATAAGCATAGTACTCGATAAGTAGTTTTTTGGGTTTTTTTTTAATTTTTTTGATCTTCACTTTCCTCATTCTCTCTACCACCAAGTAAGCCCTGGTGTCTGTTGTTCCCTTATTTGTGACCATATGTGCTAAATGTTTTGTTCTCACTTATAAATGAGAACATGCAGTATTTGGTTTTCTGTTCCTGCATTAGCTTGCTTAAAATAATGGCCTCCAGCTCCATCTATGTTGCTGGCCAAAAAAAAAAAAAAAAAAAGTGTAATCTTACTCCTTTTTTATGGCTTCATAGTATTCCATGGTGTACATGTACCACATTTTCTTTAGCCAGTCTACCACTGATGGGCATTTAGGTTGTTTCCATGTCTTTGCTTTTGTGAATACTGCTGCAATGAACATACACGTGCATGTGTCTTTATAGTAAAATGATTTATATTCCTTTGGGGTACATACCCAATAATGGATTGTTGGGTCGAATGGTAATTCTGCTTTGAGTTCTTTGAGAAATTGCCAAACTTCTTTCCACAATGGCTCAACTAATTTACATTCCAACTAGCAGTGTATAAGCATTCCCTTTTCTCCATGGCATTGCCAGCATCTGTTATTTTTTGACTTTTTAGTAATACTCATTCTGACTGTGTGAGATAGTATCTCATTGTAGTTTTGACTTGCATTTCTCCAAAGACTAATGATGTTGAGAATTTTTTCACATGCTTGTTGGCTTCTTTTGAAAGTGTATGTATGTCTTTTGAAAGTGTATGTATGTCTTCTTTTGAAAAGTGTCTGTTTATGTTCTTTGCCCACTTTTTAATCCAGTTGTTTGTGTTTTGGTTGTGGATTTGTTTGAGTTACTTGTAGATTATGGATATTAGACCTTTGTAGATGCATAGTTTGCAAATATTTTCCCATCCTGTACATTGTCTGTTTACTCTGTTGATAGTTTATTTTACCGTGAAGAAGCTCTTTAGTTTAATTTGGTCCCATTTGCCAATTTCTGTTTTTGTTATAATTGCTTCTGGCATCTTCATCATGACATCTCGGCCAGTTCCTATGTCCCTGACAATATTAGACAGATCATCATTCTGTTTTTTCTTTACTTTGACTGGGTTATTTCCAAAGACCAGTCTTCAAGTACTAATATTCTTTTTCCTTCTTGACCCAGTGTATTCTTGAAGCATTAAAATATATTTTCTCTCTTGTTCAATTAATTCTTCTGTTCCAGAATTTGTTTGGTTTTTTTGTGACATGTATCTCTTTTGTAAATTTGTCATTAATATTTTAATATTTTGTGATTCATTTGTACTGCTTTTTGGAATTCTATCTTGCTAACCTTCTTTAATATCACACTTTAAGTTGTTTTCTATTCTGAATTTCTAGTTGATTTCAATGTGTTGCTGGGGAATTATTGTGTTCCTTTGGAGGTACCACATGTCCTTGCATTTTCATGTTTCCTGGGTTCTTACATTCATATCTTCATGCCTGGTGTAATAGCCACTTTCTCTAATTTTTTAAATTTACTGTCATAGATGAGGATATTTTCCTGAAGCTGTATCAATGGTGTTGGTTGGGTACAGCTTTTTGGATTTGATTCCAGATGTTTGTGGTAGTGTAGTCTCTATATAATTTTTTCAGCTGTAAATGGCATCAATGGTATCTTTGATTTCCTCAATGGCTTGGAGAGTGGTTATTATTAGTGGTGGCTGTGGTTAAGTTTTGTTGTGGATAGAGATGCCAGGTGCACTGCTGGAGGCAGAGTCTCTTCTCACAGCCCCAGCCAGAAAGATCTCAGGGTCTGGAAATCATCCTCTTGTTTCCTCTGTCCCAGGGGCCTACCTTCTTGGTGTGCTGCACTGTCCATTTTTTGAAGAAGTGATACTTTATATGGGCTAAAGTACTGAGGACTTTGCAGCACATTTGGGTCCAGATTGTGTCGTGCCACTGTAGTTCTCCAGGTGAATGCTGCGGAATGTCAGTGGGGCCTCCTAAAATTGGGAAATATGAAGACTGTGGATCTCAGGGTCTAATGAAGTTTGGTGATGGTTATGTTCTCACAATGGTGCTGTTCTACAGCCTCTTAGTTCTCAGGGGATTGTGTGACCCAGTGTGAGTTACCTGTCTAGTGTAATGCCCTCACACAGCCTCCAGATCACCACTGAACCTAGTCTCAGAGTTTGTGTGGGTACAGGAGCTCTCCTGTGCTTCAAATTGCAGCAGTTTGTGATGGGGATTTGGACAACTGAGGGTCCCTCACTTACCCTGCAATATAGAACCCCCTGGGCTCCCAGCCAATCTCAGCCAAGATGGATGCTCACTTCCTTCTCCTTCTGTGCCTCAGGTGTTTGCTGTGACATCTCTGTTGAAATCTAGTGTTCTCTCCCAGATGTTCTATTCAAAATCTGATTATCTATTTTCAATTTGAATCCTTCCTTGTAGAGAGGGCAAGTGTCCAATGTTTCTAGTCAGCCATCTTAAACCGATCACTCCTGCTCCACCCTCCATAAGCCATCTATCTGTGATTTCATTCAATATTTTCCCCCATTTGACGGGCTCTCTTTTTACTTTCTTAATGGTGTTTTCTGAAGTACAAACTTTTAAAAGAAATTAGTAATGTACAATTTATGTATTATTATTTTGTTCCTTGCGTTTTTGAAGTCATATATATAACAGCATTGCCTAATCCAGGTTCAGAAGTATTTGCACCTATTCCTTCTTCTAAAAGTTTTATAGTTTTACACTCTACATTTGGGTCTTTTGTTTATTTTGAGTTAATTCTTGTATATGAGGTGTATTAGTCCATTTTCACACTGCTGATAAAAACATACCTGAGACTGGGTAATTTATAAAAAAATATACGTTTCATAAACTCACAGTTCCACATGGCTGGGGAGGCCTTGCAATCATCGCAGAAGGCACGTGGCAGCAGACAAGAGAGAATGAGAGCCATTACTTTTCATTACTTTTGCAAATTTCTGCAGCAGGCTTGAATTCATTATCAGAAAATGGGATTTTATTTTCTATTGCACTGTGAGGATGCAGATTTTCCAAACATTTATGCTGTCTTCCTTTTAAAACTGAATGCTTTTAACAGCACCCAAGTCACATCATCAATGTTTTGCTGCTTTGAAATTTCTTCCACCAGATACCCTAAATCATCTGCCTCAAGTTCAAATTTCCACAAGTCTCTAGGGCAGGGGCAAAATGCTGTCAGTCTCTTTGCTAAAACTTAGCAAGGGTCACCTTTACTCCAGTTCCTAACAAGTTCCTCATCTCCATCTGAGATCACCTCAGCCTGGATTTCATTGTCCATATTATTAGCAGCACTTTGATCAAAACCATTCAACAAGTCTCTAGGAAGTTCCAACCTTTCCCACATTTTTCTGTCTTCTTTGAGTCCTCCAAACTGTTCCAACCTCTTCCTGTTACACAGTTCCAAAGTCGCTTCCACATTTTCAGATAACTTTACAGTAGCACCTTTTTCTACTGGTACCAATTAACTGTATTAGTTCATTTTCATACTACTGATAAAGGCATACCTGAGAATGGGTAATTTATTAAAAAAATTAGGTTTCATGGACTCACAGTTCTATGTGACTGGGGACGCCTCACAATCATGGCAGAAGGCAAAAGGCATGTCTCACATGGCAGCAGACAAGAGAGAATGAGAGCCAAGAAAAAGGGATTTCCCGTTATAAAATCATCAGATCGCACAAGATTCATTTACTACCACAAGAACAGTATGAGGGAAACCACCTCCATGATTCAATTATCTCCCACCATTCCTCCCACAACACGTGGGAATTATGGGAGCTACAATTCAAGATCAGATTTAGTGAAGACACAGCCAAACCATATCATGGTGTGAGATAGCTAAGTTCCTACATTTGCAAGTGGATATCAAGTTGTACCAGAATTATTTGTTGAAAACTGTATTCTTCCCCACATTGAATGGTCTTGGCATCTTTGTCAAAACTCAATTGACCATAATGTAAGGGTGTATTTCTAAACTTTCAGTTGTATTTTGTTGATTTATATGTATGTTCTTATGTCAGTACCACACTTTTGAGTACTGCTGCTTTGTAGCAATTTTTTTTTTAATTTTATTTATTTATTTATTTATTTATTTATTTATTTTTGAGACGGAGTCTCGCTCTGTCGCCCAGGCTGGAGTGCAGTGGCGCAATCTTGGCTCACTGCAAGCTCCTCCTCCCGGGTTCACGCCGTTCTCCTGCCTCAGCCTCTCCGAGTAGCTGGGACTACAGGCGCCCGCCACCACGCCCAGCTAATTTTTTGTATTTTTAGTAGAGACGGGGTTTCACCATGGTCTCGATCTCCTGAACTCATGATCCGCCCGCCTCGGCCTCCCAAAGTGCTGGGATTACAAGTGTGAGCCACTGTGCCCGGCCTGTAGCAATTTCTAAAATCAGTAATTTTAAAAATTGAAAAGTGTGGGCCCTTCTATTTTGTACATCTTTTTCAACATTCTATTGGGTATGTCCCAACAATTTCTATATAAATTTAGAATCAGCTTGTCTATCTCTGAAAATTGCCATAAATATTATAGCAATTTGCTAACATAAGAAAAATTACTATTACAATTCACTAGCATGGGATATATATTCACTTATATAGGTTTTCATTAATTTCTTTAACACTCTTGTCATTTGAGAGTACAAGTTTTGCAATTCTGTTAAATGTATTCTCAAGTATTTTTGTTAATGGTACTATAAATTTAATTAGTTTTTAAAGGTCATTTTCAGTTTTCTTACTGCTTTGATATAGATATACATTTGATTTTGCATAATTTATCTTATATGTTACAACATTTATGACTTCATTTATCACTTCTAATAGTTTTTCAATAGACAACTTAGGATTTTTTACATACCAGATGGTATGGTTTGGCTGCATCTCCACCCAAATCTCGTCTTGAATTGTAGCTCCCATAATCCCCACATATTGTGGAAGGGACCTGGTGGGAGATAATTGAATCATGGGGTGGATTTTTCTGTGTTGTTTTCATGATAGTGAATAAGTCTCACGGGATCTGATGGTTTTATAAAGGGCAGTTCACCTGCACAGGCTCTCTTGCCTGCTGCCATGTAAGACTTGGCTTTGTTCCTTCCTGCTTCACCTCCCGCCATGATTGTGAGTTCTCCCCAGCCATGTGGAACTGTCAGTCCATTAAACCTTTTTTTTCTGTATAAATTACCCAGTCTCAGGCATGTCTTCATGGTAGTATGAAAATAGACTAATATACCATATTATACCATCTGAAAATAAAAATAGTTTTATGTCTTCTTTTTATATCTGTATGTTTTCATTAATTTTTCCTAATTACCTTGGATAGAAACTCAGTGTAATGTTGAATATATATAGTGAGAGTAAACACCTTTTTTTGTAATCTTAGTAAAAAAAAATCAATCTTTCCCCATTGCTTATAATGTTAGCTGTTGGTTTTTTATGCATCTACTTTATCAAGTCAAGCAAGGATCTTTCTATTCATAGTCTATTGAGTGTTTTTTATGTTTACTTTGTATTTTTAGAAATAATTTATAACATTTATGGCATTCTTTGAATATCATAACTTTGATTTTTATTATACCTAATAAAGGCTAAATGATATCTGCAGTGTTTTGATATCTATTAGGTTTACATGTTTACTCTCAGCGAATTTTTGATGCATAGTGTAACAATGTACCGTGGCTTCCACATATCCATGGGGAATATGTTCCAAAATCTCCAGTGGATGCCTGCAACTGTGGATAATACTGAACCTGATTGCTGTTAATTGGAACATGTTTCCATTCATGTCTTCCACCTATAAATGTAATGTCTTTTTTATCATAAGTAGGCACTTATCATGCACTCTGGCCATAACTTTTGCAGGATGAGATGCAACAGCAAAACTAGCACAGGCGTCAAGATTAGAAGTAAATTCCACCTTACATCTCTCATCTTTCTTTCTTACACAGCCTCTATTTTGACTATGAATGTTTAAATTATGTTTTGAACATCTTCTCCATGAATAATATTTAGAGAGTCTTTGTCTTATCAAAAAAAGTCTGTTCTCAGATAAATGATTTTTCTACATCTTCTGCATTCTTGACCATTTTCATCCTTCAGTGTTTTCTTGCCTACGAGTGCAGCTTACCACAGAGGTTTATGTGGGCTTTCTTTTTAGTAATCTATCTGCTCATCAACTTGCTAGATTTCAGGAGAGATCTTCATTGGGTTTCCTCCATCTACCATCCAGGACTTTTCACCTAGTCCCAATCTGAAGATAACATCTGGTTTGGCAATCAGATACCCCATGGACACCAGGTGGCTGTAGTTGCCAAGCATGACATTCCTGTAAAGATTCTTATGAGGAGAGTCCATTTGCTGCCATTGCTCCAGGACAAAGTCCACAAACATGTCTTTGAAGGTCAATGATTCCCAGGACATGGCCATCCTGTTCTTCTCTGGAAAAAGGATGGAGATCTCCTCCTGAGACCTCAGCCTGGGTTTTCTTAGACTAAGTGAGGAAGCACAGGCAAAGATAAGCTGGGGTCTGAATTTGTTTAGCAGCATTCTCAGTTACATATTCTGTCCTTGATTGCCAAAAGCCTAAAACCTCAAGTGCAGATGACAACAGACAGTGTCTGTTGAGTATTTTTAACATGAAGTGTTACTGGGTTTTTCAAATAATTTTTCTGCAACTATTACAGAAATTACATAATCATATAATTTTTACTTTATTCTATTGATATGGTATATTACATTAATTAATTTTCAGAGGTTGAAACAACCTTGAATTTCTAACTAAAGTTCCATTTGATCATATTGGGTAATTCTTTTATACATTGGTGAAGTCTGGTTGCTAGTATTTTTCTGAGATTGTTTTCATTTATATTCATAAGTGATACTGCCCAGTAATATTCTTTTCTTGTAATATATTCATCTGATTTTGATATTTATCAAACACTGGCCTCAGAATTAGTTGGGAAGTATTTTCTTCTCTGCTATTGTTTGATAGAGTTTCTAAAGAATTTGTATTAATGCCTTAAATATCTTGTAGAACTCAATGAACCCCCTTGGTGAAGGGTTTACATTGTCAGAAAATTTTGATCCAGTCTCTACTAAACACAGGTCTTTCTGGCTTTAATTTCTTATTTTTTATTGATAAACAAAGTTGGATATATTTAGGAAGTACATGTGTTTTTTGATATATGTTGTATTAGTCCATTTTCATGCTGCTAATAAAGACATACCTGAGACTGGGAAGAAAAAGAGGTTTAATTGTACTTAAAGTTCCACATGACTGGGGAAGCCTCAGAATCGTGGTGGGAGGCAAAAGGCACTTCTTTTTTAAAATTTTACTTTAAGTTAGGGATACATGTGCAGAATGTGTGAGTTTGTTACATAGGTATACATGTGCCATGGTGGTTTGCTGCACCTATCAACCCATCATCTAGGTTTTAAGCCCCACATGCATTTGGTATTTGTCCTAATGCTCTCCCTCCCCTTTTCCCCAGCCCCCTGATGGCACCAGTGTGTGATGTTCCCCTCCCTGTGTCCATTTGGTCTCATTGTTCAACTCCCACTTATGAATGAGAACATGCAGCGTTTGATTTTCTGTTCCTGTGTTGGTTTGCTGAGAATGACAGCTTCAAGCTACATCTATGTCCCTGGAAAGGACATGAACTCATTCTTTTTTATGGCTGCATAGTATTCCATGGTATATATGTGCCACATTTTCTTTATCCAATCTATCATTGATGGGCATTTGGATTGGTTCCAAGTCTTTGCTATTGTGAATAGTGCTGCAATAAACATATGTGTGCATGTGTCTTTATAGCAGCATGATTTATAATCCTTTTGGTATATACCCAGTAATAGGATTGCTGGGTCAAATGGTATTTCTGATTCTAGATCCTTGAGGAATCACCAGTCTTCCACAATGGTTGAACTAATTTATACTCCAATCAACAGTGTAAAAGCATTCCTATTTCTCCATAGCCTCAAAAGCATCTGTTCTTTCCTGACTTTTTAATAATTGCCATACTAACTGGCATGAGATGGTATCTCATCGTGGTTTTTATTTGCGTTTCTCTAATGACCAGTGATGATGAGCTTTTTTTCATATGTTTCTTGGCCACATAAATGTCTTTTTCTGAGGCGTGTCTGTTCGTATCCTTTGCCCACTTTTGATGGTTTATTTTCTGGTTTTTTCTTGCAAATTTAAGTTCCTTGTAGATGCTGGATATTAGACTTTTGTCAGATGGATAGATTGCAAAAATGTTCTCCCATTCTGTAGGTTGCCTGTACACTCTGAAAATAGTTTCTTTCACTGACAAACCTAACAAAAACAAGCAATGGGGAAAGAATCCCCTATTTAATACATGATGCTAGGAAAACTGGCTAGCCATATGCAGAAAACAGAAACTGGACCCCTTCCTTAGACCTTATACAAAAATTAACTCAAGATGGATTAAAGACTTAAATGTAAAACCTAAAACCATAAAAACCATGGAGACAACCTCGGCAATACCATTCAGGACATATGCATGGACAAAGACTTAATGACTCAAACATCAAAAGCAATCCCAACAAAAGCAGGAAATTGACAAATGGGATCTAATTAAACTAAAGAGCTTCTGCACAGCAAAAGGTAGTTCTTACACAGCAGCAGGAAGAGAAAATGAGAAATAAGCAAAGTGGAAACCCCTGAAAAACCCATCAGAACTTGTGAGACTTATTCACTATCATGAGAATAGTACAGGAAGGACTGGCTCCCATGGTTCAATTACCTCCCCCGGGCCCAACCCACAACACGTGGAAATTCTGGGAGATGCAATTCAAGTTGAGATTTGGGTGGGGAAACAGCCAAACCATATCATTCCATGCCTGGCCCCTCCAAATCTCATGTCCTCACATTTCAAAACCAATCATATCTTCCCAACAGTCCCCCAAAGTCTTAACTCATTTCAGCATTAATCCCAAAAGTCCACAGTCCAAAGACTCATCTAAGACAAGGCAAGACACTACACCTACGAGCCTGTAAAATCAAAGGTAAGCTAGTTACTTACATACAATGGGGGTACATGGATTGGGTAAATACAACAATTCCAAATGGGAGAAACTGGCCAAAACAAAGGGATTGCAGGGCCCATGCAAGTCTAAAATCTAGTGAGGTAGTCAAATTTTAAAGCTCCAAAATGATCTCCTTTGACTCCAGGTCTCACATCTAGGTCATGCTGATATAAGAGGTGGGTTCCCATGGTCTTGGGCAGCTCCACCCCTGTGGCTTTGCAGGGTACAGCCTCCCTCTCAGCTGCTTTCACAGGCTGGCATTGAGTGTCTGTGGCTTTTCCAGGTACAAGTGCAAGCTGTCAGTGGATCTAACATTCTGGGGTCTGGAGGACAGTGGCCCTCTTCTTCACTAGGCAGTGCCCCAGTAGGGACTCTGTGTGGGGGATCTCACCACATATTTCCCTTTGGCACCGCCCTAGCAGAAGTTCTCCATGAGGGCCCTGTCCCTGCAGCAAACTTTTGCCTGGGCATCCAGGCATTTCTGTACATCTTCTGAAATCTAGGTCGGGGTTCCCAAACCTCAATTTTTGACTTCTATGCACTGGCAGGCTCAACACCATGTGCAAGCTGCCAAGGTTTGGGGCTTCCACCCTGTTAAGTCACAGCCCGAGCTGTATGTTGACCCCTTTCAGCCACAGCTGGAGCAGCTGAGACACAGGGGACCAAGTCCCTAGGCTGCACACAGCACAAGGACCCTGGACCCGGTCAACAAAACCACTTTTTCCATCTTGGCCTCCAGGCCTATGATGCGAGGACTGACATCAAGACCTCTGACGTGCCCTAGAGACATTTTTCCCATTGTCTTGGGGATTAAAATTCAGCTCCTCGTTACTTATGCAAATTTCTACAGCTGGCTTGGATTTCTCCTCAGAAAAAGAGATTTTCTTTTATATTGCATTGTCAGGCTGCAAATTTTCTGAACTTTTATGTTCTGCTTCCCTTATAAAACTGAATGCTTTAACAGCTCCCAAGTTACCTCTTGAATGCTTTGCTGCTTAGAAATTTCTTCTGCCAGATACCCTAAATCATCTCTCTCAAGTTCAAAGTTTCACAAATCTCTAGGGCAGAGACAAAATGCCACAAGTCTCTTTGCTAAAACATAACAAGAATCACCTTTGCTCCAGTTCCCAACAAGTTCCTCATCTCCATATGAGACCACCTCATCCTGGACCTTATTGTTCATATTACTATCAGCATTTTTGTCAAAGCCATTCAACAAGTCTCTAGGAAGTTCCAAACTTTCCCACATTTTCCTGTCTTCTTCTGAGCCCTCCAAACCGTTCCAACCTCTGCCTGTTACCCAGTTCCAAAGTCAGTTCCACATTTTCTAGTATCTTTTCAGCAACACCCCACTCTACTGGTACCAATTTTCTGTATTAGTCTGTTTTCACGCTGCTGATAAAGACATACCTGAGAGTGGGAAGAAAGAGCAGTTTAATTCGACTTACAGTTGCATATGGCTGGGGAGGCCTCAGAATCATGGCGGGAGGCAAAAGGCACTTCTTACATGGCGACAGACAGAGAAAATGAGAAAGAAACAAAAGCAGAAACCCCTGATAAACCCAACAGATCTCGTGAGACTTATTCACTATCATGAGAAGAGTATGGGAAAGACCAGCCCCCATGATTCAGTTACCTCCCCCTGGGTCCCTCCTCAACATGTGGAAATTCTGTGAGATACAATTCAAGTTGAGATTTGGATGGGGACCCAGCCAAACCATATCAATATGTAATAATCAAGATAATTGGAATGCCCATCACCTCAAATACTTATAATTTCTTTGTGTATGGAAAATTCCAAATATTCAAAATCTTCTCTTTCAACTATTTTGAAATATATTATAATTTTTTATTAATTATTCTCACCCTACCCTCCTATAAAACACTAGAACTTATTAATTCTGTTTAAATATATTTTATCCCCATTAACCAACTCCTGCTCATCTCCCTCTTGCCCTATACCCTTCTCTGTTTAGTAAACACCAAACTCCTCACTACCTCCAGTTCTATCTATGTTACTGAAAAATTATAGGATTTTATTCATTATGGCTGAATAATATTTCATTGTATATATATACCATATTTTCTTTATCCATTCCTCTATGCTGTTTTTAATACTTGCTGTGCTGATTTACATTCTCACTCAACGTTTTACTTTCTCTATATTCTCTTGGCATCCTCACCAGCATCTGTTATTTTCTGTGCTTTTGATAATAGCCATTCTACTCAGCACCATTTATTGAAGAGACTGTTTTTTCCCCATTGTTAGTTCTTGGTGGTTTTGTCAATAATGCATTTGCTTAAGTGTGTGAATTTATTTCTGTTTCTTTTGTATTCTGTTCTATTTGTCTATGTGTCTGTTTTTATGTCAGTAACATGATGTTTTAGTTCCTGTAACTTTGTAGTATATTTTGAACTCAGGTAGTATGATGCTTCCAGTTTTTTTTGTTTTGTTTTTTTCTTTGCTGGGGATTGCTTTGTTTATTCAGGGTCTTTGATGGTTTCATAAAACTTTTAGTACTTATTATATTTCTGTGTAGCATATCATTGGTATATTGATAGGGATGGAATTGAATATGTAAATCACTTTGCACAGTATGGGCATTTTAATGCCATTAGTTCTTTCATCTGTGAGCATAGAATATTTTCCCACTTTTTTGTGTCCCCTTCAATTTGTTCAGTGTATAAGGTAACACTTAAACACTGTTGGTAGAAATGTAAATTAGCTCAGCCATTGTATTTCTTTAAACCAGTGAAAGATCTTACATATAAAAATATGTTATATATAGCAGATATTGTAAAAAATATTACTGTCTTGATTTATTTTTCAGATTGTTTGCTGTTGGCATATATAAATCTTACTGATATTTATATGTTGACTTTGTATCCTACAACTTTACTGAATTCATTTATCATTCCTAATATTTTTTTGTGTGTGGAGTTTTTAGGTTTTCCTAAATATAACATTGTGTCATCTGTGAAAAAGGACATTTATGTACCTTCCGTTCAAATTGGAATGTCCTTTATTTATTTATCTTGCCTGATTCCTCTGGCTAGAACTTCCAGTACTTTGTTGAATAAAAGGGAATAATAAAATTGTTATTCTCCTTTGCTGAATTATCTTATCATTATATAATTTTTTCATCTCTTCATACATATTTTTTACTAAAATATATTTTATCTGATAAAAGTATAACAATTCCTGCTCTTTTTAAATTTCCATTTGCATGTAATATTTTTTCTACATCCTTTTATTTTCAGGCTATATGTGTCTTTTTCATGATTTCAGCTTTTATTTTAAATTGAAGGCATACATGTGCAGATTTGTTACATCGTTATATTGCATGATGCTGAAGTTTTGGATACAAATGATCCCATCACTGAGGTAGTGAGCATAGTACTCAACAGTTAGTTTTTCAGCCTTTGCTCCTTTTTCTTTCTGCCCCCTCTGGTAATCCCAAGTGTCTATTGTCCTCATCTTTGTGTCCATATGTATCCGATGTTTAGCTCCCACTTATAAGTGAGAACATGTAGTATTTGGTTTTTTGTAGGATAATGGGCTCCAGCTGCATTTATGTTGCTGTAAAGCACATAATTTCATAAAAGTAAAAACAATAACAGATGCTGGTAAGGCTGTGGAGAAAATGGAACACTTATACACTGTTGGCAGAAATGTTAACAAGTTCAGACACTGTGGACAGCAGTTTGGAGATTTCTCAAAAACTTAAAACAGAATTACCATTAAACCCAGCAATCCCATTACTGGGTATATCCCCACGGGAAAATAAATCATTGTACCAAAAAGGCATGTACTCATATGTTAATTGCAGCACAATTTACAATAGCAAACACATGGAATCAACCTTTGCATTTCTTTATAAGTGAAATGAGGATTTTTTGTAACTAGCAAATAGTTGGGTCCTGTTTTTCTAAACTTCTTTCAGCCATTCTATGTCTTTTAATTTGATAATTTAGTCCATCTCTATTTAATATTATTTATAATTAAAAACTATTGCCATTTATTGTTTTATAGTTTTTGTAACTGCTGTCATTGCTTCTTCCTTTCTGTCATTTTTTTTTTACTTAATTTTACTTCAAGTAATTTTCTCCAGTTGTTTAATTAATTCCTTGTTTTTATTTTTAGTATAAACATAGGTTTTTGCTTTGTGGTTACCATGAGGCTTACAAAAAATATTCTATAGTTACAAGTTATCCTAAACTAATGACAACTTAACTTTGATCACAAAGAAAAGAAACTAACAAGCAAAGAAAAAACTAAAATATTCTACAAATTAAATCCATCTCTCCCTTTATGACATTTTGTCTCAAGTTTTATTTTTTATGTAACTCACTTCTTAACAGAATTGTATATTATTATTGTTCTTTCACAGATTTTTCTTTTAGTCTTCATACTAAAGATATGAATGGTTTACACACCAAAAATACATACAGTATTAGCCTGTTCAGAATTGTCTGCGCATTTGCTTTTACCAGTGAGTTTTACACCTTCAGATGATTTCTTGTTGCAGATTAACATCCTTTTATTTCAGATTGAAAGCTTCCTTTAGCATTTCTTATAAAATGGGTCTGGTGGTTATAAATTTCCTCAGCTTTTGTTTGTCTAGGAAAGTCTAATTCTCCTGAATGTTTGAAGGATAACTGTGCTGAGTACAATATTTTTGGTTGAGAGTTTTTTTCCCCTTTCAGCACTGTGAATGTATCAACCTACTCCCTCCTTGTCTGTAAGGTTTTCACTGAAAAGTCTGCTGCCAAATATATCACAGCTTCTTTATATGTTGTTGGCTTCTTCTCTCTTGCTCCTTTTGGTATTCTTTCTTTTTCTTTGACATTTGAAAGCTCGATTATTATATGCCTTGAGTTTATTTCACTTGAGTTAAATTTGCTTTGTGTTTTTTGACATTCTTGTATTTGGATATTTTTATTTTTCTCAACATTTGGAAAGTTCTCCACTACTGTTTTTTTAAAATAAATTTTCTATCCCTATATTTTTCTCTATTCCCTCTTTAAGGCCAATATCTTTTAGATTTCATTTTTTACACTATTTTCTAGATCTTATGAACATTTTTCATTCTTTCCCACTCTTTTTTCATTTTTTTATTTTCTAACTGTGTATTTTCAAATAGCCTGTTTTAGAGCTCATTATTACTTTATTCTGTTTTATTAATTTTGTGGTTAAAATATCCAATGCATACTTCAATTTCTTAATTGTATTTTTCAGCTCTAGAAATTCTGTGTGATTTTTAAAAACTTATTTCAATCTCTATTTTTTTCTAATACATTTCTGAATTGTTTTTCTGTGTTTTCTTGAAGTTCACTGAGCTTCTGCAAGACAGCTATTTTAAATTTTCTGTCAAGAGGTCATACATCTTTGTCACTCTAATGCCAGCTACTGTGCTTTACGTAGATCTTCTGATGAGGTCATATTTCCCTGAATGTTCTTGATACTTATAGATGTTCATCAATATCTGTGTATTAACAAGTTGGGTCTTTATTCCAGTTATTACGATATGGCCTTTTTAATACCTTTTTGTTCAGAGGGTCTTCCAATAATTCAAAGAGGATTTACTATTGAATTTCCTGAGCCTGTGAACACTGTAGCCACTTCAGCACTAGAGGATGCACTAAGACAGAAATGTTGTGACTCTTGTAGACTCACAGATACCCAGCCCTTACGAACTTGAGGAAGATAACAGAGACACAGGCACACCCATGGCCACTACAGCTGGCATTGTACTGGGTTGCACCTGAGTCCCACCCCCTCCCATATCAATGAAGTACCAGACCTCACCTAAGGCCCATGGCTGTTACTTACTGACTACTGCTGATGTTTCCTCAAGGCCTGAGGCCACATTCATCAGCCTGTGGTAAAGTGGACTAGGACATAAGTCCATCTCACTGTGGCAGGGAATTCCTTCCTGATCCTAGACTGGGACCTAGAAATGCCGTTCTGAAGTGACTGCCTGGAATCTGGGACAGTGGTGCTCAATGCTATGTTTTACTGCAGCAGGGCTGGTACTGTTGCAAGGCAATGTCCCTGTACTGTTCCCTCTCCTTTTCCCAAGTAAAAGAAGTCTCTGTCCACACTACGATGTCTGTAATTGAGGGAGGGGTTATGTGGGCTCCAACAGTTTTTGTCACAATGGGGTGTGCCCTGAGCACACAGCCTCCCAGATCAGCACAGCACTGGGGCTCATCCAAGGACCAGGGTCACCATGGTCTGGCTGACACCAGACCACTTTATTCACCTATTGGTGAAGTGAGTCAGGTTTTGGTTTCCTCCCACATGGGTGGTAAACTTTCCTCTGGACCAGGCCGGGTATTAAACGCTTCCTTTGTGGGCACCAGCCTAAAGTCAAGGACTGAGAAATTCTGCCCAGTTCTCTGTTAGACTATAGCAAGACCAGCATTGAATTCCAATGCAAAATCCCATACTCACTTCCCTTACTGTAACACTGCACACAGATTCTTTCTCCACACATCCAGCTTTCTTTTTTTTTTTCTGGAATTAAATTCAATAGTTTGTGTCTTTCTTGTTCATAGTATTCCCTAATAATTATTTGCATATTTGTAAATGGGTATTCATACTCTCTCTTTCCTTTCCAATTTCAGTAATTTACACATTTTTACTTTAAATCAGTCCAGCTAAAGTTTTGCTGATCATTTTTAAAAGCCAACTTTTGTTACTACTGGCTTTATTTCTCTATTGTTTTTTATTTATATTTTATTTCTTCTCTAATTCTTATTTCTTCATTCTACTAATTTTGGTGTTGGTTTGCTCTTGTTTTTCCAGTGTCTTATAGTAGATATTAGGTTTTTGATTTGAAGTTTTTCTTTTTTTTATAAATAGAGGTGTTCACAGTTATACTATAAGCATTGCTTTATCTGCATTTTATATGTTGGTATATTGTATTTTTATTTTAATTTGTCTCAAGGTATTCTCTTGTGATTTCCCCTTTGATGCATTTGTAATTTAAGTGACTTCAATATTCCCCAAAGATTGTGAACTACCCAAGTTTCTTTCAGTTATCAAATTATAATTTAATTTCAATGTGTTTATAGGGTATAGATTTTGCGATAATAATCCTTTTCATTTTGCTGAGTTTGTTACATGACCTATCATAGAGAAAGTTTCTTGTACCCTGAAAAATAATGTGCACTCTGTTGCTGGCTGGTGGGGTGCTCCATAGATATGTTGTCTAGTTTGCATACAGTGTTTTAATATATTTTATTTTTTGTTACTCTTCTGCTGAGTTGTTTTATTCATTAGAGTAAGTGGGGACATTGAAGTGCCTGGTTATCACCATTGAATTGTCTATGTTTTTTCTCAATTATGTCAGCCTGTGCTGACAAGCTGCTGATGACATGTTCATATACATTTTAATTGTTATAATTTCTTGATAGATTGACCCTTTCATCATTATACAATGCCATTCTTTTTTATTATTATTATTTATTTTTATTTCTGTGGGTACATAGTAGGCATATATATTTATGGCATATGTGAGATAGTCTGGCATAGGCATCCAATGCTTAATAAGCACATCATGGGAAACTGGGTCTCCATCCACTCAAGCATTTATCTTTTCCATTACAAAAAAAAAAAATCCAATCATACTTTTTTATTTATTTTAAAGTTCACAATTAAATTATTATTGACTATAGTTACTCTGTTGTGCTATCAAATGCTAGGTCCTATTCATTCTTTCAAGTTATGTTTTCGTAGCCATTAACAATCCCCACCTCCCACTCCACACACCCAGTCCATCTAACAGCCTATGATAACAACCTTTCTACTCTCTAGCTCCGTAAGTGTAATTGTTTTGATTTATAAATCTCACAAAAAGTGAGAATATGTAATGTTTGTCTGTCTGTGCCTGGCTTATTTCACTTAACATAATGATCTCCAGTTTCATCCATGTTGTTGTAAATAAAAGGATCTCATTCATTTTTATGGTTAAATAGTACTCCATTGTGTATAAATACCACATTTTCTTTAGCCATTCATCTGCTGATGGACACATAGGTTGCTTCCAAATCTTGTCTGTTGTGAAGAGTGCTGCAACAAACATTGGAGAGCAGATCTGTCATTGATGTATTGATTTCCCTTCTTTTGAGTACATATCCAAGAATGGGATTGCCAAATCATATGGTAGCTCTGTTTTTAGTTATTTGAAAAACCTCCAAGTGTTCTACATAGTCATTGTACTAATTTACATCCCCACTAACAAGGTCTGAGGATTGCCTTTTCTCCACATCCTCTCCAGCATTAATTGTGGCCTGGCTTTTGGATAAAAGCCATTTTAACTTGGGTGAGATGATACCTCACTGAAGTTTTGATTTTCCTTTGTCTGATGATCAATAAACACCTTTGCATATGCCTGTTTTCCATTAGTATATGTTCTTTTGAGAAATGCCTATTCACATATTTTGCTCATTTAAAATCAGATTATTAGTTTTTTTTCCTATAGAGTTGTTTGAAATCCTTATATATTACAGTTATTATTGTCAAATGGGTAGTTTTCAAATATTTTCTTTCATTCTGTGGGTTGCATCTTCATTTTTTTGATAGGTTCCTTTGCTGTGAAGAAGCTTTTTAATTGATGCAATCCCATTTGTCCATTTATGCTGTAGCTGCCTATGCTTACAGGGCATTACTCAGAAAATTTTTGCCCAGAAAAATGCCCTGGAGAATTTCACAAATGTTTTATTGTAATAGTTTCATAGTGTGAGGTGTCAAATTTAAGTCTTTAATGCATTTTGATTTGAGTTTTGTATATGTTGAGAGATAGGGGTCTAGTTTTATTTTTCTGCATATGGATAACCAGTTTTTTCAGCAGCATTTATTGAAGGCACTGTCTTTTCACCAATGTATGTTCTTGAGACCTTTGTAAAAAATGAGTTTACCACAGGTGTATGCATTTGTTTCTGGATTCTCTATTCTGTTTCATTGATCTATGTGGCTGTTTTTATGCCATAATCATGCTGTTTGGGTCACTGTAGCTCTGTATATAATTTGAAGTCAGGTAATATGATTCCTCCAGTTTTAGTTTTTTAATTTTTTTTTGGCTCATGATTGATAGCTTTAGCTATTCTGGGTCTTTGGTGGTTCCATAGAATATTAGCATTGTTTTTTCTATTTATTTAAAGAATGTCATTGGTATTTTGATAGAGATTACATTGAATCTGTAGATGGCTTTTGGTAGTATGAACATTTTGACAATATTGATTCTTCTAATGCATGAACAAGGAGCATCTTTTCTTTGTGTCCTCTCCAATTTCTTTCATTAGTGTTTTATATTTCTCATTGTCAAGATCTTACACTTTTTTGTTTATTTCTCAGTTATTTAATTTTATTTGTGGCTATTGTAAATGGGATTAATTATTTTATTTCTTTTTCTAATTGTTCTCTCTTGGCATATATAAATTATACTGATTTTGGTACATTTTTATTTTTAGCAGCACTTTTTTTACAGTCTATTGTTTACTTTTATTTTTATAGCCTCACCATCATTCTTACTGTTGCTGTTTGCATGACATATATTTTTATTTCTTTGCTTTCAACGCATTTCTTTCTTAAAATATAACCAGTGTCTTCTCTAGAAAGTATATAATTGCATTTTGTTTTTTTCATCGTGACAATCTTTTTTTACATTGATCAGTTTAATATATTTACATTTCATGACACTGCTGCCTGTGTGAACACACCCAATCACCCCCATGATGCTGATACATGGGCACCTGGCTGCACAGCCGTCACCAGCACAAAGATGTGCAGAGAGGCAGGCAAACCTATCCCCCTCCCCTACCCCCACAAACATGTCACCGCCATTGCCAGTATGAAGGCATCCATGGAGGCTGATGACCACACCCCCACCAGGACCCTGCCCCCATTGCCACCACCACTACCAATGTAATCACACACAAGAATGCTGCAGCCCCACTCCAGTCCTAGCTAATGAGCATGCACCCCACTGCACTGCTGTGGCTGCTGACTCACCTGAATGACCCACAGATCCAACAACCACTGCCCTGCTAAAGCATTTTGGCTAATATCATCCATTGGAGTGTTGTGACCAACATACCAGGAACACTTCTGTCCCTCCAGTGCAGCAGGTTCCTAACCTCGAGGGGCCAGAGAACAAAGCCAACTCAAAGTGAATTAAAGACTTAAATATAAAACCAAAAACTATGAAAAACATGGAAGATAACCTAGGAAATACCATTTTTGACATAGGTATTGCCAAAAATTTCATGATAAAAATGCCAAATGCAATTGCAACAAAAGCAAAAATTGACAAATGGGATACAATTAAACTAAAGAGCTTCTGCACAGCAAAAGAAACTATCAACAAAGTAAACAGGCAACCTACAAAATAGGGAAAAATATTTGCAAACTATACATCAGACAAAGGCCTAATATCCAGAATCTACAAGGAACACACATACAAGGAAAAGACATACAACCCATTAAAAAGTGGGCAAATGACGTGAACAGACACTTTTCTAAGGAAGACATACATGTGGCTAACAACCAGATGAGAAAATGCTCAACATCACTCATAATTTTTGAAATGGAAATCAAATCCACAATGAGATACCATTTCACAAAACTCATAATGGTTATTAAAAAATACTAGATGCTAGTAAGGTTGTGGAGAAAATGAAACATGTTGCTGGTGGGAATGTGAATTTGTTCAGTCATTGTACAAAGCAGCTTGACAATTTCTCTAAGAGCTTAAAACAGAACTTCTATTCTTCCCAGCAATCCCATTATTGGGTATATAGCCCCCAAAATGTAAATGTTCTGCCATAAAGACATATGCACACCTATGTTGATAGCAGCACTATTCACAAAAGCAAAAACATGGAATCAACCTAAATGACCATCAACAGTTAACTGGATAGAGAAATTTATTACATATACACCATGAAATACTACACAGCCATAAAAAAGAATGAGATGTCCTTTGCAGCAACAAAGGACATTGGAGGCCCTTATCCTAAGTAAACTAGTGCAGGAACACAAAACCAAATATTGCATGTTGTCACTTATAAGTGGGAGCTAAATGTTGAGTATACATGGACACGAAGGGAACAACAGATACCAGGGCTTACTTGAGGGTGGTGGGTGGGAGTAGGGTGAGGATATTAAAACTGCCTGTCAGGGACTATGCTTATCACCTTAGTGACGAAATAATCGGTACACCACACCCCCATGACACACAATCTACCAAGTTAACAAATCTGAACATGTATCCCTTAACCTAAAATAAGAGTAAAAAACAAAGAAACAAAAAATACATTCACATTTAATACTTTTATTGATATAGTTGAATTTATGTCTAATATTCTACTTTGTTCTCTCTCTCTCTGTATTTATATATAGCATTTGGTGTCTGGTGAGGGAATTATTGTTCTATCTTGAATGATGGAGGAGGTGAAAAGAACAAAAGAAACAAATAATGTTTTCTCAAATGGCAGAAGTATGGAAGAAACAAAAGGGGCCTAAGCTATATCCTTCCTATCCTTTTGTAAGGTACTAATCCATTAATGTGGGAAGACTTTTCATGTCTTAATCACATCCCAACAGGACCCACTTCATAATACTACCACAACATGGATTCAGTTTTAACACGGATTTTGGATGTGATACACATTCAAACCACAGCAGAATTTAACCATGTAGGTTGAATTATCCCAGGGCCTGTGTGTGTGTGTGTGTGTGTGTGTGTGTGTGTGTGTATGTGTGTTTGTGTGTGTGTTGCCACACAGCATTTTCTAAAATAGTTTGAAAAGGTTACCATAAAAATGAATTACTGAAGCCTCAAAACTAATCCTTGGGCAAGAGAAGAATCTGATTTCCCAAATTACCTCATTAGAATACTCAAAGTATTCAATTATTAATAAAAGATTACAAAGCCTACACAAAAACAGAAATACATGGCTCACTAACAGGAAAAATACTAGATAAAATTGTATTTTGTAAACCAAGACACTGGAATTACTAGATAAAGATATCAAATCATCTGTTTATATATGATCAAAGAGTTAAAGAAACCATGGACATAGAATCAAAAATTAGGAAAAAGACACATGAATAGTAACAAATGTCAATAAATTACTAGAAATTATAAAAAGGAACCAAATAGGTGTTATTGAGCTGAAAAGTACAATAGCTTAAGTAAATTCACTAGAGACATTCAATGACAGATTTGAGCACACTCAAAATAAGAATCAGCAAACTTAAGGCAATTGGAATTATCTAGTAAGAAGCATAGAAATAAAAAAGAATAAAGAAAAATAACATAACCCAAGGGCCCTGTGGGACACTATATACATACTAATTATGCATTTTTGGAGTCTCAGAAGGAGAAGAGGAAAAGAAGAGAAGAAAATATTTTAAGAAACAATGGCTGAAATGTTCTAAATGTAATGGAAGACATAAATCTAAGTATCCAAGTATCTCAGCAAACTCTAGGTATGATAAACTCAAATCCACACAGTATAGTCAAACCACTGAAAGAGAAATATAAGTCTATGTTGGGATCCTTGATAAGATTAAGAAATGATTTCTCATCAGAAACCAAGAAAGAAAAATAGCAGTAAGACAATATATTTAAAGTGCTGAAAGAAAAAAAAATTAAGCAAATATTCTATATGTGGTGAAACTATCCTTCAAGAATGACAGAAAAATTAAGATATTCCTAGGTTTTAAAAAAGCTGAGAGAGTTGACTATTAGTAAATCTTCCCTAAAAATCTTGACAGTAATTCAAAGGTATATTTAAAAAAATAACATTGGTAAAGGCAATGTGAACTCCCAAAACTGAGACAGGTCTCAGTGAATTTAGAAAGTTTCTTTTGCTAAGGTTGTGGACACACACCCATGACACAGCTTCAGGAGGGCCTAATGACATGTGCCCAAGGTGGTCAGAGCACAGTTTGGTTTTATACATTTTAGGGAGACATGAGACATCAATCAACATATGTAAGATAGGCATTAGTTCAGTTTGGAAAAGAGGGACAACTCAAATTGGAGAGAAGGCTTCCAGGTCATAGGTAGATAAGAGACAAATGATTGCATTCTTTTGAGTTTCTGATTACCCTTTCCAAAGGAGGCAATCAGATATATATTTATCACAAGAGCAGAATGATGACTTTGAACAGAATGGTAAGCAGGATTGCCCTGAGCAGATCAGCTGGCTTTGTACTTAGCTTAGTGATTTGGGGTCCCCAAGATATTTTCCTTTCACATTTCCCCCTTTTTCTTTTTTCTTTTCTTTCTTCTTTTCTTTTTTTTTTTTTTTTTTTTTTTTTTTTTTGGCTGGAGTGCAGTGGCGTGATCTTGGCTCACTGCAATCTCTGCCTCCCAGGTTCAAGTGATTCTTCTGCCTCAGCCTCCCAAGTAGCTGGGACTACAGTCATGTGCCACCATGCCTGGGTAATTTTTTTGTATTTTTAGTAGAGACAGGGTTTCATCATGTTAGCCAGGATGGTCTGGATCTCCTGACTTCATGATCCGCCTGCCTCAGCCTCCCAAAGTGCTGGGATTACAGGCGTCAGTCACTGTGCCTGGCCTCCCTCCTTTTCTTTTTAAAAATATTTTAGAGAAAGAATTTTTAAAAAATGAGTCTCTGGTCTCAGATTTTGTCTAATCTCTTGTGGCTAGGATAGTTTATTCCTAGACAGGTAGGTCCCGAGTTACTAGGAAAGCTTATATTTAGAAGCTTGTAAAGTTTCATGTCCTATGAAAAGAAAATAGGTGGAAGAAGGGAGGAAATTAACACAAAACAAAAGAACAATACCGGAGAATTGATACAGGTCAGATTACTCTGAAGTTGATACATCAGTAACCAGGTATGAAAGTGGCTTATGTATGTAAATAGGTTGCAATTATTGTCTTCTAAAGTTTAAGCTGTCTAGTGTCAGTTTGCAGGGATTTACGAAAGCACAGCTTAGTTTTCAGTGATCCTAAATTAGGAAAAATGGGTGGGGGAAGAAGGAAAAAAAATGAAAACAATATTTTGAAGACTTGTAGCCAAGAAAAATTAGAATTTGGTCCAAACTGTAGAAAATAATAAAAATTTAAAAAGCATTAGGCAATACTAGAATCTAAAAACAGGGGTACTATAGTTTTAAAAACATAATTATTCTCTCTTCAGTTTTCCACTTTTGCTAAATACAAATCATGGTGGGACTGGTTTGCTTTATTATACTTGGCCTAATTATTTGTATACACTGC
>NW_026652282.1:108627568-108636486 GCF_009828535.3 Hylobates moloch
TTACATAGCTTTTACATTGGCTTTGGTGAACTCTTTCATAGAAGGAATCTCAGATAAGACTTTTTTAAAGTACAAATACCTATGATTTGGGTGATACTCTCCTCTTTAGTCCCAAGATAAAACTTGGGGCTTCTAGGTCTGTCAGAAAGTGATATTCTTTACTTACCACAGGTCAGGAACTCTGTTCAGGGACTGCGTAGACAAGTATGAGGCCAGTTTTCTCAAGGGGCTTTTGTTGGATCCGTAAGTTAAGTTTGATTCCTTAAAGGAAAGGATACCATTCCAGTCAAAGCCTTTGTAAAACAACCAGTTTCTCTAATTGTTCCCTGTTACAAATGAAAACAGATTCTTATTGCACTTATGAAAATAACTGTATTGCCATAAGTTCAGAATACTCAAAAATAGTTTTCAAATTCTGGAGAAATCAAGTAGAGTGAAAACAAGTATGTTCTAAATTTTGTTCATAGGAGTATAGTAAATTGTTAAAGCTGTTAATAGCTGAAAAGACAAGTTTCCTTGACTCTGAAAAAACAAAACAAAGGATCAGCAAGTTTTTAAGCACAAAGTCAAAAAGATTATTTCAGTTTTCTATTATTTCAGTCCATGTAGTTAGTTCCTGTTCTGCTGGATATTCATGAACATTTCATCTACCCATGAGTCCTGAAAGTTTTCATTCTCTTCTGATGTCACAATCTCTAAAGCTACCAGATACTTGTATGTAAGAGCACCTGTTAGAGTTTCGTAGTTGATTAAAAAACTACCTTCTAAGGAGGACCAAAGCAAGACAATTGTCTGTGGATGATAAAAGGTTTTAGGGCAGCCATAGTCAAAGACACAACTGACAAGGAAATGTTTTACCTCTGTGGCACACAATAATTTAACATAACAATCATAATTATTACTGATAATGTACACTAAGTCACATCAGAATTATAGGAGTTTCTCATGATTTTGGAACATATACTAATAACGTATTTATACAAATATAGCCCAAAGAAAACCAAACATCATTTCATATTTGACAATTCTTCCTGTATAATTTTTATACCAAATAAGCCAAATTATGTCATTTTTGGACTTTAAGGAACTTAATATCTACAAGGATTAATTAGGTCAGAAAAATACATAATTTACAATTTGATTTTGGAAAGTTTGTCAAATAGCAAAGTGATATGGTTTGGCTGTGTCCCCACCCAAATCTCATCTTGAGTTGTAGCTTCCATAATTCCCAGGTGTTGTGGAAGGGACCCAGTGGGAGATAATTGAATCATGGGGGCGGTTTTCCCTATACTGTTCTGATGGTAGTAAATAAGTCTCCTGAGACATGATGGTTTTATAAGAGGTTTCCCTTTCACTTGGTTCTCATTCTCTCTTGCCTACTGCCATGTAAGACATGCCTTTCACCTTCTGCCATGATTGTGAGGCTTCCCCAGCCATATGGAACTGTAAGTTCATTAAACCTCTTTTTCTTTTTAAATTACTGAGTCTCAGGTATGCCTTTATCAGCAGCATGAAAACGAACTAATACACAAAGGTTTAAAACACCTGATATCACAGGTCATTGTAAAATAAGTCATTCATTTGAAAAGTCATAACTCAAGGATTTCAATAAAAGGCAAAAAACCTTCATTCTTTGAGAGGAGACTTAATTCTCCAAACAATAAGCCTTAATAAACACCACATAAAGCCAAACAAATTTGTTTTTTAAAATTTTATAAACAATCTATACAATTTTAATGTTGACCATAAGATATAACTTTTATAATCCTTTTGTACACTTTATAACCTTTATTAAGGAGTCACTTAATGCTTCAAGAAAACCTTGTTAATCTAACACAGGGGCCCTGTATTAGTCTGTTTCTATGCTACTGATAAAGACATACCTGAGACTGGGCAATCTACAAAAGAAAGAGGTTTAATGGACTCACAATTCTGCAGGGCTGAGGAGGCCTCACAATCATGCTGTAAGGTAAAGCTCACACCACATGGCAGCAGACAAGAGAAGAATGAAAGTCAAGCAAAAGGGGTTTCTCCTTATGAAACCATCAGATCTCGTGAAACTTATTTACTACCTCGAGAACACTATGAGGGAAACCACCTTCATGGTTCAATTATCTTCAACTGGGTCCCTCCCACAACATGAGGGAATTATGGGAGCTACAATTCAAGATGAGATTTGGGTGGGGACACAGCCAAAACATATCAGGCCCATATGCTGGTCTTGAATCAGTTTGCTTTTGACATTATTAATAATTAATTTATAGAGAAACTGAATTTATTTTATGTCTCAAAATTGGTCCTTACAATTTCACATACCACTGCTTCCATGAAGCGGGTCTTGAGGGGTTGAGTAGCTTTAATTTTTGGCCCTGGGCCTTGAGGAGTTGAGCAGCTTTAATTTTTGGGCCTGTGTCTCAGGAATGCAGTTTATTTTGAATGGCATCTTCTACCAGGCCTGAAGATTGGGCTTTAATTGCTGTCAGTGTTTAAAATTTAGTAGGACTTGGTGTCCTTTTGAGACCCAGAAGTCAAAGCCCTGGAACTCAATGTCACAAGTATTTTAAAAGTGCATACAGAGAGATACATGGATGTAATAACCTTAATTTTAAAATATTAACCTCAGTTTGTTCGTAAGCAAAGCAAAACTTAGTAGTAATATGACAATTTGATCATATAAGACTTTTTGTGTCATTGTTTCTAAATCCTCTTATTGTGACTTACACAGACTGTTCATGAAAGTCTTGGTCTTTCTGGCATGTCCTGAACATCCCACTTTCTTAAACAACTAGTCATTTTACTCTAGGGCTAAATTTACCGTACAAGATTCTTTCTCATATGAAATTATTTCTCCTTAAATAATTTCATATTATTTCTTACCAAAAACAAACCCTCTTTATTTTTATAATTTTCTTTACATCTCTCTTATTTCCATGTTCCTTCTACCTTGTTTTATACATGATGTTTAAAACCTTTGAATTATTTTTTAAAAGGACACACTTTTTTTAGAAAGAATGTTTTTCTACAAATATATTTTTATTGGGAAATACTCAAATAATAAAATATATAATATTTAATTTAATATATTATGACATTTGTCTACAAGTATTTATCCTATTACACTTAGTTATTTTAATTGTTTACCTAGATTATTTATGAAAACTGCAATAGTCATCATTTGAAGTTATTGAACCAGTATTGCAAAATTATAACTGAGATAGTGAAAAACATTTGACATGACTTACTCCATCTTGCTTTTAACCCCCAAGCTGTCCTTGTTCAGTCCTGGTGTAGGCTGAACTAACTTTGGGAGAAATTTAGTTTATAGTTTAGCTTTGAAACAGAGAGGATAACAAACCTTACTGCCTGTGGACGGAATCACCTAAAGTCACAATGTTAGAAGTTATGGTAATCTTACTAAATTCAAAATGTAGCTATTATTATTAAACCAATATCAATGCCTTATTTATAAAAATTACACAAACAAAGATATTTTGTTTGGGGTTGGGTTTATAGTTTTGTAACCCCTGTGCCAAATTTTGACACCTTTTATTATTTGGCAGGGATAAGTATGAAATTTCCTGATTAATAAATGCAAACAAAAATGTATGCTGGCAATTCTTAAGACATTTCTAATATTACTTTACAAGTAATTTTAAAGCTAGCTTATTTATAAAAGATTTTACTTAAGTTACATAAACTTAAAAAAGCATTTGACTAGTCTTTTCTATTTTCCTGATAAAGTATTTGATTCAAGCACTTTTATTTTCTTAAGCCAATTAGTTAGATCTCTTTTATATATTTTCAGTAATAAAAATTGTGTACACAAAACATAAATACATAGCTGTATTAGGCATACAGATAGAAGTACATATTATAGATTCCTACACCCTCCTTTGTTTCCTTAGACTAGCAAACTCTTGATGACCTGTTTTATTACTCTGTCAGTTGTCAAGTAAATAGCCCTAAATCTGCATATTGAAGGAAACAACTCAGATAAAAAATCAGATAGCAAAATTTACATCTCAATGTATAGAAAGAATAAGTCTGGTGGTGGCAGGGGGAGATTAAAGGTTGGTACCAAGTCAAACATAAAATTTATAGAAATCTATGATAGGATTTTATTTAGATAGAGACTACCTATCTTTTAGCTGGATCACTGAGCTCTGGGCAGAGCCTACACTGAATCCTGGGTCTCCAAAAAGGGAGAATTATTATGAGGCTAGACAACGTGATGCTTTTGTAGTGCACTTAACTTTTTTAACAAAGACATTTCTAAGTGTCTACACTCTTCCTTAAAAACCCAAGTATGCTCTGTTGCAATAACTATTTTAGTTAAAATATCAGGTAATGCAATACAAAATCAAGCAGTTTAAGAACTGAGATAAACTTCTCTGTTTACATTATTGGGGTTCCATAAGGAAAAACAGATGTTTCTCCGCACAAAGGGAGTCTGGTGCCTTCTCCATTTTCTTTAAGGAAGCTCAGGCTATTATAAACTATTTTAGATCCCTCACGCAGCAGAGGGTGCAAAAGAAAGGAGAGACAGCAGAAGTAAATGAAGAAAACAGAATTCAGGCAACTAAGAAGAAAAAAACTTTGCTCAAAAAAAAGACAAGGTTTTAAGAGGTAAATAAAAAACAAAGACATGAAGGCCTTTTAAATACAAACATGCACACATACACACGCACATCTTGGATGTTAGTTTTTAATTAAGCTGACTTTTAACTATTATACTTCTTTTAAAAAAGGTTTTTAAATTTCATTTCCATATTTCACCTAGGACAAATGGCTGCTATTTCAGAAGTACCAAATATCAAACAAGAAAGGGCTTGATTTAGGAATCAAACCCAGGCTGTCATGGTGAAAAAAGAAAAAAAGAAAGAAGGAAGAACGTGAGCTATATTACTAACTGCAGTGTGAGGTGACAGCCATGGCTCTTTCAGTTTGGCCTGGACAGCAAAAAGTTGGCCTTGTTATGTATATAAAGCCCCTTAAGTAGTCAAAATAAACAAGCTTTAAATTTTTTTCCTTTTGCTGGCTGTTTTTCTCCCCACCATACTACATTTTGTGTGTGTGTGGGGGGGGGAATTTAGCCACTTTAAAGGCCTCATTCCCCAAAATTTGGAACTTTCCTTCAGATTTGATCAAGTCGGATAGAGCTGTTCAAGCCCAATTGGAAAAAGGCTGAAACAACAACAAAAACAGAAACAAACAACAACAACAAAAACACTTAAGCAGTTAAGCAAAACAAATGATCACTTGACTTTTATTACTGAGTGGTCTAATGGTAAGGAGAAATTAAGACCAGCTGGCTGTTAATTTTAACTTTAGCCAAGACAAACCATAAGTAAATTACTTACCTAGGGATGTGTCTCAGGCCGAAGGCTGCTCTCCACCATCCTAGAAGGAGGGAAAAAACTCATCTTTGCTGTTGGAAGTGAGCTTAAACTCCATAAAGGAGTTACCTGCCTTCCATCATCATGGAAGCAGGAAAAACTTGCCTTCTTTGCGTTGGAAACAAGTAAAACTCCAAAAAAAGGAGTTGTACAGCAAAATAAACTTTAGATCTTGATCAAATTTTGGGACATCAGGGATTCACTGGAGGGGGTTCCAGCCCTCAACAAATTGTCCTATTGATTCCAACCATAAAGATAGCTCCCGCTGGTACCAAGCACTGATGGGAGGTTTGTCAAAGGACAGGGGCACCTCCACTCAGAATCCCTCCATGGTTACAAAAATGTAAACCCTGAAAATCTGAGACAGGCCTCAGTTAATTTAAAAAGTTTATTTTGCCAAGGTTGAGGATGTGTGCCTGTGATATAGCCTCAAGAGGTCCTGACAACACGTGTCTGAGGCAGTCAGAGCACATTTTGGTTTTGTAGATTTTAGGGAGACATGAAACATCAATTAATATATGTAAGATGAACATTGGTTTGATTTGGAAAGGCGGGACAGCTTGAAGTGGGGAGAAGGCTTCCAGGTCATAGGTAGATAAGAAATAAATGGTTGTATTCTTTTGAGTTTCTGATTAACTTCTCCAAAGCAGGCAATCAGATATGCATTTATCTCAAGAACAGAGGGGTGACTTTGAATACAATGTGAGGCAGATTTGCCCTAAGCAGTTCCCAGCTTGACTTTTCTTTTAGCTTAGTGATTTTGGGGCCCCAAGATATTTTTCTTTCACAGGAACTATATAGGTAAATATAAAAGCCAGAATTATTGCACGTTTGACTTTTAACTCCTCTTTTTTCCTATACAATTAAAAGTTAAGTGCATAAAGCAATCATTATTAATCAATGTTAAGGTACACACAATGTATAAAAATGTCATCTGTGACAGTAACAATATAAATACGGAAGGACAAAAATGTATAGAAATGAAGTGTTTGTGTACTATTGAAACAGCATTATTATTCAAGCTAGTTAAGTTTATTGTATAAGATTAAGATGTTAATTGCAGTTGCCAAGGAAACCACTAAGAAAATAACTGAAAATATAAAGAAATGGAAAAAAGAAGGGAATAAAAATTGTGCACTATAAAAAGTAAAACAAATATAAAAAAGATCATAATGGAAAAAATGAAAAATAAGGTATAAATAAAACACGCAGACAACAAGTAGCTAAATGACAGAAGTGTTTTCCCAGTTGGTAACTGTTTTAAATAAAAATGAATTAAACTCTTCAATCAAAAATAATATGAGCAGAATAGATAAAAACATGACATGTATACACTGCCTAAAAGACACTCTCTTTACATACAAAGACACAAAAAATTAAAACTAAAGAGGTGAAAAAGACAGTTTACGTAAGTAGTAACCTAAAGAGAGTGACTATGCTAATATCAGACAAAAGAGATTTTAAGTCAAAAAAATTTCAACAATGTACAAATACTTATCAAAATATTAAGAACATATCATATTGATAAAAGGTTCAATTAATTAAGAATATATAACAATTATTATAAATATATACTCACAACCAATATAGCTCAAAAGCATATGAGGAAAAAATGGATAGAATTGGTCTTTTAGCCACTGTGTCTGGGCTCACTGAGGCTGTGCCTTTGGTTTATAGCTTGGAGATAGTTAGGGCCACAGAATCTGTAGTCCTAATATGAACTTACACGTTTTCATTCCTCATCTTTCCTACCAATACCATTGTATTTTTTAACATGGCTTGTTTGAAAACATGGTAAGTTGAAAACAGACAGTTGATACTTACCTGGCAGGGGAGATACCATGATCGTGAAAACAGACAGTTGAGAGGTTTGCAGAGAAATTGACTAATATTTCAAGAAAAATATAAATATATTTTTTGTCCTGAAATCTCTCAAAAGTACAGGTCTACATATGTATTCCTGTCAATAAGTGTCAAAGAGTTGATCCAGGTATCCTGAAGGCCCATCAGAACAGCTTCATCTTGCCGGGCACGGTGGCTCACGCTTGTAATCCCAGCACTTTGGGAGGCCGAGGCGGGCGGATCACGAGGTCAGGAGATTGAGACCTCGGTGAAACCCCGTCTCTACTAAAAACACAAAAAATTAGCCGGGCGTAGTGGCGGGCGCCTGTAGTCCCAGTACTCGGAGAGGCTGAGGCAGAAGAATGGCGTGAACCCGGGAGGCGGAGCTTGCAGTGAGCCGAGATCGCGCCACTGCACTCCAGCCTGGGCGGCAGAGCGAGCCTCCGTCTAAAAAAAAAAAAAAAAAAAAAAAAAGAACAGCTTCATCTTGTATAGCAATCTGTGATTGCCTAAGGAGCTAACTTTCTCCGTGGACCCCTGAGAGGTGTGCTGTCAGTATGGAGAAAAAAAAATGCACTAATTGTTGCCAGCTTTGAAAATGCAGTTGAGAACAAGCATTAGATCTGAAAGAAAAGTTCAAGGGCCCTTCGACATGGTTACCTCTGATTATCATTTAGCATCCTCTTCTTGACATGAAAAAACATAAGGAAGTAAAACCCAATTTTGGTGAATGCAACCCCCAGCTCTGCATATCAGATTTTAGAATTGATATTCTTTCGGCCAGGCGTGGTGGCCCACGCTTGTAATCCCAGCACTCTGCGAGGCCGAGGCGGGCGGATCACGAGGTCAGGAGATCTAGACCACGGTGAAACCCGGGAGGCGGAGCTTGCAGTGAGCCGAGATTGCGCCACTGCACTCCAGCCTGGGTGACAGAGCGAGACTCCGTCTCAAAAAAAAAAAAAAAAAAGAATTGATATTCTTTCCTTTTCCAATATGGTTTTCTTTTGTCCAGAAAAAAAAAAAAAGAATGTACCAAGAAAATGGTCATCAGACTCACTACCCTACTCTTGCTCCATTAGTTATCCACATTAGGGAAGGAAAAATAAATTACATATTAAAATTGCAGTGACATGGGTACCTCCTCCTCTAATTCCCTGGGACTAAAATCACTGGATTATCACGTTAGTTCCTCTCTAGCAACTTGTGTTTCTGTTGGTGTCATGTTGAGAGAAAGGTAGAAATGCTTGACTATATTTTAAAGGTTAAAATTTCATACTCAGAATTGTAAAATTAGGAGAATAAAAGTATCAAACTTATTTTTCTAGAGCAGTTATTGAGAATAATAATTCTCTTAAAAATATATGGACTGGAGATATATTTATTTTCATTAAGAAACTTTATTAAAGTTAGTCAAACACCTGAGTTTTTCAATATTGGACTTTGAGAATTTATATACTGTGCACCAACTTTGTTGGATATGAGAACACTGTAGAAGTAGACAATTTATTCTAGCAATTTTGATCAAATTTATAGTCTCTCTGTTATTTATATGTGAGGAAGTTTTTTTTTTATTATACTTTAGGTTTTAGGGTACATGTGCACAATGTGCAGGTTTGTTACATATGTATCCATGTGCCATGTTGATTTCCTGCACCCATTAACTCGTCATTTAGCATTAGG
>NW_026652282.1:108639486-108686781 GCF_009828535.3 Hylobates moloch
TATGCGGCATCATTTCTGAGGGCTCTGTTCTGTTCCATTGATCTATGTCTCTGTTGTGGTACCAGTACCATGCTGTTTTGGTTACTGTAGCCTTGTGGTATAGTTTAAAGTCAGGTAGTGTGATGCCTCCAGCTTTGTTCTTTTGGCTTAGGATTGACTTGGTGATGCGGGCTCTTTTTTGGTTCCATATGAACTTTAAAGTAGTTTTTTCCAATTCTGTGAAGAAAGTCATTGGTAGCTTGATGGGGATGGCATTGAATCTATAAATAACCTTGGGCAGTATGGCCATTTTCACGATATTGATTCTTCCAACCCATGAGCATGGAATGTTCTTCCATTTGTTTGTATCCTCTTTTATTTCATTGAGCAGTGGTTTGTAGTGCTCCTTGAAGAGGTCCTTCACATCCCTTGTAAGTTGGATTCCTAGGTATTTTATTCTCTTTGAAGCAATTGTGAATGGGAGTTCACTCATGATTTGGCTCTCTGTTTGTCTGTGATTGGTGTACAAGAATGCTTGTGATTTTTGTACATTGATTTTGTATCCTGAGACTTTGCTGAAGTTGCTAATCAGCTTAAGGAGATTTTGGGCTGAGACAATGGGGTTTTCTAGATATACAATCATGTCATCTGCAAACAGGGACAATTTGACTTCCTCTTTTCCTAATTGAATACCCTTTATTTCTGTAAGGAAATTTTTTAATGTCACTGTATAAGAATTGCATGAAATCATTTGGTTACAAATAAAAAGTAGTTTAAAAGAAAAAAAAATGAGCAGAACTGAAGGCAGAAACAGTTCTACAATATTAGGTAGAGACTTCAATACTGTGCTTTCAATAATGGACAGAACAACCAAACAGAAAATGAATGAGACTGGAGCAACACATAAATGAATTAGAACTAATGGATATATACAGAACACTACACACAACAACAGCAAGATATAAATTCTTCTTTAGTACACCTGGAAAATTCTCCAGGATAGCATATATGGTGGGCCACAGAACAAGTCTTAATAAATATAAAAAGATTGAAATATTGTAAGTGATATTTTCTGATCAGAAAAAATGAAAATGGAAATAAATAACCAAAGAAAAACTTGGAAACCCATAGATATTTGGAAATTAAGCAACAATATTGAACAACGAAGAGCCAAAGAAGAAATTAAAAGAGATTTTTAAAATATATTTGGAAGAATGAAAACAAAAACACAACAAAACTTACGGGATGCAGACATAGCACTTTTCAGAAGGAAATATATATCTATAAACACCTAAATTATAAAGAAGCAAGATTACTAATCAATAACTTAAGCGTAAACTTTAAGGAACTAAAAAAAGGTTAAAATAAACCTAAATATATCAGCAGGAAGGGAATAATAAATATTAGAGCAGAGATAAATAAAAATACGAAATAGACAATAGAATAAATCAAAGAAACTACAACTGTGTTCATTGAAAATATCTACAAAATTGATAAGCCTTTAGGAAGATGTCAATTATTAAAAACAAAATGAAAGAGGGACGCCAGTATCTACAGAAATGAAAAGTATCATCAGAGAATGCTATACTGAAAACCACTAAAGAGAATGTATCACTATTCAAAAACTTCCCAATAAAGAAAAGAACAGGACTAGGTAGCTTCACTCATGAATTTTGCCAAACATTTAAAGAGGAATTATACCAATTCTTCTCAAAAGCCTTCAAAATATAAAAAAAATTCACTCTATGTGGCCAAATTTTTCATAACACCAAAGCTAAACAAAGACACTACAAAAAAGAAAATTACAGATTAATATTGTTTATGAATATATATGTAAAAACTCTCAACAAAATACTAGCAAACCGAACTCAGCAACATATTAAAAGGATTATTCATTATGACAAAATGGGATTTATCCCAGGAATTCAAAAGCAGTTTATCATATGTAAATCAATCAAAGTAATACATCACATCAACAGAATGAAGAAAAGGTTGCCATGTAAAAAAACATAAACAACATAATCTCAAATGATGCACAGAAAGCTTTTGGCAAAGTCCAAAACCTTTTTATAATGTAAACAATCTATTAACTAGACGTATAAGGAAATATCCTCAACATGACAAAGACCACATATGAAAAACCTACAGCTAACATCATACTCAATAGAGAGAGATTACAAGATTTGACCCTAAGATCGGGAAGAAGAAAAGGATGGCTGCTTTCCCAATTCCTATTCAAGTATAGTACTGAAAGTTGTACCCAGATCAATTTGGCAAGAACAAGATTTAAAAATGCATCTAAACTGGAAAGGGAGAAGTAAAATTATCTCTGTTTACAGATGATATGTACTTACATGTAGAAAATTCTAAGGAATAAAAATATACACAGAAACATTAGAGCTAATAAACAAGTTTAGCCAGGTTGTAGGATATGAAATCAACAAGCAAATATCAGTTGTATTTCTATACATTATTAAAAACCAGCCTGAAAAGAAAATGAATTAATTCAATTTACAACAGAATAAAATCATAAGTAGGAATGAACTTAGGCACAAAACTTGTACACTGAAAACTGGAAAACATTGCTGAAAAAAAGTCAAAGATACACATACATGTCAAAATATATCCTTTATGCATATATTGGAATACTTGGTGTTATTAAGATGACGATACTAAAAACGTGATATACAAATTCAACACATTCCTTATTAAAATTTTAATGGTGTTTGTTACAAAAATGGAGAAACCTGTTCTAAAATCCAAATCTATTGGAGTTTAAGGATTTCAAGGAACCCCAAATAACCAAATTAATTTTGAAAATGCAGAACAAAATTGGAGAACTCACACTTCCTAATTACAAAATTTACTGTAAAGCAACTGTAATAAAATCAGTGTGGTCGTAGCATAAAGATAAGCTTATATATTAATGGAATAGAATTGAGAGCTCAGAAACAAACCTATACATATAAGTTCAATTGATTTTCAACAAGCGTGTCAAGACCATACAATGGGAAAAAACAGTATCTTCAATAGTGTTGGAAAAACAGGATAGTCACATACAAAAGAATGAAGCTGGATAATTATCTCATGCTGCATAAAAAAATTAACTCAAAATGAATAAAAAGCCTAAATGTAAGAACTGACACCATAAGATTCTCAGAAGAAAACATAGGAGTAAATCTTCATGACCTTGAAATTGACAATGGTTTCCTAAATATGATACCAAATGAAAATGAAGAAAAAAATAAATTGGACTTTATCAAAATTAATTTTTGCACATCAAATGATAATGTCAAGACAGTAGAAAGCCAAATCAATAAATAGGAGAATAAAACTCACATATATTATAGCAGTGTAATATCTGGACTATATAAAGAACTCCTAAAATAGACTGCCAAACTACACACAAGCCAATTAAAAAAAAGGCTAAAGACTGACTAAATATTTCTCCAAAGAAGATATAGAAATAGTAAATAAACACATAAAAATGCTAGACATCACTAACCATTAGGTAATGCAAATAAAAATCACAATGAGATACCACTTTCAAATGGCTATTATACAAAAAACAGAAAAACTAGCAGTGTTTTCAACAAAGAGAATAAAATACTCTTACATTGATGATGGGAGTGTAAAATGGTGAGGCTACTAGAAAAGCACTCTGGCAGTCCTCAAAAAGTTAAAAAAAAGAATTAGTAAATGACGCATAAAATACACTTATAGGTATATAGCCAAAAGAATTCAGCGGTGACTCAAATAGATACTTGTACAACATTTACAACGATGTGCAAAGAAAAATATATAGAAACATAAAATGTGAAAACACTTTTATTCAACATCCTGAAAAAGCCTTAAGGACAGTGGCACCTCCCACTGGTGCTTCTGTGATCTCACCTATCAAGTTGTTCCCTGAGCTCAAGGATCTTTAAAAGCATCTTCTCTGAACCACAGATGTCCCATAATCACTAAAATCTGCAGAGGTAATCCACATTTGTTTGAAACTGCTCAGAGAGGTTACGATGGATACACCAATCCACACAAAGAAGCATCGAGCGACAGAAGCCATAATTTTGATATGAGTACCTTTGGAAGCTAGCTGTTCCAGTTCTTTCATGAGACTTTCCTCTGGCCCAGAAAAGAGAGTGGTGCCCCCAGACAGTACAATCTCTGCAAAAACTTTCTTCTGGATGTCAGTGTCACAGTTCATTATGTTGCTGGAGGCCATTATTGAGAGTCCCGGGCTGTGGATTCCCAGCTGGTCAGGGGCAAAAAGAACTTCGGGCACTTGATACAGTTGGTCCCCAATGTGGATGACATTCCCATCTGGCAGTTTGTATTCTCTCAGGATGTCTCCAGCGTCTTGCATAGCTTTTTATGTGGCTCCAAGGCAATGTTGCACAGCTTCCCGTTGATGTTATTTACCAAAGCCTTGTAGAGTATGCAAGGAAAAGTACACCCACTAGCAAAGAGGAGCCAGGTGAGGTGCTTTATGATGTCCCTCCCTGCTACAAAGAGCCTGGTGACTGCACGAGGCAGGGAGTAATCCTCATAGATGTGGACAGTGCAAGTGACCCCATCTCCACTATCCACCATCAGGCCTGTAACACAGGCAGAGGCAGAGTGCTGCCACTGCATGGTTAGACAGGTAGAAAGCAGGGACACTGAAGTTCTCAAATATCATTTCTGCAAGCTTTTATCAAATTTCTCTAGGGTTCTGAGAGGGCTCAATCATGAGTACAGGCTGTTGGCTGGGTTTTTTTTCTGGGCTCCTACTCAAAGAGATGTTTCCAGAGTTTCTCCATGTCATCCCATCCTGGTACCAGCCCACACTCATTGGGGTAGTGCAGATATAAGTCCTCCTACTTGTACAAGGGTTCTTGCTCCCTGAAATACTTCTGGTTGGGTCTTGCTGAAGGCATGTTGCATTTAGGATGTCCCAAGATGGAGTTGTTGACATGGTGGTGTCCAATCTCTCCAGAGAGGCTGCTTTGCAGAATCTAGAACCATTGTTAAAAATTACAGCTGGCACATCTAATACATGTGGATTAAACATGTCTGTAGCATGTTCTTCTGGACTTCCCCAAAATAAAGAAAGAACACTTAGGTTACTTTATGAGAAAACAGACACCTTTGGAAGTTTTAAGTCCACAGGGTTCCAAAATTCTCAGGTTGTCACCGAGGCAGAGCTAGCTGGCAGCCTCCAATCCACTAAAATACCCCATCCTCAATCCTTGAGTCTTGTCTCCTTTCTGTAGACCCAGGATCTGATGAAACAGTTTCAGGGATGATTGCCCTCTGTGTAACAATCCAGACAAGGCCACATTTGTCCTCGGTGAGCATCAGAGGGCAGGTGTCTTCAAGCAACTAGTACTTCCTAATTTGTCAGATATGAAACCAAGGAAGGCAAACCATACCTATAGAAAGCTTTGATAAGCCTGTGACTCCAAAGAAGAGGCCTCTAGTTAGAGAACAAAGTGAAGCTGCCAGTCCATAGGTTTGTCCCATAGTCCTTCCCTCTCTGCTCTGCTGAGCTGCTTATTGTGGAATGACGAAAACACATTTCCTTTTGAAGGAGAAAAACTAAGCACTAGATACAGGTGAATTTCTGATTTGCGATACCTGCAACTCAGTTCCAGCAGGCACTTAGAGTGTACTTTTTTTTCTCTTACATTTTCAAAAACAATTTTATTGAGATAAATTTACATAACAACCAATTTACCCCTTTGCAATTATATAACTCAATGTTTTCTAGTATATTTGCTGATATCTGCACATTACAAAAGTAAATCAAAATATTTTTATCACTAAAAAGAAACCCCATATTCTTTAGCTATCACCCTCTCTTCAAACCATCCTCCAGATACTTAAACGACCACTAATGTATTTTCCATCTTTATGGATTTACCAGTTCTTCATATTTCTTACAGTGCAATGATTATATGGTATTTTGTGACTGGCTTCATTCACTTTTCATAATGTTTCAAGATTCATTCAATGTTCGCATATAACACATTTTGTTTATCCATCTATCAGTTGATAGACATTTGGATTTCTTTCACTATTTGACTATTATAAAATATGCTGCTTGAAACAATCTTGTATATATTTATGTGTGAATTTATATCTTCATTTCTTCCAGTGACATATCTAAGAGTGGAAAAGCTGAGTCATATATGGTAACTCTAAGTATAATTATTTCTGGAATTTTTAGTCTTTTTCTCAAAGTGTCTGAGACATTTAAGTTCCTAATGGCAGAGTTGGTGAGGTTCTCCACATGGTTGCCAATGCTAATTAATACATTTTTTATTCTAGGCATCATAGTAGGTGTGAAGTGGCATCTCATTATGGTTTAGACTTGCATTTCATTGATGACTAGTGAAAAAGGAAATGCAAATCAAAACCAAAATGATATTACTTCACAATCACTAAGATGGCTGTTATAGAACAACAGAAAATATCGAGTGTTATTGAGGATGTGGAGAAATTGGAGACCTCATTTATTGCTGGTGGTAATATAAAATGGTTCAGTCACTGTGTATCTTATTCATTTTCTGCTGATATAACAAATATCACAGACCGGGTAACTAAAAAAATGTTTATTTGGCTCACAATTCTAGAGGCTAGGCAGTCTAAGAGCATAGAGTCAGCACCTAGTGAGGGTCACCACATAATGGAAGGCATAGGGAGAGAAAAAATGGGGACAGTATTAATCCTTTTGTCAAGAGCCCAGTCTGGTGATAACAAACCCATTTCCACGATAACAGCATTAATCTATTCATGAGGGCTTTACCCTCATAACCAAATCTTCTCTTAAAGGTCCCCATCTTAATACCATCAAAATGGCAATTACATTTCAACATGAGTTTTGGAAAGGACATTCAAAACATAGTGCTGTCGAAAAAATATTTTGGCAGGCCCTTAAAAAGTTAAACATAGAATTGATATTTGACCTAATGATTCCACTCCTAGGTATATACCCACAAAATGAAAAGAAGTTACTCAAACTAATATTTTGCAAATGTTAACAGCCCTATTGACAATAGCCAATAGATGGAAACAACACAAATGTCCATTAATGGATGAATGGATGAACAAATTGTGATATATATATGTATGTATATGAATAATAAGCCATAAAAATAGTTTACACAGAACTTCTGAAGGATGGATAAACCTTGAAAATGCTAACAGAAACCAGACACAAAAGGTCACATATTGTATGATTCCATGAAATATTCAGAATAAGAGTCTGTACTCATAGAAATATAAAGCTAATTGGTGTTTGCCAGGTTCTATCAGCAGAGGGGATTAGCATGTGATATGGTTTGGCTCCGTGTCCCAACCCAAATCTTATCTCAAATTGTAATCCTCATGTGTTGAGGAAGGGATCTGATTGGAGGTGATTGGATCATGGGGGCAGTTACCCCCATACTGTTCTCATGATATTGAGGAAGGTATCAAGAGATCTGGTGGTAAAAAAGTGACCATTTCTACTGCACTCTGTCTTCTGCTGGCTTGTGAAGAGGTTCCTGCTTCCATTTTTCCTTCCACCATAATTTTAAGTTTCCTGAGGCCTCCCCAGCCATGTGGAACTGTGAGTCAATTAAACCTCTTTTGTTTATAAATTACCCAGACACAGGTAGTATCTTTACATCAGTGTGAAAACAGACTAATACAGAAAACAGGTACTGGGATAGTGGGGTACTGATATAAAGATAAGCTGAAAATGTGGAAGTGACTTTGGGCTGGGTAATGAACAGCAGTTGGAACAGTTTGGAGTGGTCAGTAAAAGACAGGATGATTTTGGAAAGTTTGGAACTTCCTAGAGACTTGTTGAATAGTTTTGACCAAAGTGCTGATAAATAAATAGACAATGAAGTCCAGGTTGAGATGGTCTCAGATGAAGATGAGAAATATATTGGGAACTGGAGCAAAGGTCACTCTTTCTGTGCTTTAGTAAAGAGACTGATGGCATTTTTCCCCTGCCCTAGAGATCTTGGAATTTTGAACTTGAGAGAGATGATTTAGGGTATCTGGCAGAAGAAATTTCTGAGCAGCAAAGCATTCAAGATGTGACCTGGCTTATTCTAAAAGCATTCAGTCATATGCATTCACAAAGAGATGGTTTGGAATGGGAACTTATGTTTAAAAGGGAAACAGAGCATAAAGATTTGAAAAATTTGCAGACTGACCATGTGGTAGAAAAGAAAAACCCATTTTTGGGAGAGATATTCAAGCTGGCTGCAGGAATTTGCATAATTAACAAGGAGCTGAATTTTAATCACCAAGACAATGAGGAAAATGTCTCCAGGGCATGTCAGAGATCTTCATGGCAGTCCCTCCCATCACAGACCCAGAAGCCTAGGAGGGAAAAATGGTTCTGTGTGTCAGTCCCAGGGCCTTGCTGCTCTGTGTTGCCCAAGGACATGGTGCCCTGCATCCTAGCTGCTCCAGCTTCAGTCATGGCTAAAAGGGGCAAAGGTACAACTTGGTTCATTGCTTCATAGGGTGCAAGCCCCAAGCCTTGGCAGCTTCAACACAGTGTTGGTGGGCCTGAAAGTGCAGAGAAGACAAAGCTGAGCTTTGGGAACCTTCACCTAGATTTCAGAGGATGTATGAAAACTCCTGGATGTCCAGGCAGAAGTCTGCTGCAGGGATGGAGCCCTCATGGAGAACTTCTGCTAGGGCAGTATGGGAGGGTAATGTGGGATTGGAGCCCCCAAACAGATTCCGCACTGTGACACTGCCTAGTGGAGCTGTGAGAAGAGGGCCACCATCCTCCAGATCCCAGAAAGGTACATCCACTGACAGCTTGCACAACGAGCATGGAAAAGACACAGGCACTTAATGCCAGCCCATGAAAGCAGTTAAAGATGCTGTTCCTGCAGAGCAACAGGGGTGGAGCTGCCCAAGGCAATGGGACTCCACACCTTGCATCAGCATGACCTGGATGTTAGACATGGAGTCAAAGGAGATTTTGGAGCTTTAAAGTTTAATGAGTGCCCTGCTGGGTTTTGAACTTGCATAGGGACTGTGACTCCTTAGTTTTGGTCAATTTCTCACATTTTGAATGGGAACATTTAATTACTGCCTGTATCCCTATTCTTTCTTGGAAGTAACTAACATGGTTGTTTGTTTGTTTGTTTTGTTTTTACAGGCTCATAAGCAAAAAGGACTTGTTGTCTCAAATGAAACTTTGGACTTGGACATTTGGGTTAATCCTGGAAAGAGTTAAGACTTTGGGGGACTATTAGGAAGGCATGATTGGTTTTAAAATGTGAAAAGGACATGAGATTGGGAGGGACCAGGGGCAGAATGATATGGTTTGGCTCTGTGTCTCCACCCAAATCTCATCTCAATTTATAATCCCCATATGTCGAGGGAGGGACCTGGTGGAAGGTTATTGGATTGGGGGGTGGTTCCCCCATGCTCTTTTCATGATATCTGATGGTAAAAAAAAAAGTGACAGTTTTCCCTGCACTCTCTCTCTCCTGCTGCCTTGTGAAGAAGGTGCCAGCTTCCACTTTGCCTTCTGCTATAACAGTAAGTTTCCTGAGGCCCCCCGAGCCATGCAGAACTGTGAGTCAATTAAACCTCTTCTTTTTATAAATTACCCAGTCTCAGGTAGTATCTTTATATCACTGTGAAAACGGGCTAATACAGCAAGTGAGGGCTTAATGTTAGTGCAATTTTCTTTAAGGGAGAAAAATATTTTGTAACTAGATATAAGAGGAGGTTGCACAACATTTTGCACCTTCATTAAAAATTAGCATGAAGCTGTTTACTAAAATGAACCATATATTAAGATATAAAATAAGTGGAAAGTAATTACCAAAATCTGAAAGCATATAGAGAATGTTCTCTGACATTTAGTTTGGAATTCAATATCAAAATAGATATTCGATATCAAAATATATAGAAAAAATAGGGGTTAAAAAAACAAAAGAACAATTAGAAAATATTTTCACATATATAGTGAAAACATAACATACACAATTTTTTTGAGACGCAGTGACAACAGAGCTTAAAAAGAAATATATAAATGCTAAATTCTTATTTTATAAAACATAAAAATTATAAAGTAAATATAAACTTCCATTTAAAGATGTTTGAGAAAGAAGAAATTTAATGTTTGTAGCTGGAAAGAAATGGTGAAGGAATGAACTAAAACAAATAAAACAGGAAATAGACAAATAATTGAGACAAATATAAAGACAAACAGTTGTTCTCTGAAAATGTTAATAAAATTATAAACATCTAGCAAAACTGATAATGACACGAGAGAGAAGATGCAAACTACCAATGTCAAGAATGAAAAAGGTTACTTCATTGCAATTCTTACGAACATTAAATGTAATAATAAAGGAATATAAACAAAACAATGATGAAGTAGCACTATATACCTATAAGAATGGCAAAGATCTAAAGCACTGAGAACACAAAATTCTAGTGAGAAAATAGAGCAACAGAAATATTCATTCACTACAGATGGGAATGCAGATGGTACAGCCACTTTGGAAGACACTGGCAATTTCTTACAAAACTAAATGTATTCTTACCATAGGATCCAGCAGTCCCTCTGCTTGTTATTTTTTCCATATGATTTGAAACTTATGCCCATCCAAAAACTTTCATACAAATTTATAATTGCCAAAACTTGGAAGCAACCAAGATGTCCTTCAATAGTTGAATGGATAAACTGTGGTACATCAGACAATGAGATGTTATTCAGAGGAAAAAAATGGGCTGTCAAGCTATGAAAAGACATAAAACAAACAAGTGCATAACAATAAGTGAAAGAAGCCAATCTAAAAAATGTACATACTGTATGATTCCAACTATATGGCATTCTAGAAAAGGCAAAACTATGGAGATATTAACAAGTCATCTGTTTAGGGGGAAGAAGGGATAAATAGGTGGAGCACAGGGGTTTTTTAAGACAGTACAAGTATTCTGTATGATTTTGTAATGGTTGTTACCATATCATTATAAATTTGTCAAAATGCATAGAATATACAAGACTAAGATTGAACTCTAATGTGTACTAGAAACTTTGGTTGATAATGATATGGTATTGCTGGTTCATTGAGTGTAAGAAACATATCACAACTGTATGGAACTTCAAAGGGAACGGTAATGTATTGCTGGGAAAGGAGTGTATGGTAATTCTCTGCACTTTCTTCACAATTTTGCTTGAAAGCTAGACTATTTTTAAAACATAGAATGTTAACTTATGCACACACACACACAAAACAACTACAGTGTCCAACATCAGAAGTGACTTGAATGGAGGTATAGCCATCCAAAGGAGCACTGGACAAATAGGAAAAATCATGTGGTAGGTCAATAGTACCTGAAGTTTGTTGCTTGATGTGTTAAACAAAAACAATTTGTTATAAAATTAATTGTATATAATAAGGTCATTTTTGTTTAAAAAAATAAAATACATTTATAAAAAGTAATAATAAAGGAATAGTGTATTTTTAGTTCAATTTTGATTTTAATTAACAATAATTGTATATATTTATGAGGTACAATGTGATGTTATATACATATGTGTGTACTTTGTGCAATAATTAAGTTGGGCTAATTAACATATCTATCACCTCATATAGCTATCATTTCTCTGTTGTGAGAACATTTAAAATGTACTATTTTAGCAATTTTGAAACATACAATACATTATTATTAACTATAGTCCCCATGCTGTGCAATAGATCACTAGAGCTTATTCTTCCTGTCTAAACGAAATTTTGGAAAATGGTATACAAGGTTTTTGCCAATTAATCTAACAACTAGGTTGAAGTAAAAAAAATTCTTACAAAACAAAATATAGTACAATTATCTCAAAAATAGATAACCTAAATACTTTATATTTATTAAAACAAATTAAGTTTATATTCACATCCCTTCCCACAAAGACAACTCCAGATCCAGGTAGTTTCACTCTGAATTTTATTAAGCAATGTAAAAAAAGAAATAATATTTATTTTATACATACTCTGTGAATATATATAGACAGCAAACCTTCTCAATATACTCTAGGAAGGAAACAACTCTGAAACCATAAGCTGAGAAAGAAATTATGAAAAATGAAAATTACGACCTAATGTCTATCATAACATAGATGCATAAAGTCCTTGATATGATAACAGATGTTTATAATGGACGAGTTGGACAGAGTGGTATGTAACCACAGCTTTTTACTTCTTTTTGGCATGATAAAGCTACAGGAATAATATGTATCATTATCCCACTGCAAACAACTGGAAAAATAACAGTGTATTTTAAATGAACATTTTCAGACTTCAATTAATTGGTAGTGATGCCAGGAATCCCTGTGAAAATAGAAACAAATAAAGGTATTCCTATAACTGTCCAGTTTCCTACCTGTAGTGAATTTCCTGGCCACAGAGAAGAGAGGGAAAGTCCATTTAGACCCCAATAGTCTTAACGACTTGAGCAGAGAGAATTTGGAGTTGAGAGGGCACAGGATGTCTACAATTCATGGAGCAAAACACTGGATTGATCAGAGCTGCATGATGAAAAAGCTTGGAAGACCTGTACAAGGGTCTGGATGAGTACTGATCTACACATGTATGTACGATGAATGTAGAAGATTGAAAAAATCATTGGCAATTTCTGGGAAAATAACACTCATATACATCTTAGTAAATTAAAAATACATATAGTGCAATGTCATCCACATATTGTAGGTCCTTGATATTTGGCGAATAGATAAGCCAAAGAATAATTACAATAAAAAGGTGGAAATTTAACTAGCCCACTCACTGTAGACTTAGGATGCTATCTTATATAGTTTTAATAACTGTACCAAGAATGTGTTTTATATTTCTTCATACTGTAAGCCTCTTATTAAATATGCACTGATGGTGATTTTTAAGAAGTTGAAGGGAACATCTAAAGATTCATTTGATCTCATATAAGGGTAAAAATGTAGTACAGCTAAAGATTTGGTGGTTTGTATTCACAGAGCTTTGCTGCAGAAATAACAACAAAAGATAAACCAACAGTGTATAAAATAATTACTCTTAAAGGAATGAGTCCCCTGGGCAGCCAAGATCTGTACTGAAAAGGCTTGAAAATGTCAATTGTATCTCTACTTCAGCTTCCTCAACAGTCTGGGAACAGACAAACGTGATCACATTGAAGATGAGCTTATCTGTCCTGAGAAAATGTTATATGAAGGCAAGTTATTTTGGCAAGTAATTCTTTTTATTTAGAGTAGAAACTCTCAAAAATCATTATGAAAGCTAAATAGATAACCAAATGTTATAAATATCTTCATTCAAATGCATCCAGAATAACTGTCATTTTCCCTTGATCTAGAAACTTTTCATGTAGTAAAGAAGGTAGAATAAGCAGTAAAACAACTTCTAGCCCCACTTAACTTTTTCAGTCTTTATATATATTTCTGGGACAGTGATTTACTAAGAATCTAGTATTGTTTTTTCTTTCCCACAATTATCAATACCTCCTAAAATGGTGAGATAAATTAAATTAGACTTTGGTTGAGAATCATCCTTTCCTTTGACCTTGTAGGTGCAAACTAACTGCACTTCACATGAAAATTACTATTTCCCTAGGAACTATCTTTGTATTTAACTTTCTTCATGCAGTTTTTCATAAAAGCCATTTAAATAGAGACTTAGTAAAGTGAATGCATAGGATGAGATAACATTTGCAGTTTGTCCACACTTCTATGTTACTCCCTTTTGTTGAATTCAAACATTAATAGTGAACTAATTTAATGTAATTGTGTACCCCCTAACTGAATACTACATGTAAAACACAATTCACCAAAAATATGTACTGTGTGGCAACAAAATTTCATGTATTAATGTGGTGTCTTACCCTCCTATTGTGTATGTCCTTAGAAATATAAAAAGGGCAAAAGCATCAACATCAGATAAACTATAATAAGCAAATAAGAGAAAGAAAAATAATTTTAATTGAAGATATGAAGATCATTTATTTATTAATCAAATAAGATACCTATTTTCTTAAAGAATATTGACTCTTTGTGTACTATGAAAGTATAATCACAAGGGATTTACAGTTCAACCAATGTGATTATTTACCTAAAATTTAATATTGTTTTTCTTTGATCTTAAAGACTCAATATTTAATTCTGATGATAAAATGCAAAATGAAGCAATTCACAGCATTTAGCATCCAACATGTGATGAGAAGACATTGAATTGCATTCATAAAAGAAATCTCTTTTTGAGCTAGCCAGTATTTTAGTTTCAGTTCTTGATTCTTTTTTTTTTTTTTTTTTTATTATACTTTAGGTTTTAGGGTACATGTGCACAATGTGCAGGTTTGTTACATATGTATCCATGTGCCATGTTGATTTCCTGCACCCATTAGCTCGTCATTTAGCATTAGGTATATCTCCTAATGCTGTCCCCCCCCCCCCCACCCCCCCACCCCACACAGTACCCCGAATGTGATGGTTCCCCTTCCTGTGTCCATGAGTTCTCATTGTTCAATTCCCACCTATGAGTGAGAACATGCGGTGTTTGGTTTTTTGTCCTTGTGATAGTTTACTGAGAATGATGTTTTCCAGTTTCATCCATGTCCCTACAAAGGACACGAACTCATCATTTTTTATGGCTGCATAGTATTCCATGGTGTATATGTGCCACATTTTCTTAATCCAGTCTATTGTTGTTGGACATTTGGGTTGGTTCCAAGTCTTTGCTATTGTGAATAGTGCCGCAATAAACATACGTGTGCATGTGTCTTTATAGCAGCATGATTTATACTCCTTTGGGTATATACCCAGTAATGGGATGGCTGGGTCAAATGGTATTTCGAGTTCTAGATCCCTGAGGAATCGCCACACTGACTTCCACAATGGTTGAACTAGTTTACAGTCCCACCAACAGTGTAAAAGTGTTCCTATTTCTCCACATCCTCTCCAGCACCTGTTGTTTCCTGATTTTTTAATCATGGCCATTCTAACTGGTGTGAGATGGTATCTCACTGTGGTTTTGATTTGCATTTCCCTCTTATGTGTTGTATAAATGATATCTCAGACTACATGGCAAATCCTGTCTTAAAAGCAGTAGATTTAGCAACCACACAATAGGATATAAAATAATAAATTAGCATAAAATGATACTAAAATAAAGCTTAAATATTCTATAGGGACATAGCAAGTCTACCTTTCCTACTTTCTAAGATCCAAGTCTTCAGAACCATTTAATAAAATGTTAGTAAAATGTACTTCACATCTGCAAAAGATGTTTCATAACCAACAGCTGTCATAGGCTTTGGACCAAGGAATGATGCTGATAAGAATGATAAAATAGCCTCCACTACTATTATTTTTATGCTTCAATCTGTTTGGTAAAGTTGTCTTTAAGTCTTTTTTTATATTTTCTTATTTCCTCCTATGAATTATTTTTCATGTTACTACAGATCAAACTTTAAAAATTGCAAGAAGAGATTCTTACTGTTGCATAGAACTACAGTTTCTTTCTGTATTATGATCCTGTATCCACAAATTTTGCTAAACTCTCATAGTACCTCTAATCATTTGCCTGTAGATTATTTTATTTCTAAGCATATCATTGTCATCTGTGGCTAATTGAAATTCTATGCTTAGTTTCTGTTTGTTATAGCTTTCTATTTATTAGCTTACAGCACAATGATAAAATGAATGCCTTCAGTTTCATTCCATTTAAGTATGATGGTTTCTATACAGAATTTTTTAATGTTATCCATTATTAGGATTAAAAAATCATCTTCCACTTTTTTATTTTGCTAAAAGATTTTATGATGAATGAATGTTAAATTTTATCAAATACTATTTTGATAGTGTTTCTTACCATCAGATTTAATGTGATATGTTTTTTCTATTATTTATTAACTTATTAAAAAACATTGATTGAAGTGCAAATTTTAAAACAATCTACATTTCTGAAATAAACCTGATGAGGACATAATGTGTTATAGGGTTCAAATATTTTTGTTTTGAGTTTTAAAATATTTTGTTAATGATTTTCTCACGTATATTCATAAAAGAGAGATGCTTGTAATTTTTTTGTTGAACTCCACTTATCAGGATTTGATATAAGCTTGACACATGCAGACTTTATAATGTAAGTTGTAGAGTGTTTCTTCGTTATACATTCTGGAATAGATTTATAAAATGGACTTAATTACTTCTTTTTTGTTATACCTTTCTGTTAAAACTGGCTGGGCCTAGGGACTTTTGGAGAAAAAGAATTCCATTTTATTTAACTGATTTGAGTATAATTGACACACAATAAGTGAACATAGTTATATATAAAGTTTGAAAAGTTTTACCTATGTATATACCCACAAGACCATATACAAACATAATGAACATATCTATCAATCCCAAAAGTTTGTTCACGACCCATTATAATCCTTCCCTCCTGCACTTCTCCCCTTACTCAGGTAACCTCTGATATGCTTTCTGTCAATACATATTATCTTGTATTTTGTGAAGTTTTATATACCTGTAATTATACAATATGTACTAATTTTTATGAAATTTGCTCACAATTATATTGAGGTTTAATTATGTTGTTACATTATCAAAAGTTAAATGTATTTTTATTACTGAGTAGTGTTCTATTATGGTCGTACCACTGTTTGTTTATGTATTCACCTGCTGATGGACATTTACATTGTTTTTAAGTTTGGCTATTAAAAATAAGCTTTCTAGGCCAGGCAAAATGAAATAATTGTGTCTAAACAGTGGTTTTTAGCTCAGTAGAAACATAACAGCAGATGTAAATCAAGCTGAAGAAAAGACAGAGATAGAGATCTTAGGACTTCTATAGCTGCAAGTTGACATTTGGGCTCTGAATTTTTCCTTGATGTAATTTGCTCATCAGTTTAAAATGTGCATAAAATACTATAATATGTAAGCCTGCTGCAGTACTAGGAAAGCTGACATGCCCTCGAAATTTTAATCTTACACACACACTTGCTAGTGGAGGTTCCATAAAAACAATGGGGTGCCCTTTCTCTTCAGAACTGAGGAAACTCAGTATCTCATTTATCTATGAATATGACAGTACAGTTTCTCATGCAAATGTGCAGACAAGCCAACTGAGCTTAATTTTTGGAGAAAAAGCAATGGGAAAGGAAAGACTCTGTAGAGTGAATCTCTAGGCTGGAATTAGGATCCCAAACAACAACTTTCTAGAGTAAAAATAAAACAACTAAGACCACTTTCTGTAAACTGTCCTCAGCGACACCCAACTTTGTTGTTCTCATCCACCATTACACATGTCAAACTCAAATCCGCTCACAGTACAAGGTAATCTTTGGTACCCCCAAAAGCCAAAGAGTCAGGTAATGCAATATAAGAAAGCAGAGCTTTAGGCCAAAGAAGAATCTGCCCAGGAATCTTTTTTTTTTAATTTTTTTTATTATACTTTAAGTTCTAGGGTACATGTGTACAACGTGCAGGTGACCTCAACAAAAAACACAACACCTTCAAAAGGGAGAGTAGCACTTTTGTTCTGAGTTCTTTAAAGGGTACAAGTCATTAGAAGCCTTCTCTAAATTTTTCTTGATGCCAAAGATGACAAAGGAGGAAGGATGAATAGGGTGGAAAAAAAGTAAAAGGAAGAAAATTGTTTTTCTAAGGAATTAAGTGAACATAGATACTAAACACATCATTTGTTTTTTTTTTTTTTTTTTTTTTTTTTTGCAGCTCAAGGAATTGTAGCCAGTTCATAGGCCTCGTTCCCCATAATTTGAAATTCTCATCCAGATTTGACCAAGTCAGTTAGAGTTGGTCAAATCTGATAGGAGAAAGACCAAAATAACAACAACAATAACAAATATAATTGCTGAGAGCCCTAACGGTAAGAAGAAATTAAGACCAGCTGGTTGTCACTGCTAACTTTTAGTCATTATGGAGAGTTTCCAAGATCAGAAAAAAACAAAAAGCCCAATTTAGCTACTTACCTAGGAATGGGACCCCAGGCCAAGACTATTTTCTATCATCTTAGAAGCAGGAAAACAAAAACAAAAAACAAAAACTTGAACTAGCCATCACTGTTGGAAATTAGCTGAAACTCCAGAAAGTAGTTGCCTGTTCTCCATCATTATGAAAGCAGAAAAATTTACCTTACTTGTTGGAAGCAAGTAAAATAAGCAATAACATAAACATCAATAACATAAACAGCAAAGTAAACTTTAAACCTCACACAAATTTTGGGAAATCGGCGATTTTCTTGAAGGAGGGCAGCTCACAGACCTCAGCAAATTGTCCTATTGGTTTGAGTAATAAAAATATCTTGACCTGCGGTACCAAGCAGATATCCCAGCTAGAAAAACCAGGCATGAGATAGCAATAGAGAGCATCCAAATTAGAAAAGAGGAAGTGATACTATCTGTTTGTCAATGATATGATTGTATATATAGAACACTCTAAAGACTCCTCCAAAAGACTCTTAGATTTGATAATGAATTCAGTTAAGTTTCAGGTTACAAAATGTATGCACATGAATCAGTAGCACTGCTAAAACACCAGCAATGACCAAGCTGAGAATCGAACAAAAAACTCAATCCCTTTTGCAATAGCTACAAAAAAATAAATAAAATATCTAGAAATATATTAACCAAGGGAGAGAAAGATCTCTAAAAGGAAAGCTACAAAACGCTGCTGAAAGAAATCATAGGTGATGCAAACAAAAGGAAATACATCCCATGCTCATGGATTGGAAGAATCAATATTATTTAAATGACCACACTGTCCCAAACAATCTATAGAGTCAATGCAATGTCTATCAAAATACCAATATTATTTTTCACAGAACTTGAAGAAACACTCCTAAAATTCATGTGGAAAAAAAAAAAGAGGTCAAATAGTCAAAGCAATCCTAAGGAAAAAAAAATCTGGAGGCATCACATTACTCAAATTCAAATTATACTACAAGGCTATAGGAATCAAAAGAGCATGGTACTGGTATAAAAGTATATACATAGACCAATACAACAGAATATAGAATTCAGAAATAAAACCAAACACAATCAACTTATCTTTGGCAAAGCATACAAAAACATAAATTGAGGAAATGACATACTATTCAATAAATGGTGCTGGGTAAACTGGATAGCCATATGTAAAAAAAATAAAACTGGATCCCTATCTCTCACCATATATAAAAATCAACTCAAGAGGGATTAAAGACTTAAATCTAAGACCTGAAACCATAACAATTCAGAAGAAAACTTAGGTAAAACTCTTTGGGCCATTATCCTAGGCAATAGATTTATAACTAAAGACCCCAAAAACAAATGCAACGAAAATGAAAATAAATAAATACGACCTAATTAAACTAAAAATCTTATGCACTGCAAAATAAATATTCATCAAGTAAACAGACAAGCCACTAAATGGTAGACAATATGTGCACACTATGCATCTAACAAAGGACTAACATCCAGACTCTACGAGGAACTTAAAAAATCAGGAAGTAAAAAACAAATAATTCCATTGAAAAGTGGAAAAATAACAATAGACATTTCTCAAAACAAGATACAAAAGTCATCAAATATTTGAAAAAACCTCAACATCACTAATTACCAGATAAATGTAAATTAAAACCTCAATGAGAGACTGCCTTACCCCAGCCAGAATGGCCATTATTAAAAAAGCAAAACAAAAACAATAATAGATGTTTGTGTGGATATGGTGAAAAGGGAATGTATATACACTGCTGGTGGGAGTGAAAATTAGTACAACCTCTATGGAAAACACTATGGAGATTTCTCAAAGAACTAAAAATGGACCTATGATTCCATCCAGCAATCCCACTACTGAGTATCCAACCAAATGAAAAGAAGTCATGATATCAAAAGGACATCTACACATATATAGTTATCACAACACAATTCACAAGTGCAAAGATATATAACCAACATAAGTGCCAAGAAATCAATAAATGGAAAAAGAAAATGTGGTATATATACAAAATGGAATACTACTCAGTCATAAATAAGAACAATATAATGTCTTTTGCAGCGACTCAGATGGAACTGGAGGCCATTCTTCTAGGGGAACAGCTTGGGAATAAAGAACAAAATACTGCATGTTCTCACTTATAAGTGGGAGCTAACCCATAGGTATGTAAAGGCATATATGGTGGTATAATGGACATTGGAGACTCAGATGCAGGGAGAGTGGAAATGGGTTAAGGGACAAAAAACTACAAACTGGGTATAATGTACATTACTCAGGTAATGACTGCACCAAAAATTTCAGACTTCACCACTATGCAATGTATCCATGTAGCCCAAAACTTGCAGTCCCAAAGCTTGGAAATTGTAAAATATATAAATTAAGAGTTCCCTAACTGACAATTTTTTTATGGCAGGAAACAGGTAATCAAAGGACTGATAATCTTATTTTAAAATAGTAAAAAAAAAAAAAAAAAAACTAGTAAAAAAAAAAAAACTTAAAAACTGGCAAATAAAAAAATGTATAACACTAGTATATCTCCTGTCTGTCTGACTGTGTACTTATATGTGTTTTGTGTTTAATGATTATATAAATGAGCTCTAAATAATTGGCTTAAAGAAAAATAAGTGCTTAAATAAAATATTGTGTCAAAAATAAAAACTTTATTGCCTTTTAGTTCACATGACTTTAGTAATCTTTGGTAAATAAGGACAGTTTTAATGATTATTGATAAATTAAAATAAAAATATCTTCAAACTTTAGGCATTTGGTCTAAAGTAGTCAAGTCAGATACTGTCTTTACTAGACACTTTGGAATCACAAACTGTTTCTATGACTTTTGATAATTGTTTGACTTGCCTTCCTCAAAGCCATTAGATTTTAGGTAAGGCCTGGAAACATTTGTAGTTAGCCATACACTTTAAATATGCTAGAAAGAGTCAGACATTATGTGTGGTTCTGTCCTGTAGCAGAGACTCTGCACCTGATGTATAATAAAAATTGCTTACACTAAAAATATAAATTATGTGTTTTTGATTAAAAGGCACAGGAATGTGTTTTTTTTTAAAGAAAAAGTTTTGTTTAATTGAGAGAATTTAAGGATTGTTTTACTTTAAATGAAAGAAGAAAACCGAAGGTTTAAGCGAATTGTGGAAGGTTTATGAAAGATTAAGCTTATAGAACTTCTGTGTGTGAGCAATTTGGCTAAAATTAAAAAAGGTGTCATTTACTTTCTTCATAAATTAAACATTAAAATAAATGTATGCTGATATAGGGCCAGAATCTGGGATCATGTGTCAGAATAACAGGGTTTTATTAGGCATTGATCTGCTCTGCAAAAAAATTGTAAAGAGTTATAAAATGTTTATTAAAATCTTACCTTATGGTCAAATTAAAATTAGATAGTTTCATATATAAGGTTTTATTTAAAATTAGGCTTAACTTTAATAATGCACTACAGCAAAGATAAAATTTGGTTTTCTCTTTTTGAACAAGATTTACCTGTAATATTGAGAGATGATAAATAATATTTGTTTAAACTACAGGAAAAAGAGGGGAGAGAAAAGAGACAGATTCAATTGTCCTCATACTGTCTTTATTGGGTCTTGTTGTTTGAAAAGCTGAATATATCTTCTATTATTGAGTAAAGATTTTTGCATTTTTGAATTTTTTTAGTTATTTTGTCTAAATAAATGACTTATAGTGATTGGGATTCTATTTTGCAATGTAAAGTGTTTTAAATATTTGATAAGCTTTCTAAAGTCAAATTTTAAATTAAGCCTTTTATGACATGATGAACCTTCTTAGATATTAGGTCTCCCTGACATCCAAAAGACATATTTGGCATATTAAAACGATACAGAGGTGGAAGGAGGCAAAGATGGCTGACTACACGCAGCCAGGAGGAACATCTCCCACTGAGGGATCAAGACATTGGAAAGACCAGCACACTTCTAGCAGATCTTCAGATGTAAAGCATTGAGAGTGGATGGGGAGAAGACGCAGATGCTGGGCTGAAAGGCAAATAATCTGAGAATGCTGCACAGGGCTACCATGCACCAGTACTTGTTCCTGGCCCCTACCAACTCCTAGGGAAGGGCTGAGTTGAACAGGCAAAGAGCAACCCACTTATGCCACCAGCCTCTGTAATCCTGGAAGAAGGAGACCCCCTCAATCACCACAGGAACTTGAGCTGGCAGGGAGAGCTGCTTAGAGAAGTGGTAGGGGCAGAACTTCAGCCAATGCAGAGCTCAGATGGTTTGATGTGGGAGTGTTGGTCATGGAGCATGGCCAGGGACACCCATTCTGCTAGGCTCCACTTGCTCTCTTAGGAGACTTTATCCCCAGCGGAACTGTCAGACCTGAACTCTGCAGGGTGGTCTTTCCCATGAGACAGGGCCAATTTGACCTGAGTAGGCCTTGGTCTGCTGGCCTTCCCTGGAGGCCCAGTCAGGCTGCATCTGCTTTTAGTGCAACCCCCAGGTACCTCCTGGGAGTCCACATCACAGCACTTGTGCTAGCAGACTGCACCTGACTGGCAGATTGCTCAAGCTGAGTGGTCTCCACAGACACACAGCAGCCTGACTACACCCTCCCTCTACTGAGGTCTCCCCCATGCCACTTTGCCTGCACACATTAGCCCACAGCAATCTCCCACATCACTTTGCCTGCCTGTGTGTGCAAGTATGGACCTTGATTTCCCTTCACCACTAGGGTATGTGTGCACATGCACCCTATTGTGTCATTGCTGCCAGCATGAGTGCAACCTGCTCCCCTCCCCATTGCACTACTATTGTCCTTCACACATTGGTGGGCAGAAACCCACCAGCCCCACCCCTGCCAGTACCCTCCTCCCAATCCTGGCCAATGTCCTGTCCCGCACCTACACTGCTGCTGGAACAAAACTAGGCACAAAGAAAAGAAAGACCTCCCCTGATCTGAGAGGTAACTGCTGGCCACATGAATGCTTAGAGGACGAACATAGTCCTATGCCCATGAATGCCCCATCCCCGTGCTAAGACTACCTACAACATGAATGCATGCACAGTTGCTAGTTGGGGTGGGGATACTCCACTGCCCTAAGCCAGGCTGTCACTGCTGCTGCTGTGACTGCCCTCATGGAGGCCAGCACCTTGGCACCCACTTGCATCCTGCTGCAGCTGAGTGTGCACCACATCATACTGCTGCTGCCCCTGAAGCTGACATGTGCAAATGAGGAGAGATCCCCTGGCACGACCCATTACAGTATTGTGACCAGTTGTCAGGGGACACCTTAGCCCTTTCGGTGCAGCAGATTTCTAACCTCAAGGATCCAGAGAACAACCAGGGACTGATATCAGTCCTCCAGAGTTACAGCATGTACTGGAGGTGTCCACAGCTGAGCCTTGGCCCCCTATAATCTTCCAGAAATGAAGCTAGTCGACCGAACTCACCCTATACCACAATCAAACCCCCAAGGTCATAAAAAGGAATAAAAGAAAAAAAACTAAAGGTCAGCAACTTCAAAGACTGAAAAAACACCAGCCCACAAAGATGAGAAAGAACCCAGCACAAAAACTCTGACAACTCAAAAAGCCAGATGTCTTCCTTCCTTCAAATGATCACATCAGTTCTACATCAAGGATTCTTAATCAGGTTGAGATGGCTGAAATGACAGAAATATAATTCAGAATATAAATAGAAATGAAAATAACATTCAGGAGAATGTTAAAACTCAATCTAAGGAAGCTAAGAATCACAATAAAATGATACAGGAGCTGACAAACAAAATAGTCAGTACAGAAAAGAATGTAACCAACATGATAGAGCTCAAAAACATGCTACAAGAATTTTATAGTGCAACTGAAAATATTAAGAGCAGAACAGACCAAGCTGAGGAAAGAATCTCAGAGCTTTAAGACTGGCTTTCTGAAATAAGACAGACAAGAATAAAGAAAAAGAAACGAAAAGGAACAAACAAAACACCCAATAAATATAGGATTGTGTAAGGAGACCAAATCTATGACTCATTGGCATCCCGAAAAAGATGGGGAGAATGGAAGAAACTTGGAAAATGTATTTCAGGATATCATCCATGAGAGCTTTCCCAACTTAGGTAGACAGACCAACATTTAAATTCAAGAAATGCAGAGAACCACTATAAGATACATCACAAAACAATCATTCCCAAGGCATATGATCATCAGATTCTGCAAGGTGAAAATGAAAGAAAAAATATTAAAGGCAGCTAGAGGAAAAGGACAGATCACCTACAAAGGAAAGCCCAATCAACTAACAGCAGTCCTCTCAGCAGAAACTCTAAAAGCCAGAAGAGTTTGAGTACCTGTATTTCACATTCTTAAAGAAAAGAATTTTCAACCAAGAAATTCATATCTTGCAAAACTAAACTTTTGAAGCAAGAAAGAAATAAGATCTTTTCAGACAAGGAAATGCTGAGGGAATTTGTCACCACTAGACCTGACTATAAAAGCTCCTAAAAGAAGCACTAAATTGGTAAAGGGAAGACCATTACCAGCCACTACAAAAACACACTTAACTACACAGACCACTGACACTATAAAGCAACCACAAATATAAGTCTGCAAAATAACCACTTAATAACACAACGACAGGATCTAATCCACACATATCAATACTAAACTTGAATGTAAATGGACTAAATGCCCCAATTAAAAGGTACAAAGTGGAAAATTGGGTAAATAAGCAAGACTTAATGGCATGCTGTCTTCAAGAGACCCATCTTACATGCAGTGACACACATAGTCTCAAAATAAAGGGATGGAGAAAAATCTACCAAACAAATGGAAAACAGTGAAAAGCAGAGGGTGCAGTTGTAATTTCAGACAAAATAGACCTTAAACAAAGATCAAAAAAGACAATGAAGGGCATTACATAATGATAAAGGCTTTGATTCAACAAGACCTAACTATCCTAAATATATATACCTCCAACACAGGAGAACCCAGAATCATGAAGCAAATTCACAGAGACCTTCAAAGAAACTTCACCTCCCACACAGTAATAGTGAGAGACTTCAACATCTCCCTGTCAGTATTAGACAGATTATTGAGGCAGAAAATTAACAAAGATATTCAGGATCTGAACTCAATACTGGACCAAATAGACCTGATAAACATCTACAGAACTCTCCTCATGAAAACAACAAAATATACATTCTCTTCATTGGCATATTGCAAATACTCTAAAATTGACCACACAATCAGACATAAAACAATCATCAGTAAATGCAAAAGAACTGAAGTCATACCAAACACACAATTGGACTATAGCGCAATAAAAATAGAAATCAAGACTAAGAAAATTGCTCAAAATAATACAATTAAACAATCTGCTACTGAATGACATTTGAGTAAATGATAAAATTAAGACAGAAATGAAGTTCTTTGAAACTAATGAGAACAATGATACAACATGCCAGAATTTTTGGGACACAGCTATGGCAGTGTTAACAGGGAAATGCATAGCACTAAATGTCCACATTAAAAAGTTAGAAAGATCTCAAATTAACAGTGGAGCATCACAAATAAAAGAGCTAGAGAAGCAAGATAAAAACAATACTAAAACTAGCAGAAGACAATAAATCTTAAAAAGTCCCCAACAAAACCTCATCCAAGAGTCAGCAACCTCAAAAATCAAAACTAGACAAACTCAAGAAGATGAGAAAGAATCAGTGAAAAAATGCTGAAAATGCAAAAGACCAGAGTGCCTCTTCTCCTCCAAATGATCACAATACCTTGCCAGCAAAGGCACGTAACTGGATGGAAGATGAGATGGATAAATTGACAGAAGTAGGCTTCAGAAGGTGGGTAATAACAAACTCTGCTGAGCTAAAGGAGTATGTTCTAACCCAATTCAAAGAAGCTAAGAACCTTGATGAAAGGTTACAGGAGCTGCTAACTAGAATAACCAGTCTAGAGAGGAACACAAATTACCTGATGGAGTTGAAAAACACAGCATGAGAACTTTGTGAAGCATACAAAAGTATCAATAGCTGAATCAATGAAGTGAAAGAAAGAATATCAGAGTTTGAAGACCGTCTTCCTGAAATAAGGATGGCAGACAAGATTAGAGAAAAAAGGAAAAAAGGAACGAACAAAACCTCTGAGAAATATGGAGCTATGTAAAATGTCTGAACCTACGATTGATTGGAGTACCTGAAAGAGATGGGGAGAATGGAACCAAGTTGCAAAACACACTTCAGGATATTATCCAGGAGAACTTCCCCAGCTGGGCAAGAAAGGCCAACATTCAAATTCAGGAAATCCAGAGAACCCCACTAAAATACTCCACAAGAAGATCAAACCCAAGACACAAAATCATCAGATTCTCTAAGGTTGAAATGAAGGAAAAAATGTTAAGGGCAACCAGAGAGAAAGGCCAGGTCTTTCTGGGAAAGGGAAGCCCATCAGACTAACAGCAGATCTCTCGGCAGAAACCCTACAAACCAGAAAAGAGTGGGGGTCAATATTTTGCATTATTAAGAAAAAGAATTTTTACCCAGAATCTCATATCCAGCCAAACTAAGCTTTATAAGCAAAGGAGAAATAAAATCCTTTTCAGACAAGCAAGTGCTGAGGGATTTCATCACCACCAGGCCTGCTTTGCAAGAGCTTCTGAAGGAAGCACAAAATATGAAAAGGAAAAACTGATATCAGCCATAGCAAAAACACACCAAAATATAAAGGCCAATGACACTATGAAGAAACTGTGTCAACTAAAATGCAAAATAACCAATTAGGATCATGATGATAGGATCAAATTCACACATAATAATATTAACCTTAAATGTAAAAGGGCTAAATAATCCAATTAAAAGACATAGACTGGAAAATTATATAAAGAATCAAGACTCATCAGTGTGCTGTATTCAGGAGACCCATCTCACGTGCAAAGACACACATAGGCTCAAAATAAAAGGATGAAAAAAATTTACCAAGCAAATGGAAAGACAAAAAAAAAAGCAGGGGTTGCAATCCTAGTCTCTGACAAAACAGATTTTAAGCCAACACAAATCGAAAGAGACAAAGAAGGGCATTACATAATGGTAAAAGGATCAACTCAACAAGAAAAGCTAACTATCCTAAATATATATGCTCCCAATATAGGAGCACCCAGATTCATAAAACAAGTTCTTAGAGACCTACAGAGAGACTTAGACTCCCACACAATAATAATGAGAGACTTTAACACCCCACTGTCAATATTAGACAGATCAACGAGATGGAAAATTAACAAGGATATTCAGGACTTGAACTCTGCTCTGGATCAAGTGGACCTATTAGATATCCACAGAACTCTCCACTCCAAAAGAAAAGAATATACATTATTATCAGTGCCACATGGCACTTATTCTAAAATCAACCACATAATTGGAAGTAAAACACCACTCAGCAAATGCAAAAGAACTGAGATCATAACCAATAGTCTCTCAGACCACAGCACAATCAAATTAGAACTCAGGATTAAGAAACTCACTCAAAACCACACAACTACATGGAAATTGAACAACCTGTTCCTGAATGACTCCTGGGTAAATAATGAAATTAAAGCAGAAATCAAGTAGTTCTTTGAAACCAATGAGAACAAAGAGACCACGTACCAAAATCCCTGGAACACAGATAAGACAGTGTTAAGAGGGAAATTTACAGCACTAAATGACCACATCAGAAAGCTAAAAAGATCTCAAATCAACACACTAGTGTCACAAAAAAAAAAAAGAAGAAGAAGAAGAAGCAAGAGCAGACATATCCAAAATCTAGGAGAAGACAAGAAATAACTAAGATCAGAGCAGGACTGAAGGAGATAGAGACAAAAATAATCCTTCAAAATTCAAGGAATCCAGGAACAAATTTTTTGAAAAAATTAACAAAATAGACTGCTAGCTGGAATACAAAAGAAGAGAGAAGAATCAAATAGACACAATAAAAAATGATAAAGGAGATATCACCATTGACCCCACAGAAATACAAACTACCATCAGAGAGTACTATAAACACCTCTACACAAATAAACAAGAAAATCAAGAAAAAATAGATAAATTCCTGGACATATTCAGCCTCCCAAGACTAAACCAGGAAGAAGTCAAATCCCTGAATAGACCAATAACAAGTTCTGAAATTGAGGAAGAAATTAATCAATTTCTATCTACCAATCAAAAAAAAAAAAAAAAAAAAAAAGAGCCCAAGACCAGACAGATTCACGCCAAATTCTACCAGAGGTACAAAGACGAGTTGGTACCATTCTTTCTGAAACTATTCCAACCAATTGAAAGGAGGGACTCTTCCTTAACTCATTTTATGAGGCCAATATTACCCTGATACCAAAACCTGGCAGAGACACAATAAAAAAAGACAACTTCAGGCCAATATCCCTGATGAACACTGATGCAAAAATCCTCAATAAAATACTGGCAAACCATACTTGGCAGCACATAAAAGCTTATTCATCATGATCAAGTCAGGTTCATTCTTGGGATGCAAGGCTGGTTCAACATACACAAATCATTAAACATCTATTGCATAAACAGAACCAAAGATAAAAACCACATGATTATCTCAATAGATGCAGAAAAGGCCTTTGATAAAATTCAACATCCCTTCATGTTAACAACTCTCAATAAACTAGGTATTGATGAAACATATCTCAAAATAATAAGAGCTATTTATGCAAACCCACAGTCAATATCATACTGAATATGCAAAAGCTAGAAGCATTCCCTCTGAAAACTGTCACAAGACAAGTATCCCCTCCCTCACCACTCTTATTCAACATAGTATTGGAAGTTCTGGCCAGGGCAATCAGGCAAGAGAAAGAAACAAAGGACATTCAAATAGAAAGAAACAAAATCAAGTTGTCTCTTTTTGCAGATGACATGATTCGACATTTAGAAAACCCCATTCCCATCATCTGAGCCCAAAAAATCCATAAACTGATAAGCAACTTCAGCAAAGTCTCAGGATACAAAATCAATGTGAAAAGTCACAAGCATTCCTATACAACAACAGACAAGCAGAGAGCCAAATTATAAATCAACTCCCATTCACAATTGCTACAAAGAGAATAAAATACCTAGGAATACAGTAAACAAGAGATGTGAAGGATCTCTTCAGGGAGAATTACAAACCACTGCTCAAGGAAATAAGAGAGGACACAACCAAATGGAAAAACATTCCATCCTCTTGAATAGGAAGAATTAATATTGTGAAAATGGCCATACTGCCCAAAGTAATTTATAGATTCAATGCTATTCCCATCAAACTACCACTGACATTCTTCATAGAATTAGAAACAACTACTTAAAATTTGATATGGAACCAAAAAACAGCCTGTATAGCCAAGACAATCCTAAGCAAAAAGAACAAAGCTGGAGGCATCACGTTTTCTGACTTCAAACTACACTACAAGGTTACAGTAACCAAAACGGCATGGTACTTGTACCAAAACAGATATATAGACCAAAGGAACAGAACAGAGACCTCAGAAATAACACCAGACATCTACAACCATCTGATCTTCAACAAAGTTGACAAAAACAAGTAATGAGGAAATAATTCCCTATTTAATAAATGGTGTTGGGAAAACTGGCTAGCCATATGCAGAAAACTGAAACTGGACACCTTCCTTACATCTTACACAAAAATTAACTCCAGATGGATTAAAGACTTAAATGTAAGACCCAAAACCATAAAAACCCGAAAAGAAAACCTAGGCCATACCATTCAGGACATAGGCATGGGCAAAGACTTAATGACAAGAATGCCAAAAGCAATTGCAAAAGCTAAAGTTGACAAAGGGGATCTAATTAAGCTAAAGAGCTTCTGCACAGCAAAAGAAACCTAAAGGCAACCTACAGAATGAGAGAAAATTTTTGCAATCTACCCATCTGACAAAAGTCTAATATTCAGAATCCACCAGGAACTTAAAGATATTTACCAGAACAAAACAATCAACCCCATCAAAAAGTGGGCAAAGGATATGAACAGACACATCTCAAAGAAGACACGTATGTGGCCAAGAAACATATGAAAAAAAGCTCACCACAACTTAGCATTAGAGAAATGCAAATTAAAACCACAACGAGATACTGTCTCATGCCTGCCAGAATGGCAATTATTAAAAAGTCAAGAAACAATAGATGCTGAAGAGGCTGTGGAGAAATAGGAATGCTTTTACACTGTGGGAATGTATATTAGTTCAACCATTGTGGAAGACAGCGTGGGGATTACTTAAGGATCTAAAACCAGAAATACTATTTGACCCAGCAATTCCATTACTGGGTATATACTCAAAGGAATATAAATTATTCTACTATAAAAATACACGCACACCTATGTTTATTACAGCACTATTTACAACAGCAAACACATAGAATCAGCTCAAATGCCCATCAGTGATAGACTGGATAAAGAAAATGTGGTACATATACACCATGGAATACTATGCAGCCATAGAAAGGAATGAAATCATGTCTTTTGCAGGGACATGGATGAAGCTGGAAGCTGTCATCCTCAGCAACCTAATGTAGGAACAGAAAACCAAACACTGCATGTTCTCACTCATAAGTGGGAGTTGAACAATGAGAGCACATGGACACGTGGTGGGGGAACATCACACACTGGGGCCTGTCAGGTTGGGGGGGCGAGGGGAGGGAGTGCATCAGGACAAATAGATAATGCATGTGGGGCTTAAAATCTAGATGATGGGTTGATAGGTGCAGCAAACCACCATGGCACCTGTATACCTATGTAACAAACCTGCATGTTCTGCACATGTATCCTGGGACTAAAATAAAATAATAAAAAAATTACATTAAATTAAAAATAAATAATAAAAATTAAAAAAACAGAAAAAGACACTTGCGCACATATGTTTATAGCAGCACAATTCACAATTGCAAAGATGTGGACCAACCTAAGTGCCTATGGACTAATAAGTGGATAAAAAAATGTGGCGTATATGTACACCATGGAATACTACTCAGCCATTAAAAGGAACAAAATAATAGTTTTTTGCAGCAATTTGGATGGAGCTAGAGGCCATTATTCTAAGTGAAGTAACACAAGAGTAGAAAAGCAAAAAGCATATGATCTTACTTACAAGTGGGAGCTAAACTATGAGTACACAAAAGCATACAGAGTGATATAATGGACTTTGGAGACTCAGAAGTAGGAGGGTGAGAGGGAAGCCAGAGATAAAAAACTACACATTAGGTACAATGTACACTACTCAGGTGATGAGTGCATTAAAATCTCTGAATTTACCACTATATAATTCATTCATGTAACAGAAAAACACAGTACCCCCAAAGCTATTGAAATTTTTAAAAAAGAAAGAAAAAAGTTATAAAAATAAAATTAAATAAAATTTGAAAAAAAAAGTGTGTGGGAGAGAGGTAGTGTTTTTAACTCTCAAACCACCCCACTGAGCTTTCAGCAATTTATGAAGTACAGTTTAGGTTTCTCTACCCCAGTACTCATTCCCATGAAGATTTTTGTTCATGAATTTTTACTCTAATAAGTTACAGTTCTCTGTATTCACCTATCTGTCTTCAATTTTTAGGGGAGCAGTTTGCCCTGTGATCTCACTTCTCTAATGGATGTAAGAATATTTATTGATTTCTGTGTGTTCAGCTTTCTTCTTCTGTGAAAGAAAGTGACCGCTTTCAAGCTTTTTACACAGCAGATTAATAACTAGAAGTCTGGGATCCTTTATTTTTTTTAACTTTCACATCACTCCTTCTTTCTGGAATTTCTTGGCTAGTATAACCAGGAGAACATTTACAAATATTGCATTCTAGAACTCTAGTACACAGTTCCAATCATAATCTCTGGAGTTAGATATATTAAAGATTCAATCCAGATTTACCACCACCTTGGTATGTAAACTTAAGCAAGCCAGCAATTTAACATCTCTGAGAATCAATTTTTTCCTTTAAAAATGCACATAATTTTGACTACCTTAAAAAGTAAGTGAGAAAATACAGGTATAGAATAGTTCTTGGCTCATAAAATCATTTATTACATGATAACTATAATTATTAGGAATGAATAATAAAGTAGCATAAAAATTTTTCATCACACCACTTCCAAGCATGATGCCTTATCTCTTGTTTCTATCTTTTTAAAAATTTTTCTGACATTTTCATTAACCCAATAAATCTAGCTATGATTGTTACAAATATAATTCAAACCACAATGATAAAGATATGTCTGGACCCCATCTCCATTGGCAAGTTAATTTTGGTCAGATATTCTTGCCACCCATATAGATTTCTAAGAGTTACAGTTCCAATACAATTTTAATCCCCACTAATTTTCTAAACATATCATTAATTATTTCAACAACTGAATCAAGTATCACATTTCAGAACTGAATTTGAAACAAAAATCCCATCTATTGTTGAATTGCACCTAATTGTAGGAATGGGTCAGTTTGTGTTTCTATTTACTGTTGAATAAATGACAAAGCCCCTTCTACATTTTGGGTATGGTGAAGACAGCTGATAAAAACCTTTGCCCTCAGCCTTGTCAACATGAATTCTAATTTCTCTAGAACAACTGTTTCAGTGTGGGATGGCTGGCTTCAGTGGTGAGTGCCCATTGCATTGAATATGGAACAATCAACTATTCTCCTGGTGGGCTGTACCATTTTGATTCCAACCAGCACTGTCGGAGTGTTCCAGCTGCTCCACATTTTCTGCAGTCCCCGGCATGGTCAGTCATTGTCACGGTGGCCTCTCTAATAGCTTCCTGGTTGTATTTCAAGGTGTATTTGATATGCATTTCCCCAGGGGAGAGATACAGAACACCTTTTGAAGTGGTTCCTTACAGCCCTTTTGAGGAAGCATCTGTTAAAGTCTTTTGCTGGTTTTTAAACAGAATCATTGTTCCCCCCGTTGGAGTTTTTACAACTCTTTCTATATTCTGGGTAGGAGTCCTTGCAGAGGGTGTGAGATTTGCAAATATTTTCTTTCCCAAACTCTAGGTTGCTCCTTTTTTTTTTTTTTTTTTATCGAGAGCTTCTGAAGCAGAGCAAAGTAAAGGTGAGTGGTTCAGGTGAGAGGACACGGCATTTCTCCCCTTATCTAGTATGTGCAGTGGCTCCCTCCGTCAATGTGCAGAGATGTCTGTGCAGGGAGACATCAAGAAAAAGCAGGTGTGCTTAATTCTTAATAGTGCATTTCTGATTCTTGTCTGGGGCCTGAGGACTCTTGGCCCATAAGCCTTGGAAAAGACGTCTTTGGGTCTTGCATATTAGCCTGCGTTGAACCTTGTGGCAAATTGTGGGCCTGGACAGCACAAGGGAGAAAGAGGTCTGAGGGAAGAGCTGGGCAGTGGCTTCATGACATGGAGATCCAATTTGAATTCTTCAGGCAGAGCCTTTCTCCAGGGACCAGGCTTGGGCATCTGGGAGGAGTCCTGGGGCATTGCCGCTCTGTAGCAAGGTTTGAGGTACAGGATGTACTGGGAGGAAGTGCTGATTCCAGGCATGGGGTTTGCTGTGGGTCCCATCAGGTGTGGGGAGCCTTGTGGAGCCTCACCCTTCACTACTGCAGGTGCCGCACACACATTCTCTGCTCTCTGGGTTCTCACAGATCCATCTTCAATGTTGATCTCCCAGGTGGTCCTGTGCTTATCAGCATGGGCCAGCAGGCATGAACAGGGAACAAGAGATCCTTCAAGGAGATCAGACCTGCTCAGGGACCATCAGGAGAAGCACGTGGAGGGAGCTGAGCTGCAGGGCTCTCTGTGAGTGCAGAACCAGAACCTCCTCTCCCAGGGGCAGTTGCAGGACCATTCCTGGTTCCAAGACTATGATGATCACCTCCCTCTGGGGAAGCTGCGGACCCTGGGGCAGTTCCAGGGGCAGCTGTGCAGGGTGGTGGGGACCTGGCTGCAGTGGGACTGGTTCTGCACCTGTCTAAGGACCCAGTTCCACTTTCTGACATTTTGGGGCATTTGACTGCATCTTGGTGGAGCTGCTCTCTCCTGCGTGGTCGCTCTTAGATTCTGTGGAGGAATCACTGGGGCTTCTGGAGCTCTGAGAAACATTCATGGTCAAGGTTTCTGGTCTTCTCTGTGTCAGCCAATGAGAGTCATTGTCTATGTTCTGCAAAGATCTCCCTTTGGCCCCTGGATTTTTTTTTTTTTTTAAGTTTAGCACAAGCATCTGATTTATTTTGGATAAATACACAAACCTGGTCCAGAAGCAATAGTACTCCCTGGAAAATTGCGTATAACAGTTTTCATTACATAGGAAATGTAGTGGGCTATCTTGATTTATTTCTCATTCCTAGTTTATCTTTTTTTTTATTTCAATAGGTTTTGGGGAACAGGTGATGTTTGGTTACATGAATACATTCTTTAGTGGTGATTTCTGGGATTTTAATGCACCCATCACCAGAGCAGTATACACTGTACCCAATGTGCAGTCTTTTATCCCTCACCACCCCCAACCCTTTCCCCCGAGTCCCCAACTTCCATTGTATCATTCTTCTGCCTTTGCATCCTCATAGTTTACCTCCCACTGATGAGTGAGAATATACAGTGTTTGGTTTTGCATTCCTGAGTTACATCACTTAGACTAATGGTCTCCAATTCCATCCAGGTTGCTGCTAATCCCATTATTTTGTTTATTTTTATGGCTGAGTAGTGTTCCATGGTGTGTCTGTGTGTGTGTTGTATCACAATTTCTTTATCCATTTGTTGATTGATGGGCATTGGGGCTGGTTCCATACTTTAGCAACTGCGAATTGTGCTGCTATAAACACGTGTGTGCAAGTATCTTTTTCATACAATAACTTATTTAGCTCTTTAAGGAATCTCCACACTGTTTTCCATAGTGGTTGTACTAGTTTACATTCCCACCAGCAGTGTAAAAGTGTTTCCTTTTCACTAAATCCACATCAACGTCTACTATTTTTTTTTTATTTTTTGACTCTGGCAATTCTTGCAGGAGTAAGGTGGTATCACATTGAGGTTTTGATTTGCATTTCTCTGATTATTAGTGATGTTGAGCATTTTTTCATATGTTTGCTGGCTATTTGTATACCTTTTTAAAAATAATTATCTATTCATGTCCTTAGCCCACTTATTGATGGGATTGTTTGTTCTGTTCTTGCTGATTTGTTTGAGTTCCTTGCAGATTCTGGATATTAATTAGTCCTTTGCCAGATGTATAGATTATGAAGATTTTCTCCCATTGTGGATTATCTGTTTACTCTTCTGATTGTTTCTTTTTCTGTGCAGAACCTTTTTAGTTTAATTAAGTCCCATCTATTTATTTTTGTTTTTGTTACATTTGCTTTTGGGTTCTTGGTCATGAAGTCTTTACTTAAGCCAATGTCTAGAAGGGTCTTTCCAATGTTATTTTCCGGAATTTTTACAGTTTTGGGTCTTAGATTTAAGTCCTTGATCCATCTTGAGTTGATTTTAGTATAAGGTAAGAAATGAGTTTCACTCTTCAACATGTGGCTTGCCAATTATCCCAGCACCATTTGTTGAATAGGTTGTCTTTCCCCACTTTATATTTTTGTTTGCTTTGTCAAAGATCAGTTGTCTCTACTTATTTGGCTTCAATTCTGGGTTCTCTATTCTGTTCCATTGGTCTATGTTCCTATTTTTACACCAGTACCATGCTGTTTGGGTGACTATGGCCTCATAGTATAGTTTGAAGTCAGGTAATGTGATGCCTCCAGATTTGTTCTTTTTGCTTAGTGCTGCTCTGGGTATGTGGGCTCTTTTTTTGGTTCCTTATGAATTTTAGTATTGTTTTTTGTAGTTCTGTGAAGAATGATGGTGGTATTTTGATGTGAATTGCATTGAATTTGTAGATTACTTTTGGAAGTATGGTAATTTTCACAATATTGATTCTGCCTATCCATCAGCATGGGATGTGTTTCATTTATTTGTGTCATCTATGATTTATTTCAGCAGTGTTTTGTAGTTTTCCTTGTAGAGGACTTTTACCTCCTTGATTAGGTATATTTCTAAAGTATTTTATTTTTTTGCAGCTATTGAAAAAGAGGTTGAGTTCTTGATTTGATTCTCCGCTTGGTTGCTGTTGGTGTATAATAGAGCTACTGATTTGTGTAATTAATTTTGTATCCTGAAACAGTGCTGAATTCATTTATCAGTCCTAGAAGCTTTTTGAAGTAGTCTTTTGGGTTTTCTAGTATACAATGATATCATCAGCAAACAGTGACAGTTTGACCTTCTCTTTACCAATTTGGATGCCTTTATTCCTTTTTCTTGTCTGATTGCTCTGGCTAGGGCTTCTAGTACTATGTTGAATAGAAATGGTGGGCATGAATATCCTTGTCTTGTTCCAGTTCTCAGGGCGAATGCTTTCAACTTTTCCTCATTCAGTATAATGTTGGATGTGGGTGTGTCATAGATTGTTTTCATTACCTTAAGGTATGTCTTTTCTATGCCAATTTTGCTGATGGTTTTAATCATAAAGTGATGCTGGATTTTGCCAATGCTTTCTCTCCATCTATTAATATGATCATATGAATTTTAAGTCTATTTATGTGGTTTAACTTGCATATGTTAAACCATCCCTGCATCTCTGATATGAAACCCACTTGATCATGGTGGATTATCTTTTAGATATGCTGTTGGATTTGGTTGGCTAGTATTTGGTTGAGAATTTTAGCATCTATATTAATCAGGAATACTGGTCTATAGTTTTCTTTTTTTTTTCTTTTTTCTTCTTCTTTTTTTTTTTTTTTTTTGAGAGAGTCTCATTCAGTTGGCCAGGCTGGAGTGGAGTGCAGGGGCATGATCTTGGCTCACTGCAACCTCCATCTCCCAGGCTCAAGCAATCCTCCTGCCTCAGCCTCTTGAGTAGCTGGGATTACAGGCATGTGCCACCATGCCTGGCTAATTAATTTTTGTATTTTTAGTAGAGATGGGGTTTCACCATGTTGGCCAGGGTGGTCTCAAACTCTTGACCTCAGGTAATCTGCCTGCCTTGGCCTCCCAAATTGCTGGGATTACCTGCGTGAGCCACTGTGCCCAGCCAGTTTTCTTTTTGTTGTGTCTTTTCCTGGTTTAGGTATTAGGGTAATGTTGTTTTAATGGAATGATTTAGGTAGATTCCCTCTTTCTCTGTCTTGTGTAATAGTGTCAATAGGATTGGTACTAATTCTCCTTTGAATGTCTGATGAAATTCAGCCATAAATCTGTCTCCACCTGGACTTTTTTTTTTGTTGGCAATTTTTTAATTACCATTTTAATCTCGCTGCTTGTTATTGGTCTCTTCAGAGTTCCTTTATCTTCCTGATTTAATCTAGAAGGATTGTATATTTCTAGGAATTTATCCATCTTCTCTAGGTTTTTTAGTTTATGTGTGTAAAGGTGTTTATACTAGTCTTGAATCATCCTTCGTATTTCTGTGATATTGGTTGTAATATCTCCTGTTTTGTTTCTAATAGAGCTTATTTGGATTTCCTCTCTACTTTTACTGGTTAATCTTGCTAATAGCCTATCAATTTTATTTGTCTTTTTAAAGAACCAGCTTTTTGTTTTATCTTTTGTATTGTTTTGTTGTTTGTTTTAATTTCATTGAGTTTCACTCTAATCTTGGTTATTTCTTTTCTTCTGCTGGGATTGGATTTGGTTTGTTCTCGTTACTCTAGTTCCTTGAGGTGTGACTTTAGATTGTCTATTTGTGCTCTTTTCAGAATTTTTGATGTAGGCATTTAATGCTATGAACATTCCTCTTAGTGCTGCTTTTTCTGTATCACAGAGGGTTTGATAGATTATGTCACTATTATCATTAAGCTCAAAGATTTTTTAAATTTCCACCTTAATTTCACTTTGACCCTATGATCATTTGGGAGCAGGTTGTTTTATTTCCAGATATTTGCATGGATTTTAGGGTTCCTTTTGAAGTTGATTTACAATTTTATTCCACTGTGGTCTGAGAGAGTACTTGATATGACTTTGTTTTTCTTAAATTTGTTGAGACATGTTTTGTGGTCTATCATATGGTCTATCTTCGAGAATGTTCCATTTGCTGTGAATAGAATGTATATTCTGCAGTTGTTGGGTAGAATGTTCTGTCAATATTTGTTAAGGTCATTTGTTCTAAGGCATGGATTAAATCCATTGTTTCTTTGTTTGCTTTCTGTCTTGATAAACTGTCTAGTGCTGTCAGTGGAGTATTGAAGTCCCACACTATTATTGTGTTGCTCTCTATCTCATTTCTTAGGTCTAGGAGTCATTATTTAATACATTTGGTAGCTCCAGTGTTAGGTGCATATATATTTGTGAGTGCAATATTTCCTGTTGGACTAGTCCTTTTATCATTTTATAATATCTCTCTTTGTCTCTATTAACTGCTGTTGCTTTAATGTTTGTTTTGTTTGATACAAGAATAGCTACTCATGCTTGTTTTCAGTGTCCATTTTCATGGAATATCTTTTTCTCCCCCTTTACCTTAAGTTTATGTGAGTATTTGTGTGTCCAGTGAGTCTCTTAAAGATAGTAGATACTTGGTTGGTGAGTTCTTATTCATTCTTCCATTCTTTTGTTTTAGGTGGAGCATTTAGGCCATTTACATTCAATGTTAATGTTGAGATGTGAGGTACTCTTCTATTCATTATACTATTTGTTGCCTGAATACCTTGTTTTATTTAAATTGTGTTGTTGTTTTATAGGTCTTATGAGAGTTATGTTTTAAGGAGGTTCTATTTTGGTGTATTTAGAGGATTTGTTTCAAGATTTAGAGCTCCTTTTAGCAATTCTTCTAGTGTGGTGAATTCCCTCGGCATTTGTTTGTCTGAAAAAGACTGTATCTTTCCTTCATTTATGAATCTTAATTTCACTTGATACAAAATTCTTGGCTGATAATTGTTTTCTTTAAGGAAGCTGAAGGTAGGTCCCTAATCCCTTCTAGCTTGCTGAGAAATGTGTTGTTAATCTGATAGGTTTTCCTTTATAGATTATATGGTGCTCTTTCCTTACAGCTCTTAAGATACTTTCTTTCATCTTGGCTTTAGATACCTGATGACTATGTGCCTAGGCAATAACCTTTTTGTGATGCATTTCCCAGGTGATTTTTGAGATTCTTAAATTCGGACGTCTAGATGTCTAGCAAGGCCAGGGAAGTTTTTCTCAATTATTCTTTCCACTATATTTTCCAAAATTTAGATTTCTCTTCTTCCTTGGGAACACCAATTATTCCTAGGTTTAGTTGTTTAACATAATCCTAAACTTCCTGAAAGATTTGTTCATTTTTTAAAATTCTTTTTTCTTTGTCTTGTTTTATTGGGTTAATTTGAAAACCTTGTCTTTGAGCACTGAAGTTCTTTCTTCTGCTTGTTCAGTTCTATTGCTGAGACTTTCCAGTGCATTTCACATTTCTCTAAGTGTGTCCTTTGTTTCCAGAAGTTGTGATTATTTTTTATTTATGCTCTCTATTTCACTGAAGGTTTTTCCCTTCATATCTTGTGTCATTTTTAAAAATTTTATTTAGTTGGACTTCACCTTTCTCTGGTGCCTCCTTGTTTAGCTTAATAATTGACTTTCTGAATTATTTTTCTGGCAATTCAGAGATTTTTCCTTGGTTCAGATCCTTTGCTGGTGAGCTAGTGTAATCTTTTGGGGGTGATAAGAAACCTTGTCTGGTCATATTACTAGAATTGTTTTTCTGGTTTCTTCTCATTTGGGTATATTATGTCTGACAGAAGCTCTGGGGATCAAGCGTTGCTGTTCAGACTCTTTTGTCCCACAGGGTGCTTCCTGGATGTAGTGATCTCCCCCTTCCCCTAGGGATGTGGCTTCCTGAGAGATGAACTGCAGTGTTTGTTATTTGTCTTTTGGATCTGGCCACCCAGGGCAGCTACTGGCCTCTGAGCTGGTACTGTGGGGTGTCTGCACATAGTCCTCTGATGTGAACCATTTTCAGGTGTCTCCGCCATAGATTCCAGCACTTTCTCTGGTGGAAGTTGCAGGGGAATGAAATGGACTCTGTGAAGGTCCTTAACTGTAGTTTTGTTTATTGCATTAGTGTTGTGTTGATTGGCCTCCTGCTAGGAGGTAGCACTTTCAAGAGAGCATCAATTATGGTATTATAGGGATGATCAGGCCATGGGTGGGGCCCTAGAGCTCCCATGAAATTATGTCCTTTGTCTTTGGCTACCAGATTGGGTAGGGAAAGACCATCAGGTGGGGGCAGGGTTAGGCATGTCTTAGCTCAGATTCTCCCTGGAGGAGGCTTGCTGCAGCTGTTGTGGGAAATGGGGGAGTGGTTCTCAGGCCAATGCAGTAATGTTCCCAGGGGTTTGTGGGTGCCTGTGCTGGGCCATGCAGATCACTAGGGAAGTGGGGGAAAGCTGGTAGATACAAGCCTCACTCAGCTCCCACACATCCCAGAAGGTTGGTCTCACTCCCACTATGCCCCCCTCCTCCAAAACAGCATCAAGTTTTTTCCAGGCAGTGGGTAAGCAGGGCTGAGAACTTGCCCCAGATTATCAAGCTCCCAACTAAGAAAGCAAGCAGGGCTTTCAGGTTTTGCACCTCACTGCCTGCCACAGCTTCTGTGCTGTGTCTGCACTCTTGATTCACCCCCTCCCACAAGTTCTGTTCAGGAAACATTGTGTTCCATCGAAATTCTTACAAAGTTCAGCTGGAAGTTTTCTTCTTCCTGTGTTTTTTTCCCATTTCCTCTGGCAGCCCTTCCCAAGGACCTCTGTGAGACAAAGTCATAAATGTCTTCCCTGGTGAATTAGAGAGCCCACAGGGCTCTTCCCACTACCTCTTCTACCCCTGTATTTCACTTGGCTCTCTAAATTTGTCTCAGCTCCAGGTAAGGTAAAATCCTTCTCCAGTGGTCTGGACCTTCAGGTTCCCCAGTGAGGGTGTGGGTTCAGAGGTGGAAGGTGCCCCCTTCACACTTTCACACTTTGGCACTCACGGTTTTTTGGCTGTCTGCTGGGGCCTGCAGGAGTAATCTGCTTCCTTCAAAGGGTCTGGATTCTCTCAGCCTTCCTGGTATGCTCCTGTGCTCCTGTGATAGTTCTTGGAGCAAAAGTTCATGATGTGAGTCTCCACACATTGCTCTGTCCATCTGAGAGGGAGCTGTAATTTAGTCTTGTCTTCTGTCTGCCATTTTCCCCAAAATGCCCCCACTCCTGTATTCTTTACTTTCTTAGAAAAAGAGGTGTCTTCTGCAAAGGTGGTCCCATAGACTTGGGCTTTGGAGTGATGTAGCTGTGGCCAGAGGCAGGTTGATCAAGCTATGACCAACTCTTGTTTTCTTAAGCAACCTTCCTGACTGTCCCATACCCCAGGGGATGAACATAAAAAATGACAGACACAGTCTTTACAAGTAAACACTGATACATTTAGAGAAAAAACTCAAAGGTATTTAGCCTCTAGGATGCATATAGGCTTTATTATTCAAATTCGTAACACTCCTTTAATTGCACATCATAGTCTAAACACATTCTTTCCCTTCTAAATTATATAATATCTAGATGATCTGAATTCCCATTTTATCAGCTTACCAGAATCTCTAGTTATAAAGTCCAGTAAATAATATAAAATGTTATTTCCAATAAATATCCAAGTGTTTAGGAAAGCCTCTTTCTCATTCTATTTGGTACAATGTCATTTCAAAGAAGCATAATGCAATTAAGACTCTATTATTGGCTTTTAAAATCTCTCATTCACGTCTGAATGTTAAAATTAAATGTCTTAGCTTTCAGGTGTGTTGATCACTATAAAATATGATTAAATATACAAATACCTGATCCCAAAGGAGTATCTCTATTTGCTCTAGGCCTACTGTTGTCCTCAGCACAGACAGCAAAATTTAGGTCAGCAATCAAATAACAAGTCAGAAAAGGTTAATAATGGAATAAATTGCTTATCTATCTATCTATCCATCTATCTATCTATTAGCATTATAAATTGAATGTAGGATGACTTTCAGACTCCCCTTACTTTTTTAAATGCTAAGAAAATGTTGATGCCAAATGTAAATTGTTAGAGCTGTTTCTTTTTTTGATCCTTTTTTGTTTTCCTCTGAACCTTTTAACTATAGAAATGATATTCTTCTTTGGATCTTTTACAAACTTATACCACTTCCTTTTCCTCCCCTTTTGTTTTCTCTTGCTTTAGAATCAGTGTGCCATAGTAAATTACTATGCTAATGAGAATGTGTTGTATCCCTAATGAAGGATGGGACAGAAAATTAGGCTGATAACAATGGGACTTTGGGATAGATATTTTACTGAATTATTCCACACAGATGATTAAATCATGTATTCTAAACCTGAATGAATTTTGTTTGTTCTATTAAATGGCCATACACTATATACCTAATCCCAAATGCATGCATTGGTTTCAAACATGACAAAATAAATGTGGAAGAATCATTACCAGCCTATGCCTACAACTTCTAGAATAGTTGTGGAACTATTGAATGTTCTTCTGTTACAAGATAAAATGGATCCTCATATTTTAAAAGCTTCCCAGGGGATTATCTTAGGTCAGTCATTCATAAATAATTCGTAAATGCCAGTTTCTGATGGCTATATCAGAAACTCCCAGGGTTTTAAAAGAAAAAGTAATAATAAATAAAAACAACAAAAACAACACTAACAGCAACAACAAAAGCTAGGAGACCTTTTGAATCTGAACTTGGGAAAGATTAGAACTATGAGCCTGTAATTTAACAAGTTCCCAATAAAATTCTGATAGTCTTCTTAGTATAGGGAGTACTGATTTAAAGACTGGAACTTGAGAAATGGGAAAGATAAACATGAATATATATATTTTACTGAAACTCACCACTGTCTTGGTAATGAAATGAGTTTGCAAGCAGTAACATAGGAAGAATTTCAACTGAAACAGAAAAGAGTACAAACAGAGACACCATGGCAGATAAGTGTTTTGACTATTTGAAGTATTGTAATGGATACTATGCTGCGTTGTCCAGATCTCGTCCTTCAGTACCAATGTATTCACCTACACTTTGCAGGAGTATTGCTTGCTGATGACTCCCAGCTGAGGCTTTCCCCAGAAGTTTTTTCAGCTATGGGGAATGAACTTGCCAAAAGTTATTCTGCTTCTCCAGGGACAGTCCACAACCAGTGTCAGGAGCCCAATGACACCTAAGGAGGGAATCCATTGTCCTGGCCTCACTGAATTTGCAACAATTCTGAAGACCCATTCCAGGTCCAGGGATGCCCATGTAGCTGAGGCCTGTTATGCAAATGTACCACAGTTACACTTATGGCTCTGCCTAATTTTACTTTTCTCACTTCCTCCCAGCTATTGCTGCAAATAGCACTCATTAACATATTTTCTGCATGCAAATATCTGTCTTGATGTCTGTCTTCCAGTCTCCCAGGGAACATAATAACATAAAATGGTTGGTCCCAGAAGTGGTCTGAGGAAGCGGAATGCAAAATGGGATTTTGATCAAAATCATTCACTAGCCAGGTGGCAATGCCAGTGAAGACCCAGTACGTAGCACCTAGACTTCTCTAGAGGTGTAATTGTTAAAAAAAAATCTCCAATATTGAGCTGGAATCAGATACACTAGTGAGAAAGAATACATTGGTAAGTGCTGTATTTCAGAGGCTTGAAACAGTTGTAATTACAAGGACAATGGAATTTGATGACTCCTGCTGAGTGACATTATTGCATTGGAAAAAGACAATGAAACATGATTAATCAACAGTATAAGGCAAAGGGCAAAAGTCATGGCCTTTTTGGTAGCATAGAAGGAAACTCTTATCTCTTACAGCCAGAAGGCAGAAATAAGTGAGGGGAAGGATTAGAATTTAAGTATAAGTAGTGGAGCTCCAGGTATGTTTGAATTATTAGTCCTTGCAAGGCAGCTATGCCAAGGTCAAGGCCATGTTTACAAAGAAGCGAAATCCTGAGATATAGGATGAAGATATCCAAGGAAATACACTTAAAACTTTGGAATCCCCAGAGTGCACTGAAACCTCTGATTTTGCAGAGGTGGTCCATTGCTCCATGTTAAAGTCTAGCACTCCTCTTCCATTAAGACAATGCCAAGATCTCTGCATTGGAAGACTACAAAAGTCCTTTCAGGGTTTATCTACATCACTGCTGCAGGCCACCATACCAATAACCATAGTCCAATCACAATATCATTTGTCCAGGAAAGGGATGAACCTGCTAATACAGGTTTTAACAGCATGGCAATAACCCTGGGAGGTAGGGGTTAATGCACTTCTAGGATGACTTTTGGAAACTTGGAGAGTGATGGTCCACACTGTGTAATGCAGAAATCAATGAATTTCCATGTCAGACAGTAGAAGAAGGAATCAACAGTTTTAGAAAAGTGGACTACATGTATATATACTACATAAGGATGGAAAATTTACCAACCAATTACATTCTCTGGGAAGGCTCTATTTATCATAATAATTAATACAGTGGTGAGAGTTACCAGCATTGTTGATAATGTCTTGGTTGTCCTCTGTAGGCCATGGGTGATAGTATGAGGTTCACTTTATAGTATCGAGCTCTCTGATGTCAATGACAACGATAGGTTCCTGAAATGCTAAAGTCTAGGTGATGGTATTTACATGTAATAAGCAAAACAGGTGCGATTAGTATAATGAGTAGCAAAATAGTCACAACCAGAAAAGCCTGACCCAAAAAGAGCCATAAAGTTAGTTAATAAAAAATAGAGTCCCCAGAGACAAGTTAGTAAGCAGCTAACAAGGTATTGCTGAATCTATACAGTCTAGATATATCAAGGAATAGTGATCAGGAGGCTGGTTTTAGCTCCCCCCTCAAAGTTTCAATTCATTGCTCAATTTCCTGTTTTTAGATCCAGATTAATGAATTCAAAAACCAGCAGTCTACTTATAAAGTCTCCCCCACAAGTGTATATAGTAATATTCCCCTAGTACTTTCACAAATGAACTTATAGTCATCTTCTTGGATAACTTAACCCTGGGGCACAGGAAATACCAGACATTTTTGAGACACAGACATAATAGCTGAATAAAAATTGATATCTAGGGACCTAAAGAGTCAGCATAGCTTCTCTTTTAGAGAAGATATACATAAAATATGGTGCCAAGTCTAGCTCATAAGAGCCCATTTATTTCCACAGAACCATTCGTTCATCAATAATCAGACCCCAAATGTATATTGGGATAGACATTCCTGGAAATTAAAGGAAGCCTTAAACGGGTTACTTGGCCATTGGGGTAAAAGTTAACTCCGTGGGGAAAGCCAAGACATAGCCTCTGAAATTGACCCCTCATTTTAGCAAATATAGTACACACACATACACACTGTATTTGCTGGAGATATATATATATATATATATATATATCTCTTAGTGGAGTAGAACAGTGATGATTAATGCCATGGCTCGAGATAGAAAAATATAAAAATAGTGATACCCAACATATACCTATTTAATTTGACAGTCTAGACTATATAACGATAAATTGGTTTCAGAGGATGGCAGTGGACCACCACAAACAAAACCAAGTACTAATCCCAAATGCAATCAATGTGTCTGGTATATATTTTTTAACAGATTAATACATTCTCACATATGTGGTATGCAGACACTCATTTGGATAATGTGGTCTTTTCCATCTCTATTATTAATGGGTGTTAGAAGCAATTTTCATTCGCATGGAACAGAAAACAGCATTTATTTATGGGTGTGTCACAGGGCTATGTTACGTCTCTCACCTTTGTCATACTATTGTAATAAGGGGTCTACACTGTCTGCACATTTTGCAGAAAATCACATTTATTTACTATATTTGTTATATTGATAAGTCATGTTAATCAAAACAAATGTACAAGAAGTGGCATCTCTATTGTAGACCGTAAGACACATAAGCTCCTAGGAAATAAACCATCAACAGATTGAGGGGCCTAAAACATCAGTGAAGTTTTTAGATATTCACTGGTCTGGGCATGCCAACGGATCTTCTCCAAAGTAAGAAACAAATTATTGCATCTGGCAACATTCACCACAAAAAAGACAATACATGGCAGCCCTCTTTTGGTTCTGGAGGCAGCATACTTCACACATCTGGATACTGAACTAACCCATTTACCAAGTAACATACAAAACTGAAAGCTTTAAGTAAAACAAGATTGGGAAAAAATTCTGCGTTACGTCCACGGCTGCAGTACAAGATGTTCTGCCACATGTTTCATATGACACAACAGATGCCACTGAGATATCTGTGATAGGAAACCATGACATGTAGAGTTTGCGGAAAACTCTAATTGAAAATAATAATGGAAAACCTTTACAGTTCTGTAGCAAGACCATGCCATCACTAGTGGAGATTATGCACCACTCAAAAAACTGCTTCTGGAATGCAGTCAGGCTTTGTTAGAGCACCTGATCATGAAGCATTAATTGACCATGCTGCCAGAACTGCTCAACAGGATCTCACTTCTTTTGAATTCATCAAGTCCTAAGGTCAAGAGGATCCACTAGCAATCAATTGTAAGATTAAATTGGTACATCCAGAATTAAACATGAGAAAGGCCAGAGGGCACAAATAAACTGCATAATCTTGTACCCCAAATATTAGACCACTGTTACACCAGCACCTTTCTTTAGCTCACAGCTATGGCCACATTGGTAGTGACTCCCTTATAACAAACTGATGGGGGTAGTGAAAAGCTAAGCTCAGTTCATGAATGGAGAGTGTTGTGGAATGAATGTTTGTGTCCCCATCAAATGTATATGTTGAAATCCTAATCCCCAATTTGATGGTATTAGGGACTTGAGCTTTTGGGAGGTGACTAGGTCATTAGAGTACAGAACATATGTATGGGATAAGTGCCCTTTTAAAAGAGAGTCCGGAGAGCTCTCTCACTCCTTCTACCATACATACAAAGTGAGAAGATTGCTGCTGAATAATGAGGACGTGGTCCCCTATCAGACACTGAATCTTTTGATGCCTTGATCTTGGACGTTTAGGCATCCAGAACTGTGATAAATTGTTGTTTATGGCACCCAGGATATACTATTTCTGTTATAGCAGCCCACATAGACTAAGAGACAGTGGGTCGGTACGTGGTTAAAAATAAAAAATGTATTGTTTCTGCACTACCATTCAATTCAGTCCTTGAGCACAGGAATGAGGTTAAATCATCTAAATAGGGAAAGGTTCAAATAATATTACTTATTATCTACTGTTTTGGAAAACAATGTAGTCTTGGATTAGAATGAATAGATATAGATAGATATAGATATAGAGATAGATGATAGATAGATTCGATAGATGATAGATAGATAGATAGATAGATAGATAGATAGATAGATAGATAGAT
>NW_026652282.1:108686791-108717584 GCF_009828535.3 Hylobates moloch
GATAGATAGATAGATAGATAGATAGATAGATAGATAGATAGATAGATAGATAGATATAGATGCTCAGTAATAAATGACTTAGATAATTAGTTGGGAGTCTGGAAAGAGTAAGACTGAAAGATCTGCATAAGGAGGTCCAGAAAAGCAGCAATGTGGCTGGACCTATAAAAACAGAAAAAAGAGAGAAGCTCCTTGTATCATATATTAATACCCTCAAGAGAACATATACACTAGAAAAAGCACTAAACAACCATGTAGACAAAATGACTAGGTTAGATAAAGTAAGCTAGCCTGCAGCATCAGCCGCCTTTGTGCTGGAAACATGGATGTAGTAATAGAGTAGCACAATGGCAGTGATGGAGGTTAAGCAAGTGTTCAACATCATGAGCTTCCATTCTTCAAAGATGATCTAACAAATGCCACTGTGTAATGTTCAACCTATAATTAAAAGAAAACACTGCTGAGCCTTAATACAGCACTATCCCTCACAGAGACTTAACAGCTACTTTGTGTTAAGTTGATTATGTTGGACCCTCCTCCACCCTGGAAAGGCATGTGATTCATCTTGATTGGAAGTGACATGTATTATGGGTATAGTGGTTTGATTTTCCTGCCTGAAGATTTTTAGCAACACCATTATCTGAGGGCTTGCACGATATTTGTTACCCTGATATGCAATTCCCCCATAACCTCACTGTAGACCAAAGGGCCATCTTTACACCAAAGGAGATTTGGGAGTGGACCCATTACCATAGGATCTACTAGCCGTATCTCATAATGCATAACTTAGAAGCTGTTAGAGAATTATGACCTTATAAATGTGAGATCAAAGTATAAGCTTATAGATGATGCTTTCCAGGGTACTATATGCACTCTAAAGCAATAAATGTAATACAGTGCTGTGCCACAAGTAGTTAGAATTATGTTATATGGGTTTGGGAACCAAGATGTGGAAGTTAGAGTAGCTTATCTTAATTAGCACTCCAATGACCGACTAGGCGAGTTTGTGTTTCCCATACCCGAATCTCTGGCTTCTACAGATGTAGAGGTTCTAGCTCTCACAGGAAGAATATTTTACCGGAAGAAACAGGGAAAGTATCTATGAGGAGCATAAAATCCCTGACAGTAAAAGGTGATATAATAGAGGTAACAATAATAAAAAAATGTTAGAAACAAAAATATAAAATACCTGAAGTTAAAAATTTTACTAGATAGACTTAAGTGAGGAATAAATTCGACAGAATGAGTGTGAATTTGAAAATATATCACCAGAAATAATACAATCTAAAGGAGAGACATGTTAAAATATCCAAATTACCCAAGTGAGTGACAGATTTAATGCAGTCCTTTACAAAATACCAATTCATTCTTCACAAAAATGGAAGAAAAAAAAAGAATCCTAGAATTTATACAGAATGACAAAAGTCCTCAAGTAGCCGAAGCATCCTGAAAAAAATGAATTAAGTTGAAGGTATCGCACAACCTGACTTCAAAATATACTACAAAACTCTAGTAACTAAAACACCATGTTACTGGCATCAAAATAGTCACACAGACCAAGAGAACAGGATACAGAGCCCAGAAATAAGCCCATGCACTGTTTTAGTACATTTTCAGGCTGCTGATAAACACATACCTGATACTGGGAAGAAAAAGAGGTTTTAATGGACTTACAGTTCCATGTGGCTGAGGAGGCTTCACAATCATGGCAGAAGGTGAGGAAAGAGCAAGTCACGTCTTACATGGATGGCAACAGGCAAAGAAAGAGTTTGTGCAGGGAAATTCCCCCTTATAAAACCATCAGATCTCATGAGACTTATTCACTATCATAAGAATGGCATGGAAAAGACCTGCTTCCATAATTCAGTCACCTCCCACCCTTATCTCCCACAACACATGGGAGTTCAAGAAGAGATTTGGGTAGGGACACAGCCAAACTACATCATGCACCTAAAACCGACTGGTTTTTGACAAAGTGCCAAGAACACACTTTGGCGAAAAGACAGTCTCTTCAAAGAATGTTGTTGGGATAATTGGATATTCACATACAGAAGAATGGAACTAGATCCCTCCCTCTCATCATGTACAAAAATCAAGTCAAAATGGGTTAAAAAGTTAAATTTAAAACCTGAAACAATGACACTACTAACAGAAACCATAATGGAAATGTTTTAGGACATTGAGCTGAACAAATGTATTTAAAATAAGACCTCAAAAGGACAGGCAACAAAACCAAAAATAGACAAATGAGATTTTATCAAACTAAAAACTTTTGCACAGTAAAGGAAACAATAAAGAGAGTGAAGAGAAAACCTACAAAATAAGAGTAGATATTTGTAAAATATATATCTGACAAAGGATTAATAATCACAGTATTAATAATATTTAAAAACTCAACAGCAAATAAAACCCACAAAAACCAAAAGACATTAATAGATATTTCTCAAAAGAAGACACAGAGGTGACCAACAGGTATATGAGAAAATGCCTAACATCGCTAATCATCAGGGAAATGCAAATCAAACCCACAATTAGATACCACCTCACTCATGTTAGAATGGTTATTATCAAAAAGGCAAGAGAAAATAAATGTTTGTGGGAATTTAAAGAAAAGTGACATGCATGCACTGTTGATGGGATTGTAAATTAGTATGGCCATTATGGACAATAGTATGCGGGTTCCTAAAAAAATTAAAAATAGAACCACCTACCATATGATCCACTAATCTGACTTCTGGATTTATATGTAAAAAATGAAATTAGCATGTCAAACAGATATCTACACTACCATCTTTATTGGAACACTATTCACAATAGTCAAGATATAGAATCAACCTAAGTGTCCAATAACCAATTTATGAATAAAGAAAATGTGGTATACATACACAATGGAATACTATGCAGCTATAAAAAATAATACAATCCTGTCATTTGGGACAACTTGGATGAACCTGTAGGACATAATATTAGGTAAAATAAGCCAGACCAGAAAAACAAATACTGTATGATCTCGCTTATGTATGGAATTAAAAAAGAGTTGACATAGAAACAGAGAGTAGAATAGTGATTACTACAGACTAGAAAATGGAGGGAGAGGGGAGGATAATGAAGGTTTGGCAATGGGCCCAAAGTTACAATTAGATGGGAGGAATAAGTTCTGGTATTCTATTGTACAGTAGGGTGACAATGGTTAAGAGTATGGTATTGTATATTACATAATAGCTAGAAAAGAGGCTATGGAAAGCTCTCACCACAGACACAATAAACGCATGAGGTGATGGATATGATGAATACCCAAATTTGATAATTATGCAGCATATATATATATATATATCAGAACATCAAATTGTAACCCATAAATGTACAATAACAATGTGTCAATTTAAAAATACATAAATAACAAATAAACAATTATTGCTTTAGGGACACAATAAATAAAGGAGAGAGAGATAAACTGATTGAAGAAATTGACAGAGCCTCAGAAAACTATAGGACAATATACAATGTCTAAATTACTTGTAATTGGTATCTCAGAATGAGAAGAAAAGGAAATAAGCAAAATAATTACTTGAAAAAATGGCTTACATTTTCCAAATTTTAATTTAAAAATAAACTTAGAGATTAAAGAAGATCAGACAAGTCAAGCAGGATAAATACAATGAAAAATATCTCTAGGCACATCATAGTCAAATTACTTTGAAATGATAAGAAAATCATGAAAGCAAACAAAGAATAAATAGCACATTACATTAAAAAATATTGAATCTAATGACCACTGCCATCTCATATGAAACAATGTGGGCCAGATGTAATGTAAACTTACATCTATGTTGAAATCTAAACACAGGTGTTTATAGCAACTTTATTCATAATTGCCAAAACTTGGAAGCAATCGAAATGTCTTTCAGTAAGTGAATAGTTAAATAAACTATGGTACATACAGACAATGGAACATTATTCAGTGCTAAAAGTACATTTGCTATCGAACAAAGAAAAAATATAGAGGAATACTGAATTCATATTTCTCAGTCAAATAAGTTAATCTGAGAATTCTATATACTATGTGATTCCAGCTAAATGACAGTCTGAAAAAGGCTAAGGAGACAGTAAAATGATCAGTAGTTGCCAGGGAATTAGGGAGAGGGAGGGATTCTTAGGTAGAGCACTGAGGCTGTTGGGGCAGTGAAACATTTGTCATTCTACAGCTAAAGCCATTGAATGTACAACGCCAAGAGTGAACTCTAATGTAAGCTGGGTGTTGGGTGATGATATGTTAATGTAGTTTCACTGATTGTAATAAATGTATAATTCCGGTGGGGGATGTGCAAAATGAGGGGGGTAGTTGGTATGTGGGATCAGTGGTATATGGTAAAAAATAAATAAAAATATATACAAAATAGATATATTTTCAAATGAAAGAAAAATTAAAATCATAAGATCCCAGCACAGCTGGACTATTTAAAAAATATTCGGGATAAAACAAAATGATACCAAATGAGAATTCAGATCTTCTGGAAAGAAAAGAATGCATCACAAATCTTAAATATCTTGCTAAATATAAGAGAGTATGTTAACAGAGACATAGACCAATGGAACAGAATTGGGATTCCAGATATAATACCACACACATCTACAATTAGTTCATCTTTGATAAAGCTAACAAAATTATGTAATGGGGAAAGGACTTCTTATTCAATAAATGGTGCTGGGATAACTGGCTAGCCACATGTAGAAAATTGAAACTGGGCCCTCTTTTTACATCATATACAAAAATCAACTTAAGATGGATTAACCACTTAAATATGACACTCGAAACTGTAACAAACCTGCACGTTGGGCACATGTACCCTAAATCTTAAAGTATAATAATAATAAAATTTTTAAAAAACCTAGAAGATAACCTAGGAAATACAATTCTGGACATAGAAACTGCCAAAGATTTTATGATAAGGACACCAAAAGTAATTGCAACAAAAGCAAAAATTGACAAATAGGATCTAATTAAAGAGCTTCTGCACAGCAAAATAAACTTTTATATCAACAGAGTAAACAGACAACACACAGAACGGGAGACAACATTTGTGAACTATGCATCTGACAAAGGTCTAATATCCAGCATCTATAAGGAACTTACACAAATTTACGAGCATCAAATAAGCCCTTTAAAAGGTGGGGAAAAGACATGAATAGATGCTTCAAAAGAAGACATACATGTGGCTTATAAGCATATGGAATAAAAGCTCAGTATCACTAATCATTAGAAAAATGCAAATCAAAACCATAATGACATACTATATAACACCAGTCAGAATGGCTACTATCAAAATGTCAGAAAATAATAGATGTTGGAAAGGTTGCAGAGAAAAGGGAACACATATATACTGTTGGTGGCAGTATAAATTAGTACAACCATTGTGGAAAGCAGTGTGACAATTCTTCAAAGTGCTACAAACAAAACTACCATTCAATCTAGCAATCCCATTACTGAGTATATACCCAAAGAAATATAAATCATTCTACCATAAAGACACACGCACATGTATGTTCACTGCAGCAGTATTCACTTTAGCAAAGACATGGAACAACAACCTAAATGCTCATCAATGGTAGACTGGATAAAGAAACTGTGGTACATATGCACCATGGAATACTATGCAGCCATAAAAAAGTCAGATCATGTCCTTTGCAGAAAGATGGATCGAGCTGCATGTCATTATCCTCAGCAAATTAATGCAGGAACAGAAAAGCAAATACTGCATGTTCTGACTAATAAGTGGGGGCTAAATAATGAGAACACATGGACACAAAAAAGGGAACAATAGACACTTGGGCCTACTTGGGGGTGGAAGGTGGGAGGAGGGTGAAGATCAGGAAAAGTAACTATTGGGTACTAAATTTAGTACCCTAATGACAAAATAATCTGTAAACCAAACCACTGTGACATGAATTTTCCTTTAGAACAAACCTGCACATGTATCCCTGAAGCTAAAATAAAAGTTAAAAAAAGAGAGTATGTTTTCTCTTAATTTATTTTATTTATTTCTTTCTTTTTTTAAGAGGCAGGGTCTCACTTCATCACTCAGACTAGAGTGCAGTGGTGTGATCATAGCTCACTGCAGCCTCAAACTACCAGGCTCAAGCAATCCTCCTGCCTTAGCCTCACAAGTAGCTGGGACTACAGGTGCATTTTTTTTTTATACCAAAAAAAAAAAAAGCTTTAAACAAAAGGAATTTTTCTCATTGTAATCTTTCTATTTCAGATTTTGATATCCACCAGAAACAACATTTAATTTTTTTTTGTTATTTTTTTAACCAATCTCTTCACAAAATTCTGACTCATTTTACCAATTGTGGTATTGTGGTTCTAAAACTTAATAAAACTTCAAGTGAATCAAATATTTTAGGTAATGATTAGAAAATGCTGCAATTGACACAAAAGATTCCAACATATTTACAACTGCTCTTGGTGCAGCAGATCTTGTTATACCATTGGCTTTCTCTCAGTATATAAAATATCTAATTTTAGAATTCTGTGAAGTCATTGCAAGAAAGTAAATGTGTAGTTAATTTTTTAAAAAGATGAGGTCAGGCATGGTGGTTCACACCTGTAATCCCAATGCTTTGGTAAGCTAAGGCAGAAAAGTTGCTTCAAGCCAGGAGTTCAAGACAAGCCTTGTCAACAAGGAAAGACCCTGTGTCTACAAAAATGAAAAAAATATATAAATATGAAGCATACATGGGAATTCTTTTTTAAAGTTCTGTTTTACTTTTATTTAACGCATAATAATTCTGCATATTTATGGGAAATAGTTTGATGTCTTGAGATATATATATATCTATATATATCTCTATATATATAGATAGAAGATATCTCTATCTATCTAATCTATCTATCTATCTATCTATCTATCTATCTATCTATCTATCTATATAGTGTAATGATCAAATCAGGGTAATTAGTATAGGCATCACCTCAAAATGTGTCATTAATTTTTGGTGAGAACATTCAAAATTCTCTCCTAGCTATTTTGAAGTAAACAATATTGTTGGCTATCATCACCTTATTTTGCAATAGAACATCAGAACATTTTTTATATTTAACTCTAACTTTGTACCTGTTGGCCAACCTCTCCCCATCTTCTCTTTTGCCTATTTTTAATCAGATTATTTGTGGGTTTTTTGCTATTGACTTGTTTGAGTTCCTTATATATTCTGATATTAATCCTTTGTCAGATTCAGTTTGCAACTGTTGATTATTTCCTTAGATTTACAAAAGCTTTTTAGTTTGATGTAATCCATTTATGTATTTTTGCTTTTGTTGACTGTGCTTTGCAGGTCTCATTCAAAAAATTCTTGAGGAATCCAAGATGGTCAATTAGAAGTAGCTGGAACTCCATGAAGAGGAATGAAAAGGGGCGAGTGAATTCAGCACCTTCAACTGAAATATCCAGGTTCTCACATTGGAACTGATTAGGCAAACAACTCAACCCACGGAGAAAGAAGTAAAGCATGGGGCATGTGATGGCCCACCTGGGAGTAGCATGGAGCCAAAGGAATCTCCACCCACAGCCAAGGGAAACAATGAGTGATTGTGTGACCCCACCCAGGAAACCATACTTTTCCCATAGATCTTTGCAATCCATGGATCAGGAAATCCTCTCAGGAGCCCATGACACCATGGCCTTGGGTCTGATACACAGAGCTGTGTGGAGTCTCAGCAGAGCAGTCACTCAGGCACATACAGAGACCAAGGAGTTTTACATACTCTGGCTCTGAGATCCTCGGCAAGACAGGAAATCTGTCTGTAAATATCCCTAGGAAAGAGGCTAAATCCAGGGAGCCAAGCAGCATTATCCTGTGGGTGCCACTTCCATAGCACCTCACAAGCTAAGATCCACTGGCTTGGAATCCCAGCTAGCCAATGGCAGAGGGTTGGATTCCACCTGAGATGAGTCCAAGTTCCTATAGAATAGGGGCAGCCATCATCTCTGTGGTTTGGTTGACTCAGCTGCTCCGGCCTGCTGGGTTTGGAGAAAGCAGGTGGTATGGATGAGGATGGGTCCTGAACAACACAGCACACCTGCTCCATGAAAAAGCAGCCAGGCAGCTTCTTTGGGTGGTTCTCTGATCCAATTCCTCTTGACTGGTTAAGACCTCCCAATGGAGGTCTTCAGCCACCTCATACAGGTGTGTATTGGCTGGCAACAGGTCAGTACCCCCCTGGGATGGAGTTTCCAGAGGAAGGAGCTGCCAGCCATCTGTGCTCTTTTGCAGCCTTCACTGGTAAATACCTCCTGGTATAGGAGAAACTGACAAATGGGGTCTGGAGCAGACACCCAGCAAACCACAGCAGGGCTATGGTAGAGTGGCCTGACTGTTAAAAGAAAAATAAACAAATAGAAAACCATAACAAGAGCATCAACAAAAAGACCCCAAAGAAACCTCATTCAAAGGTCGGCAACCTCAAAGATCAAAGGTATATAAGGTCACAAAGATGAGAAAGGGTCAATGCAAAGACACTAAAAACTCAAAAAGCCAGAGTGCCTCTTCTCCATTAAATGACTGAAACACCTCTCCAGAAGGGCACAGAACTGGGCTGAGGCAGAGATGGCTGAACTGATAGAAGTAGGCTTCAGAATGTAGGTAATAATCAGATTCACTGAGCTAAAGGAGCATGTTTTAACCAAATGCAAAGAAGCTAAGAATCATGATACAACAAACAGGAGATGATAGCCAGAATAGCCAGTTTAGAAAGGAACATAATCAATCTTATGGAGCTGAAAAACCTAAGCACTTTACAATGCAATAACAAGTATCAATAGCAGAATAGACCAAGTGGAGGAAAGAATCCCAGAGCTTAAAGTCTGTCTTTCTGAAAAAAGACAGGCAAACAAAGAATGGAGGAAAAAGAACAAAAAGTAATGAACAAAACCTCTGAGAAATATGGGATTATGTAAAGAGACCAAAACTATGACTGACTGCAGTACCTGAAAAAGATGGGGAGAATAAAACCAAGTTGGAAAACATACTTCAGGATATCATCTAGACGAACTTCCCCAGCTTAGCAAGACAGGCCAAAATTCTCATTTAGGAAATGCAGAGAACCCTAGTAATATACTCCCTGAGAAGATGGGCCCTAAGACATATAATCATCAGATTCTTTAAGGTTGAAATGAAAGAAAAAATATTAAGGGCTGCCAGAGAGAAAGGCCAGGTCACCTACAAAGGGAAAGTCATCAGACTAACAGTGAATCTCTCAATGGAAACCCTACAAGCCAGATATTTCACATTCTTGAAGAAAAGAATTTCCAACCCAGAATTTTATATCCAGCCAAACTAAGCTTCATAAGTGAAGGAGAAATGAGATCCTTTTCAGACAAGCAAATGATGAAGGAATTCATCATAGCAGGCATGCCTTACAAGAACTCCTGATGGAAGCACTAAATATAGAAAGAAAAAATCATTATCAGCCACTACAAAAACATACTGAAGTATGCAGACCAGGGACACTATGAAGCAACTACACAAACAAGTCTGCAAAATACCCAGTTAGCATCATGATGGTAGGATCAAATTTACCCATAACAACACTAACCTTAATTGTAAATGAGCTAAATGCCCCAATTGAAAGACACAGAATGGCAAGCTGGATAAAGTCAAGACCCATCAGAATGCTGTCTGCAAGAGAACCATTTCACATGCAATGACACAAATAGGCTCAAAATAAACAGATGGAGGAAAATCTACCAAGCAAATGGAAAACAGGAAAAAAGCAGGGGTGGCAATCCTAGATTCTGAAAAAACAGACTTTAAACTAACAATGATCAAAAAAGACAAAGAGGGGCATACATAATGGTAAAGGTTTCAATTCAACAAGAAGAGCTAATTATCCTTACTGTATATGCACCCAAAACAAGAGCACCCAGATTCATAAAGCAAGTGCTTAGAGACCTACAAAAAACTTAGACTCCAACACAATAATAGTGGGAGACTTTAAGACCTCACTTAACGATATTAGGCAGATCAGTGAGACAAAAAATTAACAAAGATATTCAGGACCTGAACTAAGCTCTGGATCAAGCGGACCTGATAGATATCTACAGAACTCTACACTCAAAAACAACAGAATATACATTCTTCTCATCACCCCCTGGCACTTACTTAAAAATTGATTACATAATCAGAAGTAAAACATGCCTCAGCAAATACAAAAGAACTGAAATCATAAAAAACAGTCTCTCAAAACACAACACAACGAAATTAAAACTCAAGATTTAAAAATTCACTCAAAACCGCACAATGACATGGAAATTCAACAACCTGCTCCTAAATGACTCTGGAGTAAATTCTGAAATTAAGGCAGAAACTAAGGTCCTTGAAACTAATGTAAACACAGAGACAACATATAAGAATCTCTGGAATGCAGCTAAAGCAGTGTCAAGAGGGAAATTTATAGCCCTAAATGCTAACATCAAATAGCTGGAAATATCTCAAGTCGACAACCTAACATACCAACTAGAAGAACTAGAGAACCAAGAGCAAACAAATTCCAAAGCTAGCAGAAGACAAGAAATATCCAAGATCAAAGCTGAACCAAAGGAGATAGAGACATGAAAAACCCTTGGAAAAATAAATGAATCCAGAAGTTGTTTTTTTTTAAATAGTAATAACATGGATAGACCTCTAGCTAGACTAATAAAGAAGAAAAGAGAAGAATCAAGTAAATACAATCAGAAATAACCAAGGGAATATCACCACTGACCCCACAGAAATACAAACAACCTTCAGAGAATACTATAAATGCCTTTATGCCAATAAACCAGAAAATATAGAAGAAATGAATAAATTCCTGGACACATACACTTTCCCAAGACTGACCCAGTAAGAAACTGAATCTCTGAATAGACCAATAACAAGTTCTGAAATTGAGGCAGTAATAAATAAACTACCAGTCAATAGAAGCCCAGGACTAGACAGATTCATTGCTGAATTCTACCAGAGGTACAAAGAACAACAGGCACCATTTCTATTGAAACTCTTCCCAAAAAATTGAAAAGTAGGGACTCCTCCCTAACGTATTCTATAAAACCAGCACCATCTTGGTACCAAAACCTGACAGAGATATGCCAAGAAGGAAAACTTCCAGCCAATATCCTTGATGAACACTAATGCAAAAATCCTCAATACAATAATGGCAATCTAAATCCAGCAGCACATCAAAAAGCTTATCCACTATGATCAAGTTGGCTTCATCCCTGGGATGCAAGGTTGGTTCAACATATGCAAATCAATAAATGTAAATCATTACATAAACAGAACTAAAGACACAAACCACATGATTATTTCAATAAATGCAAAATAAGCCTTTGGTAAAATTCAACATCCCTTCATGTTAAAAACTCTCAATAAACTAGTTATTGAAGGAACAAACCTCAAAATAATAAGAGCCATTTATGACAAACTTCCAGCCAATGTCATAGTGAGTGGGCAAACCTGGAAGCATTCTGCTTGAAAACCAGCACAAGGCAAGAATGCCCTCTCTCACCACTCCTATTCAACACAGTATTGGAAGTTCTGGCTGGGACAATCAGACAAGAGAAATAAATAATGGGTATTCAAATAGGAAGACAGGATGTCAAATTATCTTTGTTTGCCAATGACATGATCCTATATCTGGAAAACCCCATCATCTAGTGCAAAAGCTGAGAAGCGACCTCACCAAAGTCTCAGGATATAAAATGAACACACAAAAATCACTAGCATTCCTATACACCAATAACAGGCAAGCAGAGAGGCAAATCATGAATGGACTCCCATTCACAATTGCTACAAGAAGAATAAAATACCTAGGAATACAGCAAAGAAGGGAAGTGAAGGCTCTCTTCAAGAAGAACTACAAAACAATGCTCAAAGAAATCAGAGGACATAAACAAATAAGGAAACATTCCATGCTTATGGATAGAAAGAATCAAAATCATGAAAATGGCTATACTGCCCAAAGTAATTTATAGATTCAATGCTATCCCCATTAAACTACCATAGACATTCTTCACAGAATTAGAAAAAACTATTTTAAAATTCATATGGAACCAAAAAAGAGCCTGAATAACCAAGACAATCCTAAGCAAAAAGAACAAAGACTCCAAATATATACAAAGTAAATAACCAAAACAGGTTATGGTACAAGAACAGACACATAGAACAATGAACAGAATAGACAAAATATCTGATCTTTTATAAACTTGAAAAAAACAAGCAATGGGGAAAAGAGTCCCTATTTAATAAATGGTGCTGGGAAAACTGGCTACCCATATGCAGAAAACTGAAACTGGACCCTTTCCTTACACCTTATAAAGAAAATTAACTCAAGATGGATTAAAGACTTAAATGTAAAACCCCAAACCATAAAATCCCTAGAAGAAAATCTAGGGAATACCATTCAGAACATAGGCATGGGCAAAGACTTCATGATGAAAACACCAAAAGCAATTGCAACAAAAGCAAAAATTGACAAATGGGATCTAATTAAACTAAAGAGCTTCTGTTCAGCAAAAGAAACTATCATCAGAGTGAAAAGATAACCTACAGAATGGGAGAAAATTTTTGCAATGGAGTCATTTGCTAAAGGTCTAATATCCAGATCTACAAGGAACTTAAATAAATTTACAAGAAAAAAACAAGAAACCTCATTAAAAAGTGGGCAAAGGACATGATCAGATACTTCTCAAAAGAAGACACTCATGTGGCCAACAAAGATATAATAAAAAGCTCAACATCATTGATCATTAGAGAAATGAAAATCAAAACCACAATGAGATATCATTTCACCCCAGTCAGAATGGTGATTGTTAAAAAGTCAAGAAACAACAGATGCTGGTGAGGTTGTGGAGAAACAGGAATGTTTTTACACTGTTAGTGGGAGTGTAAATTTGTTTATCCATTGTGGAAGACAGTGTGGTGATTTTTAAAAACCTAGAGACAGAAATACCATTTGACCCAGCAATCCCGTTACCAGGTATATGCCCAAAGGAATAGAAATTATTCTATTATAAAGATACATGCATGCACATACTGTATGGAACTATACATATTCATTGCAGCTCTATTCACAATAGCAAAGACATGGAATCGACCTAAATGTCCATCAATGATAGAATCGATAAAGAAAATGTGGTACATATACATCATAGAATAGTATGCAGCCATAAAATGAAACAAGATCATGTCCTATGCAGGGACATGGATCGAGTTGCAAGCCAGTACCCTCAGCAAATTAATGCAGGAACAGCAAACCAACCACTGCATGTTCTCACTTATAAGTGGGAGCTGAATGGTGAGAATACATGGACACATTATGGGGAACAACACACACACTGGGGCCTGTTGGAGGGTTGGTGGTGGGAGGAGAGAGAGCATCAGGAAGAATAGCTAATAGATGCTGGGCTTAATACCTAGGTGACTGGATGATCTGTGCAGCACACCACCATGGCACACATTTACCTATGTTGCAAACCTGCACATTCTGCACATGTGCCACTGAAGTTAAAATAAAAGTAGCAGAAAAAAAAATTATTGCCCAGACCTATGTCCAGAAACATTTCCCTTATGTTTTAGTCTAGTAGTTTTATCATTTCAAGGTCCTTGGTTGATGATACAATCTCATTACTTTTTTATGGTCTGATCAGTTTTCCATTTCTTTATGGTTCAATATTGGTAGGTTGCATGTGTTTAAAAACATTCATATTTATAGGTTATTCAATTTGTTGGTGTATAATTGTTTATAGTAGTCTCTTATTATCATTTGTATTTCTGTTATTCCAGTTGTAATGTCTCCTTTTAATTTATGATTGTATTTATTTGAATTTCTCTCTGTATTTTTAGTCTAGCTAAGGGTTTGTTGATTTTCCTTACCTCTTCAAAAAATAGTCTTAGTTTTGTTGATCTTTTCTATTGTTTTTCTATCTCTATCTCTTTTATTTCTTCTCTGACATTTATTACTTCCTATTTCTGCTAACTTTGGACTTGTTTGCTTTTGTTTGCTAATTCCCTGTACTGTAACATTAGGTCGTTTATTTGAGATATTTCTACTATTATTTTGATAGATGTTTATTGCTGTAAACTTCTCTCTTAAAACTGTTTTTGCTGTATCTCATAGTTTTTTATGTTGTGTTTTCAATTTTATTTCAAGAAACCTCTTAATATGATTTTTTTATTTCTTTCTTGACCCATTTATTTAATTTACATGTTATTTGTACATTTTTCAAAGTTCTACTTTTTATTCATTTCTAGTTCTATTCCATTGTGATCAGAAAACATACTTGATATAATTTTGATTTTTAACATTTGTTGAGACTTATTTTGCGTCCAAACATATGACTTATCCTAGAATATATTCCTTGTGTTTTTTAAAAGAATGTATATTCATTCACTGTGAGATGGGATGTTCTATAAATGTCAGTTAAGCCCATTAGGTGTAGAGTATGGTTTAACTCTCATGTTTCTTTGTTGATTTTCTGCTTGGATGATCTATCTGTGCAGTGCTGAAGGTGGGGTGTTGAAGTCCTTAACTATTATTGTATTGTAGTCCAACATTCCATTTAGATTTATTAATATTCACTTTATATATTTATGTGTTCTTATGTTGGATGCATATCTATCCATCATTATGTCCTTTTGCTTCATTGACCCTTTTACATTATATAATATCCCTTTGTCTCTTTTAGCCAGTTTTATTTTAGTTTACACTCTATTTTATGTAATATAAGTATAGTTCTGCTGGTTTTTGCATTGCACTTGCATGAGCTATATTTTTCCATGCCTTCACTTTCAATCTATGCATGTCCTTACAAGTGAAGTGAGTTCCTCTTAGGCAATATACAGTTGGGTCTTGTTTTTTGTTTTTTTTTTTAAATAAATTAATTCACTCTGTCTTTTTATTAAATAATTTAATACATTTACTTTCAAGTTAATTATTGACAGGCAATGGCCTACTATGGACATTTTGTTACTTATTTTTTAATTGTTCTGTAGATTATTTCTTCCTTTCTTTTTCTCCTACAGATTTCTTTTGTGGTTAACTAATCATCTCTGGTGGTATACTTTGATTCACTGATTTTCATTTTTAGTGCATCTATTGTGAGTTTTTGCTTTGTCATTACCATGAGCCTTACGAAAAATATTTTATAGTTATAACAAGTGACTTTAAGCTGATAAGAACTTAACGCTGATTGCAAAAAAATATATAAAACACAAAAGCAATTTAACTCCATTCTTTCCAATATTTTAAATTTTTCCTGTCACAATTTACATTTTTATATGGGATATCTTTTACTAAATTATATTAATTATTTTGATAGTTTTGTTTTAGTTTTATAATAATGATATAAGTTATTTATAGACCATATCTATAGTATTAAAGTAATGATCATGTTAGCATTATTTTTGTTTTTCAGTTTCAAGTACAATCTTAAAAGAAAATTAAAAATAATTTTATTTATAATAGCACTGAAAGAAACAAAACATAGAAATAAACTTTACCAACACGGCAAAAGATGTGTACACTGAAAACTACAAAATATTGCTGAAAGAAATTTTTAAAATAAAAATGGAAAGCTAAGGCAATTAAAACAGCATTATGTAATCATAAGGAAAGATATAAACCAACAGGATAGATTAGAGAGCCTAGATATAATTCCGCACATGATCAATTGATTTTCAACAAGGATTTCAAAATCATTTAATGGGGAAAGAACAATCTTTTAAAAAATGGTATGGAGACAGCTAAATACACATATACAAAAGAATGAAATTGGACTCAATCTTATACCATATAAAAAAAAAACTCAGTAAGTAAGTATCAGAGACTCAAACTTAAGTGTTAACACTCTAAGACTCTTAGAAAAAAATATAGAGGAAGACTCCATAACATTGTCTCCAGCAATGATTTATTAAATATGACACCAAACATACAGGCAACAAAATAAATGTAGATTAACTGGACTTCATTAAAATTAAAAATTTTATATTTTTTATTTTGTATGTAAATATCCAGTTTATCAAACACCATTTGTGAAGAGATTGTACTTTCCCAATTGAGTTGTCTTGGCATCCTTGCCAAAGATTATTTGACCATAAACATGAAGATTTACTTCTGAATTATTTGGTTTATTCCATTAGTCTATATGTCTGTACTTATACATATAACACACTTTTTAAGTTACCGTGGGTTTGTAATATCTTTTAAAATCAGGCAGTGTGTGATCTTCCAGTTCATTCATTTTTTTCAAAATTGTTTTGGCTGTTTAGAGTGCCTTGAGCTTCCATACGAATATTAGAAGGCTTTTACTTTCTATTTCAGTAAAAAAAGTGCTACTCACACTTTGATAGGGAGTGTATGGAATCTGTAGATTGCTTTGGATGGTATTTACATCCTAATAATAATTCTTCCAATCCATGAACATAAGATACCTTTCCATTTATTTGTGTCTTCATTATTTTCAAAAATGATTTCTAGTTTTCAGAGTGTGTCATTCACCTCCTACTATTTTATCATTTATTTCACATGCTATTTTAAATGCAACTGTTTTCTTAATTTCTTTTTCTGATTATTTATTGTTTATGTAGAAAAGACAAACCAAGATTCTTTAACACACCCAAAAAGATCACACAAGCTCACCAGCAATGGATCCAAACCAAGAAGAAATCCCTGATTTAACTGAAAAAGAATTCAGAAGGTTAGTTATTAAGCTAATCAGGGAGGCAGCAGAGGAAGGTGAAGCCCAATGTAAGGAGATCCAAAAAATTATACAAGAAGAGAAGGGACAAATATTCAATGAAATAGATAGCATAAATAAAAAAAATCAAAGCTTCAGGAAACAATGGACGCACTTACGGAAATGCAAAATGCTCTGGAAAGTCTCAGAAATAGAATCGAACGAGCAGAAGAAAGAACTTCAGAGCTCAAAGGCAAAGTTTTTAAATTAACCCAATCCAACAAAGAAAAAAAAAGAATAAGAAAATATGAACAAAGCCTCCAAAAAGTCTGGGATCATGTTAAACTACCAAACCTAAGAATAATTGGTATTCCTGAGGAGGAAGAGAAATCTAAAAGTTTGGAAAATATATTTTGGGGAATAATTGAGGAAAACTTCCCCAGCCTTGCTAGAGACCTAGACATCCAAACGCAGGAAGTTCAAAGAACACCTGGGAAATTCACCACAAAAAGAGCATCGCGTAGGCATATTGTCATCAGGTTATCTAAAGTTAAGACGAAGGTAAGAATATTAAGAACTGTGAGGCAAAAACACCAGGTAACCTATAAATGAAAACCTATCAGATTAACAGCAAATTCCTCAGCAGAAACCTTACAAGCTAGAAGGGATCAGGGCCCTATCTTCAGCCTTCTCAAACAAAACAATTATCAGCCAAGAATTCTGTATCCAGTAAACTAAACTTCATAAATGAAGGAAAGATACAGTCTTTTTCAGACAAACAAATGCTGAGAGAATTTGCCACTACCAAGCCAGCACTACAAGAACTGCTAAAAGGAACTCTAAATCTTGAAACAAATCCTGGAAACACATCAAAACAGAACCTCTTTAAAGCATAAATCTCACACGACCTATAAAACAAAAATACAGATTAAAAAAAAGGTATACAGGCAACAAATAGCATGATGAACGGAATGGTACCTCTCATCTCAATATTAACATTGAATGTAAGTGGCCTAAATACTCCCCTTAAAAGATACAGAATTGTAGAATGGATAAGAATTCACCAGCCAACTCTGTGGCCTTCAAGAAACACATCAAACACATAAGGACTCACACAAACTTAAGGTAAAGGGATGGAAAAAGATGTTCTATGCAAATGAACACCAAAAGAGAGCAGGAGTAGCTACTCTTATAGCATACAAAACAAACTTTAAAGCAGCAGCAGTTAAAAAAGACAAAGAGGGACATAATATAATGATAAAATGTCTTGTTTAACAAGAAAATATCACAATCCTAAATATGTATGCACTTAACACTGGAGCTCCCTAATTTATAAAACAATTGCTAATAGACTTAGGAAATGAGATAGACAGAAACACAATAATAGTGGGGGGACTTCAATACTCCACTGACAGCACTAGACAGATATCAAGACAGAAAGTCAATGAAGAAACAATGTATTTAATCTATACCCTGGAAAAAATGGATTTAACAGATATTTACAGAACATTTTACCCAGCAACTGCAGAATACACATTCTATTGATCAGCACATGAAATATTCTCCAAGATAGACCATAGGATAGACCACAAAATGAGCCTCAATACATTTAAGAAAGTTGAAATTATATCAAGCAGTGTCTCAGACCACAGAGGAATAAAACTGGAAATTAATGCCTAAAAGAACCTTCAAAATCAGATTTTTTTTTCATGTTGACTTTAGATCTTGTAACTTTGCAGAATTTGTTTAGTAGTTCTAAAAGCTGTGTGTGTGTATGTGTGTGTGTGTGTGTGTGTGTGTAATTTTTAGGGGTTTCTACATACAAGAACATGGGACCAGTGGATAGAGATAACTTTACTTCTTTTCAATTTTGATTTATTTCTATTTATGCCTAATTTCTCTGGCTAAAACTATCAATACTATGCTGAATAAAAGTGGCAAGAGCATGCATTCTTGTCTTGTTTCTAATCCTGTAGAAAAGCTTTCAGTCATTAATCATTAAATATAATGTTACTTGTGGGATTTTCATTATACTCTTAACCTCATAGAGATTGTTTCTTTCTATTCCCAATTTGATGAGTGTTTTTATCATGAAGGGTGTTAACCCTTCTCAAATGCCTTTTCTGCATCAACTGAGATGATAATGTAGATTTTGTTAGGCATTTGGCTAGGTGGTGTATTACACTGATTTATTTTTGTATGGTACACCATTATGAAATTTTGAGAGTAAATACCACTTAGTTATGATGTATAATCCTCTTAATGTGCTAAGGTTTGCTAGTATTTTGTTGAGGAATTTTGCATAAATATTCATCGGGGTATTGGACTGTAGTTTTCTGTTTTTTACAATGTTTTTGTCTGGATTTGGTATTAGGGTAATTCAGACCTCATGGAACAACCTTAGAAATGCTCTGTACTCTTCAAATTGTTGAATGCATTTTAGGATAATAGGTATCAATTCTTCTTTAAATCTACGGTAGAACTTTTCAGTGAAGCCATCTGGTGTCCCAGGGCTTTGTTTTGTAAAGTAGCTTTTGATTACTGAGATAATCTCCTTACTAGTTACCCATCTGTTCATTTTGTATTCTTCACGATTGCCTCTTAGTGGGTTGTGGGTTTCAAATAATTTATCCATTTTTTCTGAGCTACCCAATTTGTTGGCATACAATTGTTTATAATCATTTATAATGTCATTGCTTTCATTTCTGATTTTAGTTATTTGAGTCTTCTCTCTTTTCTTAGTTAATCTAGCTAAGAGTTTGTCATTTTTGTTATTTTCAAAAACTCGACTCTTTGTTTCATTGATTTTTTCTAGTTTTTTCTTTTCTCTATTTTATTTATCTCTGTTCTCATCTTTATTATGTCCTTCCTTCTGCTAACTTTAGGTTTCATTTGTCCTTTGTTTAGTTCCTTGAGGTGTAAAGTTAGGTTTTTAATATCAGATCTTTCTTGTTTTTAAAATTATGCATCTTTATATGGATATAAAAAATATAAACTTCACTTTTGTGACTGCTTTTATGTTTTTCCATAAACTTTGGTATGTTGTATTTAAGTTTTCATTACTCTTATTATATTTTCTAATTTATTTCGTAACTTTTTTTTTGAAGGGTTTTTTTAATTTTTATTTTATTATTATACTTTAGGTTTTAGGGATAACTTTTTCTTTGATGTATTAGTAGTTGAAGAGTGCATTGTTTACTTTCCAAATATGTATGTGGATTTTCCAGTCTGCCTTTTGCTGTTGATTTCTAGTTTCATTCCATTGCTATTGGAAAATATAACTTGTATAATTTCAATCTTTTTAAAATGTATTGAGACTTATTTTGTGGCCTAACATGTGGTCTATTCTGGAGAATATTCCATGTGTTCTACAAGATAATGTATATTCTGCTGTTGGATGGAGTCTGTATGTTTATTAGATTCTAATGGTCTATTGTTTTTGCTCAAGTCATCCATTTCCTTATTTATCTTGTCTCTGATTGTTCTGTCCATTATTAAAAGTGGGATATTGAATTTTTCTATTATTATTGTGTTGTTGTATATTTCTCCCTTCAGTTATATCAAGGTTTGTTTTATATATTATTGTGTTCTGCTGTTGGTTAATATACTTATAATTGTTCTGTGAGGGGATTTGACAAGTTTATGAAAAGAGGAATTAAAAGATAAAAACAAAATATATAACATTTATTTACAAACATAAGCTCCAAGTTCAAGACACTTTTGTAAGCAATGATATCAGCCATTTAGTACATCCCTAAAGAACTAAAGGTCTTGAGAATTTAACCTTATCTGTGAAGTCTTTTTTACAATGTTAACAGATGAAAAATAGGTACCCTTTATAGGTTTTTTTAAGGTTAGAAAGCAAAAAGAAGTCAGAAGGAGCCAAATCAGAACTGTAAAGTGGATATCTAATGATTTCCCATTGAAACTTTTACAAAATTACTCTTGTTTGATGAGAGAAATCAAAAGGAGCATTGTCATGGTGGAGAAGTATTCCCTTTGAAGCTCTCCTGGGTGTTTTTCTGCCAATGCTTTGGCTAACTTTCTCAAAACACTTTCATAATAAGCAGCCAAATTGTCATTTGGCCATCCCAAAAGTTCACAAGCAAAATGCCTTGAGCACCCCCAAAAAAACACTTACCATGATTATTGTTCTTGACTATTCCATTTTTGGCTTTGACTGGATCATTTCCAAAATTTGGTAGCCATTGTTTTCATTGTGCTTTGTCTTCAGGATCACACTGGTTATGCCATGTTTCATCTTCTGTAATACTTCTTCCAAGAAATGTTTCAAGATCTTGATTCCACTTGGTTAAAATTTTTATTAAAAGCTCTGCTCTTGTCTGCAACTGATTTGTGTTCAACAATTTTGGCATACGTCAAGTGAAAAGTTTGCTCAATTCGAACTAATCAAGTATGCTGTGGAACCACTGTAGTAAATTTTTCAGTCTAGTTTTTTTATTTTCAAATTTTATTTGTGTATCTGTGTCATTTGTTAGCTCATTAAGCATCTTAACACTTATTTTAAAGTTTTCCTCACATAGCTCATAAATCTATGCTTCTGTAGGGTCAGTTACTGATATTTTATACTAATTCTTAACAGTGCACCATGTTTTCCTGTTGCTTTGTATGCGTTTTGATTTGTTTTTGTATGCTTGCTTGTTTGTTTTGTTTTTGAGATGTGATTTGTGCAGGTAAAGACCTTCACTGATCAGCCTAGTTAGAAATCCTAGGACATCTCAAGTTGGATAAGACAGACATTAGTCCTTCAGGTAGACCTTCTACTAACCACAATGTGAGATACATAGTCAATTCTTTGTTTTTACCTGAGGGAGGATCTCTAGTATGGGAGGTTTACTACTGATTATTAAACGTAAAAGAAATAAAGAAAGGGGCATGGGTAAGCACACAAAATGCCACGAATATTTCTACCATTTTTGCTGGATATTTTTTAAAATTTCACTTTGATCAAGGTGCTGTAACTTCCCAAATGATCTTGAATTCTCACAAAAGTATGCTGGCCTGTATATTGTTGCAAACTCTGTCTGTCTGTAGGAGAATGTGCACTTAAATCTTCCTAGTGTAGTCTGCCTCTTGGTGATTTAACTCTCCTCTAGACTCTTGATCAACCTCCTGTTACCATCTTGTTTCTTTTTACTATTTATTCATTTATCAATTATTTATATAAGTCATATCCCACTCAACAATAGCTCTTTTACTAAGTACTGTAATGGTTTTATCATAGATTGCTGTATTAGTTTTCTAGGGCTACCATAATAAAATACAATAGATAAAGGGGCTTAGGTAAACAGAAATTTATTTTTTCACAGTTCTGGAGCATAGAAGTCCAAGATCCAGGTCTCAGCAGGTTTGTTTTTTTCTGTGGCCTCTCTTTGGCTTTTCAGATGTCTGCCTTCTCACTCATTCCTCACATGGTCTTTCCTCCTTGCACATGCATCACTCGTGTCTCTTTATGTGTAGAAATTCTATACTTGTAAATACACCAGTCAGATTAAATTAAAGCACCCCTATCATTTAACCTTAATTAACTCTTAAAAGGTCCTATATTCAAATCTAGTCACATTCTGAGGTTTTGGGAGTTGGGACTTTAACATATAAATTTGGGTGACACAAGTCAGCCAACAATATTTAATTGGTATTACTGACTGATTCAAAAATTTAAAGATTACATGATAAAATATATTTGAGTCATTTATAGAAAAAAGCATTTATTTAACCAAATAAATGTCTTTATTTATACATATTGTTCTTGTTTATGTAATAAAAGGACTTGCTATTACTTGAAATTTTCAATTTTCTATTTGTCTTAAATTCCAAATCTAAGACAATTTTAATAGAGAATATAAGGCATGATTTTTTTCGTTCAAAATATAGGAATGACTGAATGTTTAAAAATCCAAGCAATTCTATCATTTAAATGTATGAAGAGAATACGCTGTGCGGTTAGTGATATACTAATTGCTAATTACTTTTAAAAACCTTTAATTAATATATTATAAGTGTGTTTAAGCTAACATGATTCATTAATAGAAGAGTGCTACAGTAAAAACACTCCCTCATTAGCCATACAAGGCTCAGCCATAAAGTGAACTCTTGAAAATATCTAAGGTATGTTGGACTTAACAGCCTAAGTGATAAATAGTTCTGTATTATATTTGATTTCTGCAATTTTTTAACATAATTGTTCAGAAGAATTGGCTAGAATAATGTGAATGTAAAACAAAAATCCAAAGCCTCAGCCTCACTGATAATTTTTTTTACTTGTGAATATTTCTAAGCAAGTAGGTCATTCTACAATGGTAATCCTTTCTTTCCACAAAATGAATATGTTAAAATTTTTACTACACTTTAAAGGCAATATTTCACTTTAATGGCATTAAAAAAAGAAATACAAAATTCTCTCTTTTATCATTTTTTGAAGAGAGTAGGCCAAACTATCACTCTGAATTTTTAGAATACAGAATAAAGTCATCTTTTGTCCATTTTTAAAAGATTTAACAGTCCACTAGAATGTCAGCCATCTATTAGATTTATTAGGTGATTTGAGAAGATAGAATATTTCATGACATCTATGAGCTTATTTCAGTAAGTCAAAGAACATTAGAGTTGTATATCACAGTAATTAGTTTAACCTTACAATTAATCCTTCACAGATATTTATGAAATTAATATCATATGTCCTTATGTGATTATGTGTGTCTGAGGGAAACCTATAACTAGAAAAAGATTACAATACAATTGAAAGGCAACCATGTGAGCAAATATGGAATGATTATCCAGTAACGTACCTTTAGTATAAATGATGTAGTCAAGTGCTGAAAAGGAGACTAAGATAATAAATGAAGTAAGATGAGGGTTATCAACTTTCTTAGAAGTAGCAATACTGAAAGTTTCCAATAGTGATTTTGAAGACATAGAATTGTTACCACGTGCACTGGAAATTATAAATGTACTAAGTTGTTCAATGGATTTTCTTGGCTATAATGGCAAGACCTTATATATTGTAAGCATTAAGGTAAAGCTGAGTCCTCTGGCTGCTTAGCTGATAAAGTCAAACAGTAGAACATATATTAATAATCAGCCACAACTCAAAAATTTTTTGGTCATTTGAGGCACTGTAAACCTTCACCAAAGCAATTTCACCTCTCCCATCTTTAGTGTAAATATTTCTAACTATAATTAATTATAGATCACAGGTTTACTCTCACTGTAACATCCTTATTTTTTTCTCCATAGAGACTGACTGTAAATAACTACTTAATCTGTGAAGTATAGTATATAGTGGATACTGTAATCAAACCCATAAATGTGGCTGCTTTGAATAAATGTGCTTTACTGCATGATGAGAAAAGCAGTAGTACTACAAAATCTGAATTGTGAGCCCAGTTTCCACTGTGCTTTAATTATCAGGCAAAAAAAAAAAAACCCAAAAATCTTGCTTACTCAGCATGAAATAACGAAAAAAGTGGTAATAATTATACTAACATGATCCATGTAGATCTACTAGCTGGATATTTCAGAGGCCAACATTAGGTATGATTTTTAATCAAAATTGCCTTCTTTGGTTCTGTGAAATATTAACTAGCAAGAAAATTTATAACTCTATCTTTTAATGTGCACTATGCAGTCCTAATCTTAGATAACTACTTTTAGATTTTACTGAAACAATAAAATACTTTGCTTTGGGGTAAAAGGGAAAATAATATGATATCACTGAATATTAAAATTCCATCATATCATTAATTCTGGTCATTACTACACTTCTCTTATCAAGTGTAATTATCTCTTCAAACCAAATAACCTACATTTTTTTAAGTTAATTAATTTCCAAAGAAGTTTTTATTTCATAAAGATTAATTTTTAAGTATATTGGAATAGAGATTTTGCCTTTGCAACAAGGACCTAAATTCATACATTTTGTGATAATGACTCAGGTGCTTAAGCTAGAACATTATTTTTTACAATAGTATTTCAAATTGGTCCATAGCATCTTTGTAAAAAATTAATCCATTTGATCTTTAACTATAATTTCCATCCATTACATTTTAATATGATCTTAATAAAATGCTAGCCAGCTGTTGTATGATAGAAATTCATACATTAATATATTTTGCCTGAATTGTCAAACCTGTCCTAAATAACAATTCATTTAAATGATTTTCACTCCTTTGATTACGTTCTAAGAGAATATCATAAATCTAGTGAAATTCATCAAGAAAGTCAACATTTTAAATTGCAGATGTAGAACATTTATTAAGAGTCACACACTGTGATGAGAACTTTTAATGAGTTACCACAAAAAATCCTCATAACAACTCCATGAGATGTCTACTATTAATATCCTTATCCTCCAAATGATGAAGAGTGTATATTTGCTTCTTTTCTCTTTTTTCTCAACTTTTATTTTAGAATGAGGGTATACACATGCAAAGTTATTACAAAGGTATATTGAACAATGCTGAGGTTTAGACTACAAATAAATCCATCATCCAGGTAGTGAGCACAGTACCCAATAGACAGATTTTTTTCAACCTTTCCCCATGTTCCTTCTCCCACTTGTATTCCCCAGTGTCCATTGTTCCCATTTTTATAACCATGTGTATCCAATATTTAGGTACCACTTATAAGTGAGAACATGCAGTGTTTGGTTTTCTATTTCTGCATTAATGTGTTTAGAATAATAATTTACAACTGCTTCCATGTTGCTGCAAAAGACATGATTTCATTTTTTATGGCTGCATAGTATTCCATGGTATATATGTACCACAATTTCTTTATACAATCCACCATTGATGGGGGCATGGGTTAATTTTATGTCTTTATAATTTTGAATAGTGCTGTCCTGTACATACAGGTACCTGTAGGACACAGATTACATACTAGAAGAGAAAAGTCAAGAAAACTAGAGGCTAAAATAACACCTAGGACCTGTGTAGTGGCTCAAAATTTTTCCCACATGCAGAGAAAGTCCATAGAAAAGAGTGCTCAAAATCTCTCCCAAAAGGAGTTAACTTTATTTAAAGAGTGCAAAGAAATTCAAGCCTAAGATCACTCAAAAATAGCTTCTCTAAATGAGGAGTCAGATAGTTTATCAGCTGAAAAAGTGGAAAAGCCAACTAAGAGGATCTTTTCTTGTGTTGGAGCAAATCTCACAGGCTGGCTTCAAAAAGTACCTCTGACATTTTATAAACATATATCAAAACATTACATTCTACCCCATAAATATATGCAATTACTTGTGCATTTAACATTTAAAATTCAAAATTCAAAAAAAAATTGTTAAACCAATACAAACATTAGACATTGAACTTATTTAAAGAAAAACAAAGCAAAACAAAAAAAAACTATATCCCTACTTGAAGTTAATTGGTCTAGGCTATAAAGCAATTTATATTGTTGTGAATTGTTGAAAAAATCAGGAAACCAGTGAGGAATTCATGAAGACTCACAACTGGGTTTCATACAAAACGAGACAGATATATTAACAGAGATATAGAGGAAATATGCAGTCAAAAAGAGTGCTAATCAATGACTGCAATTAAAGGGAGATTGTGCATATGCTTAAGGCTGAGCCTCCTAAGGAGTGACACCAAATATGTTCAAGAAACTAAAAAAAAAAGATTTAAAAAGTAAAGGTAGATATAATGCCAATATCTCATCAAATGGAGAATATCAATACAGAAAAAAAAATTAAAAAAAGAACCAAACTCAAATTCTGGAATTGAAACGTACAATGACCAAACTAAGACATTCACCAGAGGAGTTAAATAGTTTATTAGAACTAGCAGAAGAAAGAGGTAGAGAACATTGTGATAAAACAACACAGATTATTCAATATAAATACAGGAAAACAGAATGTAGACAAATGTACCAAGTCTCAGAAAAATATGACACATCTTTATGTGCACTAACACAAATATAGTAAGAATACCAGTTGACAGGAGAGAAAGAATGGATAGAGATCCACACTCAGACCTAAAGAAAAAAATGCTGAAGAAAAAGAGAAAATATTGAAAGTGGAAAAATAAAATGACTCACTACATACAGGGGAACAACAGTAAGATTAAGAGCTGATTTCTCATCAGAAATAATGAAGAAAAGAAGACAATGGGATGACATGTTCAAAAAGTGAAAAAGAAAAAAAAAAACACTGTTAACCAAGAATCTTTCACCAGGAAAACCCATCTTTTAAAAATCAAGGTGAGGGGGGGTCTAGCCAAGATGGCTGAATAGGGACAGCTCCAGTCTACAGCTTCCAGCATGAGCGATGCAGAAGACGGGTGATTTCTGCATTTCCAACTGAGGTACCAGGTTCATCTCACTGGGGAGTGCCAGAGAGTGGGTGCAGGACAGTGGGTGCAGTGCACTGCACGTGAGCTGAAGAAGGGCGAGGCATCGCCTCACCAGGGAAGTGCAAAGGGTCAGGGAATTCCCTTTCCTAGTCAAAGAAAGGGGTGACAGATGGCACCTGGAAAATCGGGTCAACCCCAACCTTAAAACTGCACTTTTCCAACGGGCTTCACAAATGGCACACCAGGAGATTATATCCCACACCTGGCTTGGAGGGTCCTACGCCCACGGAGCCTCGCTCATTGCTAGCACAGCAGTCTGAGATCAAACTGCAAGGCAGTAGCCAGGCTGGCGGAGGGGCGCCCGCCATTGCTCAGGCCTGAGAAGGTAAACAAAGTGGACTGGAAGCTCAAACTGGGTGGAGCCCACTACAGCTCAAGAAGGCCTGCCTGCCTCTGTAGGCTCCACCTCTAGGGGAAGGGTACAGACAAACAAAAGACAGCAGTAACCTTTGCAGACTTAAATGTCCCTGTCTGACAGCTTTGAAGAGAGTAGTGGTTCTCCCAGCACGCAGCTTGAGATCTGAGAACGGGCAGACTGCCTCCTCAAGTGGGTCCCTGATCCCCCAGTAGCCTAACTGGGAGGAACCCCCAAGTAGGGGCGGACTGACACTTCACATGGCTGGGTACTCCTCTGAGACAAAACGTCCAGAGGAATGATCAGGCAGCAGCATTTGCGATTCACAAATATCTGCTGTTCTGCAGCCACCGCTGCTGATAGCCAGGCAAACAGGGTCTGGAGCGGACCTCCAGTAAACTCCAACAGACCTGCAGCTGAGGGTCCAGACTGTTAGAAGGAAAACTAACAAACAGAAAGGACATCCACACCAAAAATCCATCTGTACGTCACCATCATTAAAGACCAAAGGTAGATAAAACCACAAAGATGGGGAAAAAACAGAGCAGAAAAACTGGAAACTATAAAAATCAGAGCTCCTCTCCTCCTCCAAAGGAACGCAGCTCCTCACCAGCAACGGAACAAAGCTGGACGGAGAATGACTTAGATGAGTTGAGAGAGGAAGGCTTGAAAAGATCAAAGTACTCTGAGCTAAAGGAGGAAGTTCGAACCAATGGCAAAGAAGTTAAAAACTTTGAAAAAAAATTAGACAAATGGATAACTAGAATAACGAATGCAGAGAAGTCCTTAAAGGACCTGATGGAGCTGAAAACCACGGCACGAGAACTACGTGACGAATGCACAAGCCTCAGTAACCGATGCGATCAACCGAAAGAAAGGGTATCAGCGATGCAAGACGAAATGAATGAAATGAAGCATGAAGAGAAGTTTAGAGAAAAAAGAATAAAAAGAAACAAACAAAGCCTCCAAGAAATATGGGACTATGTGAAAAGACCAAATCTACGTCTCATTGGTGTACCTGAAAGTGACGGGGAGAATGGAACCAAGTTGGAAAACACTCTGCAAGATATTATCCAGGAGAACTTCCCGAATCTAGCAAGGCAGGCCGACATTCAGATTCAGGAAATATGGAGAAGGCCACAAAGATACTCCTCGAGAAGAGCAAATCCAAGACACATAATTGTCAGATTCACCAAAGTTGAAATGAAGGAAAAAAATGTTAAGGGTGGCCAGAGAGAAAGGTCGGGTTACCCACAAAGGGAAGCCCATCAGGCTAACAGCTGATCTCTCGGCAGAAACTCCACAAGCCAGAAGAGAGTGGAGGCCGATATTCAACATTCTTAAAGAAAAGAATTTTCAACCCAGAATTTCATATCCGGCCAAACTAAGCTTCATAAGTGAAGGAGAAATAAAATACTTTACAGACAAGCAAATGCTGAGAGATTTTGTCACCACCAGGCCTGCCCTAAAAGAGCTCCTGAAGGAAGCACTAAAAATGGAAAGGAACAACCGGTACCAGCCACTGCAAAAACATGCCAAATCATAAAGACCATCGAGGCTAGCAAGAAACAGCATCAACTAACGAGCAAAATAACCAACTAACATCATAATGACAGAATCAAATTCACACATAACAATACTAACCTTAAATGTAAATGGGCTAAATGCTCCAATTAAAAGGCACAGACTGGCAAATTGGATAAAGAGTCAAGACCCATCAGTGTGCTGTATTCAGGAAACCCATCTCACGTGCAGAGACACACATAGGCTCAAAATAAAGGGATGGAGGAAGATCTACCAAGCAAATGGAAAACAAAAAAAGGGCGGGGTTGCAATCCTACTCTCGGATATAACACATTTTAAACCAACAAAGATCAAAAGAGACAAAGCAGGCCATTACATAATGGTAAAGGGATCAATTCAACAAGAAGAGCTAACTATCCTAAATATATATGCACCCAATACAGGAGCACCCAGATTCATAAAGCAAGTCCTGAGTGACCTACAAAGAGACTTAGACTCCCACACAATAATAATGGGAGATTTTAACACCCCACTGTCAACATTAGACAGATCCGTGAGACAGAAAGTTAAAAAGCATATCCAGGAATTGAATTCAGCTCTGCACCAAGCAGACCTAATACACATCTACAGAACTCTCCACCCCAAATCAACAGAATGTACCTTCTTCTCAGCACCATGTCGCACTTATTCCAAAATTGACCACATAGTTGGAAGCAAAGCACTCCTCAGCAAATGTAAAAGAACAGAAATTATAACAAACTGTCTTTCAGACCACAGTGCAATCAAACTAGAACTCAGGATTAAGAAACTCATTCAAAACTGCTCAACTACATGGAAACTGAACAACCTGTTCCTGAATGACTACTGGATACATCAAGAAATGAAGGCAGAAATAAAGACGTTCTTTGAAACCACTGAGAAAAAGACACAACATACCAGAATCTCTGGGACACATTCAAAGCAGTGTGTAGAGGGAAATTTATAGCACTAAATGCCCACAAGAGAAAGCAGGAAAGATCTAAAATTGACACCCTAACATCACAATTAAAAGAACTAGAGAAGCAAGAGCAAACACATTCAAAAGCTAGCAGAATGCAAGAAATAACTAAGAACAGAGCAGAAGTGAAGGAGATAGAGACACAAAAAACCCATCAAAAAATCAATGAATCCAGGAGCCGGTTTTTTGAAAAGACCAACAAAATTGATACACTGCTAGCTAGACTAATAAAGAAGAAAAGAGACAAGTATCAAACAGAAGCAGTAAAAAATGATAAAGAGGATATCATCACCAATCCCACAGAAATACAAACTACCATCAGAGAATAGTGTAAACACCTCTATGCAAATAAACTAGAAAATCTAGAAGAAATGGATAAATTCCTGGACACATACACCCTCCCAAGACTAAATCAGGAAAAAGTTGAATCTCTGAATAGCCCAATAATAGGCTCTGAAATTGAGGCAATAATTAATACCCTACCAACCAAAAAAAGCCCAGGACCACACAGATTCACAGCCGAATTCTACCAGAGGTACAAATAGGAGCTGGTACCATTCCTTATGAAACTATTCCAATCAATAGAAAAAGAAGGAGTCCTCCCTAACTCATTTTATGAGGCCAGCATCATCCTGATACCAAAGCCTGGCAGAGACACAACAAAAAAGAGAATTTTAGACCGATATCCCTGATGAACATCGATGCAAAAATCCTCAATAAAATACTGGCAAACCGAATCCAGCAGCACATCAAAAAGCTTATCCACCACGATCAACTGGGCTTCATCCCTGGGATGCAAGGCTGGTTCAACATATGCAAATCAATAAATGTA
>NW_026652282.1:108732584-108734201 GCF_009828535.3 Hylobates moloch
AACAAAGGAATGGAAAACAAAACATTGTATGTTCTCACTCAAGTGAGAACTACGCTGTGAAGACACAAAGGCTTAAGAATGATACTATTGGCTTTGGTGACTCAAGAAAAAGGCTGGGGGTGGAGTGAGGGATAAAAGACTATACATTGGATAGAGTGTACATTGTTCAGGTGATGGGTGCAAGAAAATCTCACAAATCACCACTATAGAACTTATTCAGGTAAATATATATATATATATATACATATATATAGAACTGTTAATAACCTAGAGAAAATGAAAATGACAAATCAATATCTGCTATCAATAGAAAGACAAAAGTCATTAACAAAATACTAGTATACTCAAGCCAGAAATATATAAAAAGGATTATACACCATGAACAAGTAAGATTTATTTTAAATTTAAATGTCTTTTTAAAGTTCCAAAATTATTAATGTAATGCACCATATCAACAAAGTATCAAAACAACATGTCATATCAATAGACTCAGAATACACATTTTACAAATCTCAACAATACTTAGTGATAAAAAAAAATTCTCAACAAACTAGTAATAGAAGGTAATTTCTTTAACCTGATAAAACTCCTTATTAAAAGTCTGCAACAAAAATCATACTTAGTGATAAGAGATTGAATGCCATCCCTCTAAAATCAGAAGTAAGGCAAGATTGTCCATTCTTTCCACCTCTATTCAACATTTCACTGGAGGTTCTGTAGGGCAGTTAGATGAGCAAATAAAATAAAGGGCATCCAGATTGGAAAGAAAGAATTTAAAGTGTTTCTATTTGCAGATGACATTATCTTACGTAAAGGGAATTCTAAGTAATCTACTAAAAATTATTAGAACTAATAAACAACTTTATCAAGTTTGATGGATATGAGATTTATAGCAAGGAATAATAGAAAATGAAATTAAGAAAACAATTCTTTAATACTAGAATGAAAAATAAAATACCTAGGAGTAAATGTAATAAAAGTGCAAAACTTATTCTGTGAAAACTACAAAAAATAAATTAAGAAAGATCTAAATAAATGGAAATAACTCAAGTTAATGTGAGAAACTTAATGCTATTAAAATGGTAACATTTCCCCAAATTATCTTCAGATTCAATGCAACCCATATCACAATTCTTACCACATTATTTTCAGAAATTTACAATCTGATCATAAAATTCATATGGAAGTGCAAGGAACATAAGGTAGCAAAAGCAATATTGATAAAAAGCAGAACAAATTTTGAGGACTCACACGTTGTGATTTCAAAACTTACAACAAAGCTACATTAATCAAAAGAGTGTGGTACCTTCATAAGTAAAGAGACATAGATCAATGGAATAGAATGAAATAACCAGAAATGAAGACTCATGTTCATGAGGAATTGATTTTGAACATGAGTGAAAATTCAATGCAGAAAGAATTATCTTTTCAACCAAAGCTGCTGGTACAACTGGTTATCCATATGCAAAATAAAGAACTGGGACTCATACTTCAAACCATACACAAAAATTTACTAAAAATGGATGAAACATGTAAATATAAGGTCTAAAGCTATACAACTCTAGGATAAAAACATAGATGTAAATCTTCCAGATCTTCAACTATGCATTTCTGACA
>NW_026652282.1:108734211-108806261 GCF_009828535.3 Hylobates moloch
AAACATGTAAATATAAGGTCTAAAGCTATACAACTCTAGGATAAAAACATAGATGTAAATCTTCCAGATCTTCAACTATGCATTTCTGACATATGACAAAAGCACAAGTAACAAAAGAAAATGTAGATACATATGACATCATCAAAATTAAATTTTTTATGCTTCAGAGTCCACTATTAAGAAAATGAAAAGATAATCCAAAAGTGGGAGAAAAATTTTGCAGATCATAAAACTGAAAAGGTAATTAACAGATATTTCTCTAAAGAAAATATACAAATGGCCAGTAAGCACATAAATCACGTTCAACAATGTGGCACATACACACCATGGAATACTATGCAACCATAAAAAAGGTTGAGTTCATGTCCTTTGCAGGGACATGGATGAAGCTGGAAACCACAATTCTCAGCAAACTAACACAAGAACAGAAAACCAAACACCACATGCTCTCACTCATAAGTGGAGTTGAACAATGAGAACACATGGACACAGAGAGGGGAACATCACACAGTGGGGCCTGTTGGGGAGTGGGGGGCTGGGGGAGCGATAGCATTAGGAGAAATACCTAATGTAGATGATGGGTTGATAGGTGCAGCAAACTACCATGGCACATGTATACCTATGTAACAAACCTGCATGTTCTGCCCATGTACCCCAGAACTTAAAGTATAATAATAAAAAAAAAGATTAAAATATAAGACTTCAAGTTATAAAACTTCAAGAAGAAAACCTAGGAAATACTCTTTTCAACATTGACCTTGGCAAATAATTTTTGTCTAAGTCCTTAGAAGCCATTGCAACAATAAACAAAAATTGGCAATTGAGACCTAAAGAAATGAAAGAGCTTCTGCGCAGCAAAAGAAACCATCAACAGAGTAAACAGACAGCCTACAGAATGGGTTGCAAAATATTCTCAATCTATGCATCTGACAATGGTCTAATATCCAGAATCTATAAATAACAAATCAACAAGCAAGAACCAAATAACTCCATTAAAAATGGGCAAAGGACATGAACAGATACTTCTCAAAAGAAGACATACAAACAGCCAACAAATATATGAAAAAATGTTCATTATCACTAATCATCAGAGAAATGCAAATCAAAACCACAATGAGATGCTATCTCACACCAGTTAGAATGGCTGCTATTAAAAAGTAAAAAACAATAGATGCTGGTGAGGCTGTGGAGAAAAGAGAGTGCTTATACACTGTTGATGAGAATGTAAACTAGTTCAGCCACTGGGGAAAGCAGTTTGGATATTTCTCAAAGAAACTAAAATAGAGCTATCACTTGACCCAGCAGTCCCATTATTGGGTATCTACCCATAGGAAAATAGATCATTATACCAAAAAGACACCTGCACCTGTATGTTCATCGCAGTATTATTCACAATAGCAGAGACATGGAAACAATGTAGGTGCCCATCGGTGGTAGATTGGATAAAGAAAATGTGGTGCATATACACCATGGAATACTATACAGCCATAAAAAGAATGAAACTTGTCCTTTGCAGCAACATGGATGGAGCTGGAAGCTGTAATCCTAAACGAATTCACGCTGGAACAGAAAACCAAATACCCATGTCCTCACTTATAAGTGAAAGCTAAACATTGAGCATACATGGACATAAATATGGGGACAACAGACACTGTGGACTACTAGAGGGAGGACAGAAGGAGCAGGATATGGGTTGAAAAACTAACTATAGGGTACTATGCTCACTAACTGGGTGCAATATGCCCATGTAACAAATTGGCACATGTACCCCTGTATCTAAAATAATAGTTGATTTTTTTAAAAAAGAATATACACAATCTCATATATAAAAAAATCCATAATTGGCTATCAGGAAAATGCACATCAAAACCACAATGGAATGCAACCTCACACCTACTAAGGTGGATTTAATCAAAACACAGATAACATATATTGATAACAATATGGTGAAATTTCTGGCAGGAATGTAGATAATAAAGCCACTTTGAAAAAGATCTGGCATTTCCTAAAAATATTGAACAAAATTTCCATATGACCCAGCAATTCGATATGACTTGCAATTCCATATGACTGTCATATTCGATATGACAGCAGTTCCATATGACCCAGCAATTCGACCCAACAGAAATGGAAAACATGCATCCAAACAAAAATTGTCCATGAATGCCTGCAGCATTATTCATAACAAAGAGGAAACACCCTAAATGTCCGTCAACTAATAAATGGATGAACAAATTGTGGTATATCTACATCATGTTGGATATACAGGCATTAAAAGGAATAAAATATAGATACATGCTACAGCATAGATGAACTTCGAAAATATTATACTAAGTGAAAGAAGACAGTCACAAATTACCACGTATTGTATAATTCCATTTATACAACATGTCCAAAGTAGGCAACCTTATAAGACAAACAGTAGATTAATATTTGGCCAGGTGTTGAGAGAATAGGGGAATGAAGTCAAAGGCTAAGGGGTGGGGAATTTCTTTTTTGGGTGATTAAAATGTGCTAAAATCAATTGTAATGGTTGTTCAACTCCATGAATATACTAAGAGCCAATGAATTGTGTACTTTACATATGTGAATTTTTATGGCATATGAATTTTTTTTTAAAGAAAATGCTGTTTTCCACTCTTTTTATTACTAATATTAAAAATGTTACAAAGAAGAGAAACTCATTCTCAGTTCTCCAACAGCTCTCATCCCCCTCTCTTGTCCATACAACTCCTGGCCCATTTCCTCAGAGCCAGTTCAATACTGAGCCTGTTCATTGGCATTTTCACAGAAAACTGTCAGTGCCAGGGATGTAGGGGAGGAGGGTTGGAAGACGGTAACGGTACTGTCCCAGTTTCCACCCAAAGATAGGCCTGGTGGAGTTTCACAGAATTCAAATGAAAGGGCTGGTGACCTCACTATGACATAATTTAACTAAAATGGGCTGAAGAAGAGATAGGTAGGTTAAAGCCATCAGAGGTTTCAAAAGACATTTTACAGGCCTGTGTCAGACCTAGAATAACCAACACCAAGAGAAGAATGAGGAGAACCAGGGAGACAGTCTTATGGAAAGTTCATAATTCTCCCATGTTGGGAGGTGGAAAAGTCTAGAGTGTACCAAGTACCTCACTCATTTTGGCAGAAAAACTTATTCTAGTGTTGGGAAGTCACAAAAATACCACAGACACTGAGAAAAGCTGCAAAGGCATGAACAGTTTCACAAAGTACAGTGATCACAGACCATAGTGGTGGGGATCATACCACTGACAGAGAAACTATGAAATCCAAAAGTAGCATGTGCATTTTTAATAAATGTTTTTAAAAAATCTGCTCCCTGTAAAAGTGTCTTGTGGTTCTCATCATAATATTCTTATCCTAACTAAAAGGGCTTCCAAACTTTATTACAAATCATTGTACAGAAGACAAGTTAATTATAGTGAAGTAGAATAGAGAATAAACAAATAAATATTTGACACCATTCTGATTAGTGTGAATATTTACATTAACTTCCATGAAGCAGAATACAATACCAGCTTTTTGTAGTCGGTGGCCAGATCATTTTGTTATGACCCAAGCCTCTTCCTTTTCCTGACTTCTGTTGTTTTAGTCTGTAAAACAGTTTGACTATACCTCTATGCTTTCATGCATTAATCATATATGGTATTTGCTCTGTGTCTGTTTCCTTTTCTCGATGTCATCAGCATATCGTCTTGCCTGGGGGATTAGTTATCGCTGAAGTATAATTTTTGTTCCATTTTAATAATATCCTTAGTAGCCATGCATTCTGCATTCATCATGCAGTAACACACAAGTTTCTTATAAATTGGAATTTAAATGGATTCCAGCACACTTCACTATTTTTAAAGCAAGTCTTACAGCTCACAGCTAGGTTTTTAGAGGATTACTTTTAGATACATCTTTAAATAAAATCAAAACCAAAATTGTTGCATCTGTGAGATATATATATATGTAAGACACTCAAAAAAGGTGTTTCCTTTTTGTCTGCTTTTGAGAAGGAACAAGAAAGCATTTACAAATGACTGCCAAAATTTTAACTTCCATAAAACCCTTAATTAATATCACACTGATGTTCTCCTGATCTAACCATTGTGAAAAAATTTTCCCTATTGGCAGATTATACTTTCTACCTGTAGATCTCTACAGATATAACATCAGAGCCAAACCTTTATTTAACCCCAAACCTTTAACAAATAAAACTGTTAAATAACCCTAGCAGTCAGTCAAAAGTGAAAACCATTAAAATGTTTATATTTATGTAAACATAAAAGATAGAACGCTTACTTCCATTATAAAAATAGCTTGCAAGAATGAAGGATACCAAGGATTCAAATTAAAATCTATTTACTGATATGGTTGTCGATACAATCAAAGTGGAATTGTCATGAAACATAATACCCTTAAGGAGCTCCTGACTTCTGTCCATGGTTTATGGTTACTGTCCATAAACAGCAACAGTTTATTCTTACAAGGATAAATTCAAAAACAAAGACAAAACAAATCAACTTCAAAGAGTCAAATTTAAATCTAACTACCTTAAAATAATTTCTAACATGCGTTATTGTCCATTTTTGAAGATCTGTTGCCTTGACTTCCAAGCTTTTCAATGTACAACATAATATGGTTGTACTAGCTACATGTTATGGTTACTAGCTACAATGGTTACTAGCTACAATGGTATAAAAGTCTTGTAATAATGGAATTACATGATGCTAATTAGTTTGGAACCCCACTGTACTGGTTGGTCAAATAATGTTGAGATTCTAGAAAAAAAAAAGAGGGGATCTAGAGGATGATCTAAGGCCTAATGGGAAATAATTCTTACAATTATTATTTATATTTATATTATTTATATTAATTATCCAATACTTGCAATATTCAGCAAACATATATTTAATATTTTACTTAAAATTAAGAATAGAATCTAAGATCATAATGCATTTCTTACTGTAAATTAGTCAATAAAACATAAATGTTCCTTTAATTAAATATGGATATAAGTTCAAATTTTCATAAGGAAAATCTAGTGACACAATAGGAGCAAATAATAAACAGCATAATTATTTTATATTTTAGCTGAATTCATCTAAGCTTCCGAATTAATTCCAGGGACCCATTATATTATATTTAAATCTTACGCTGATTAGAAAAAGACCAGATATTAACCCCTCATTACATAAATTGCTTGCAAATGTTTTCCTCTATTATTAAGAGTTAATATACAAAATATATAAGAGCTTCCTACAACAAACAAAATAACCTGATTAAAAATGGGAAAAGGACTTGAATAAACGTTTCCACAAAGAAGACATGCCAATGGTCACTAGGTATACAAAAAATGTGCTCAACATCATTAATCATTAGGGAAATGCAGATCGAAGCCACAGTGAGATATCACCTCACAGCAGTTAATATGTCTATTATTTTAAAAAGGAAATAAAACAAGTGCTGGAGAGGATGTGGAGAGATTTGAAATCTTATACACTGTTGGTGAGAATGTACAATGGAAAACAGTATGATGGTTCCTCAAGAAACTAAAAATAGAACTAACATATGATTCAGCAATCCAACTTCTGCATATATATTCAAAAAATTAAAATTAGGATCTCAAAGAGATATCTGTACTCCATATTCATTGCAGCATTATTCACAATAGACAAAATATAAAAACAACCCAAATATTAACTGCCAGATGAATGGATAAAGAAAATGCAGTATATACATAAAAGGTAATATTATTTGGCCTTAAAAATTAAGGTAACTCTGCTATTAGAAAAAACATGAATACATCTGAAGGACATTATGCTAAATGAAATAAGCCAGTCACTAAAGGACAAATATTTCATAATTCAACTCCTATGAGGTATCTTAAATAGTCAGACTCCTAGAATAGTGATTGCCACGGACTGGGGTGAGGAGGAAATGGGGAATTGTCGCTCAATGCCTACAAAGTTTCAGTTATGCAAGAGGAATATTAATTGAACACTTTATTAAGTTATGTCTTCACCATTCAAAAATAATATGAAGATTAATAACATAATAGTGATTAAAATGTTTACCCAATTATTAATTCCTTCATTGATTAACATTCAGGTAGCGAGGCACAAATATTTATCGAGAGCCTACAATATGATAGGTGCTATATTAGATGCTAGAGTTACAAAGATAAAGATGATGAATAAGAATCTTAACTTTTGGGGAACTTTTAATTTAATGGGGCACAGAGATTAATACGAAAGCACAATAGAGTATAAGTGATGAATGAAATATAAAGTATATTTGAAGTATTGAATTGATTCACCAGAGCTAGTTTCTGGGGCTTCCTAAAAAAATGAATCTTCTAGATTTAATCCTGAAGGAAGAAGGTATGAAGAGTGAAAACAATGTATATAAAAGACCAAAGAGGGGAAAATATGGTCAATATTTAGTAGCAAATATGTTCTGAATGGCTGGAGATTACAGAATGGGCATCAAACAATTCTCAATATTTGTGTTCATTTTAAGTTACTGATATCATGTGGATTCACTGACGCTAATAATGATGGGGGCAATTATGAGTTATATTTTTATGCAAATGTCATATTTTAAAGAGTTGAATTAGAAGAATCAGGTAGGCTATTCAGTAATACAATCAGTTCATCAAAGTGTATTATTTATAAAACCTAGAAATTATAGACTAGGTAAAAGTTTAAAGCATTCTTACTAAATGCACCAAGCTATTCAGGATGCCTTAAAAGTTATTGCGTCTTCGTACATATTAATACAATTAAGTTATTAACTCTTCCCAAAATTAAGTTGGTAATTTAGTCAGAAATATTCAGTCTTGAAGGTAAGAAATTACTTGAAGTAACTTTATAACCTAAAAAATCTTCACAAAACTAGTTGTTTAGAGCAAAGATAATCTGAAGACTCCTACCATACAAAAGCAAAACATGAGTATAATACAATTACCTGCTTATTGCTAATGTGTTTTCTGAGTAAAAAGTTTTTGCGCCTTTACCTCTACTCATAAGATAATTATCCAATTGTAGACAAAAAATGTCTGCCAATAATATTTTTTAGTGTCTGAATGGCTGACTGAAGAAAAACAGTATCTTTTCAAAAGAATTGGACACAACAGAACCAGGTTGGTATCTGCCTAAATACTAAATGAAAAAATGAAAATGATCCTCTTAAATTGATTTTGCTATCTGAAATTGTCAGCATTACAATTACACCTCCAGATTCAGCTATTCCCCCCAGAAAGTACCTGTTACGGCACACAAGATACCAGGGAGGGATAATTTACTAATGCAACAATTAGCTGTCAGATTTTTTTTCCAGCTCTGAATTGTTTTATTTTTTTATCCTCTCATTTGAATATAATTATATTAAGAAATCTGTGACTAAGATTTCTAAATGGCAAAGCTGGGGCACCTCTCTCTCTCTCTCTGTATGTGTGTATGATTATATAAACATCTATTAAAGCTGATGGTTAAAGAGACAATTTGAAAAAAGGTCAGATATACATCCAGCTGTTGCCAGTAAAGGCATCTATTAAGAATGTTTTTATAACTACAAAGGTTTGTGAAATCTTTTAATGTTTCTCAAATAACAAATTACAGTTATTATATCATTATTCAAAGTGATTACTTGTACTTATTAAGTGGGAACATAAATACTAAGAGAAATGATGTTTAGCAACATATATAGGAGTACTTTTGAAATCTCCATATAAAAGTATTTGTTATTTTTTGAAATGATTTGGGAAAGTACCTTAAAACCATAGTAATATAATTTGCAAATGATCCTTTGCTATAAGGGCCAGACAATATTGGCTAACACCTAGTTATTACTATGTGCCGGATATTGGATATATCTAATATGACAATATTTAATATAAATAGAAAAAAAACAAGCACACAAATCATATCTGGAGAAATGTGGCTTAATGACACATTTTTATGTAAGAATATATTTTTATATATGCATATATATATGCCAATTATTCTTTTTTTAAAAAATTAATTTATTTTAAGTTCTGGGACACATGTGTAGGATGTGCAGGTTTGTTACATAGGTAAACGTGTGCCATCGTGGTTTCCTGCACCTATCAACCCATCAAAACTGTCTTCCAGTACAATTGGAGTCAATAGAATAACCTAGTTTCCAAAAAGCTTATGTAGTATTAGCCTCTAGTGATGAAGTTAAAGAAGTGATAACACCACCCATTTTACCCGGGCAGGTCATACTTATTTATTAGGGCAGGTACCAAGCCTCATTAGATATTTTATTCTTTGAACATAATACAGTGTTTAGCAAATCAGAGATGCCCAATAACTTACAAGTAAATTGTTGAGAAAAGATTATTTGATATGAGAAATTATAAAAGAAAATACAGAGACAATTTAGTGAGAAAAGGCAGGGAAATAGGCCTATTCATGGTGACAAATAAATTTATTTGTATTCCAATATGCATTATTTTTTTTCTGAGAAATACAAATACCACTTTTATCTGGACACATAACATCTCAAAATAAAGACGGTATTTCTGTGCCTCCCTTACAGGCAAGCAGGCACATGAATAGATTTTTGAAAATGTGATTGATCAGAATTGTATTCATAACTTCTGGAAATTTTCACAAAAGTACAGGGGTGACCTTCTCTTTTTATTTTTACAGATGGTTGGTACAGATGGCTTTATACTGACCTGGTAAACGAAGCTGGAATGGCCACTTTTCACCCCAAAGTAGAATCCATGTCCTGGAATTGCACTAAAACCATCTAGAAGGAGCCTTTATACCTATAAATCAAAGAATTGCTGTACTAGCCCTAAATGGATATCTCTGGATTTTGTTTATATGAGACAAAGTTATTTTATCTTATTTGAAATAAGATTTGTTTGGGTTTTCTGTTACAAGAGCTGAATTATATCAAGGCAGATTTCCTCAAGTATTTTATAGTTAATTATGCAGAAATTCAATAAGATATTTTCTATGTAGCTACAGGGGTAGATACTGTATCAGTGGGTGGAAGCTATATGGAAACATGTTTGACTGGCAGTAATACCTTTCTTACACTTAGAGTCATCTTAATAAGAAAGGAATAGATATTTGCCCATGTTAATGGTTGTTTAGGTAATATAAAGCAACCCTTCTCTTGACTAAGACTAGAAAAGATGTCCATAATGTTATAAAACAACTAATTAGAAACAATAGAGAGCCAGAAAAAAATATGGTAAATATCCATGGGACTAAGATCTGGGAAAAGATAGAAACTCATGGGTATGAATCCAGTATTTAGGAAAGCTATTTCTTAAGAGGAACCTGCTGGCTCTGGAAGATGCTTTAAGTGACAGTGGAAATACAACAGGTCTTGAGAATCATACAAGGCTAAAAGACAAAAACTGGAGTTAAATCTTGTTAAGGAGGGAGCACTCTGATCAAATTTTCATGCTTTGGAATGGGAAACTAAAGAGCTACATTCTAACAACAAAAGGACGCTGGAAATGTCTTTCCTCTGAGTAGTGGTAGCACAGTATCAACTTATCTCTACACTTATAACTGAATTTAGGCAATTGGAGGTTAGAATCAAAAGCCAATTTCTTCAGAGGAAAAAAACATTTTGTCCTGAAATTAGTGTTATTATTGCTTTCCACATAAAATAGCCTAAACTAAATAAAAAGTAATCAGTGAAATAATGAAACAAGAAAACAACACTAGCTAGAAACAAAAGAAAATGTTAGACATTAGAGATGCATAGGAGTAAAAGTAATTGTATTACAAGTCATAGACTTAAACTACACTTAATTTTTCAAATATATAAAGGAAAATATGAAAACATCAAGTTGCAAATGTGCAAGCATGAAAATGTACTTGAAAAAAATCTAGAACTGAAGTACAACAGAAATTAACAACTCAGTGGATGTTTTAAGTTTATATTAGACACAAGAGGAGACATATTTAGTGAAATGGAAGATAAGTAAGAAAACTGGACATAATAAGGCACAGAGGAACAAATAAGGTTAGAGACAGAGTAGATATAGCAAAAAGGTCTAATATATGTGTATTTCGAATTCCAGCAGAAAAGAATAGAAGAAATGGAACAAAAGCAAAAATTCTAAAGGCAATGACTGAGAATTAGCCAAAACAGATGTCTGAAATGATTCAGATTCAAAAGAACCTATACAACACAAGTAGGGAAAAAAACACAGGAAAATACACCTAGGCATTTCAGAGTCAAAATAAATTCAGAGTAAAACAAAAGACAAAGAGAAAATCTACAAATCATTCAAAAATATTAATTGCAAAGAAGAAATAATTAGGGTTCCATCTGTCTTATGGAAAACAGTATGACGCTTCCCCCAAAAAGTAAATACAGAATGACCACATAATCTAGCTATCCCACTGCAGAGTATTTATCCAAAAGAAAAGAAATCAGTATATCAAAAAGATACATGCACCCCATGTTTATTGCAGCAATATTCACAATAGCAAATATATGGAATCAGAATAAATTTCCACCAACAGACAAATGGATAAAGAAAATATGGGGCATATATACACAACCAAATACTATATGGCCATAAAACATAAAGAAATCATGTCATTTGCATGTATGGAACTAAAGGCTATTATGCAAATCATGTCATTTGCATGTATGGAACTAAAGGCTATTAGGTGAAATAAGCCAGGCACAGAAAGACAAATATCACATGTTCTCACTTATACATGGGAGCTTAAAAAGTTAACCTCATGGTGGTACGGAGTAGAATGATAGATATCAGAGGCCGGGAAAGGTAGGCGGGTGAGAGTGGGGAGCTGATAAAGGTTGCTTAGTGGGTATGAATATGCATTTTGTAGAAATAAAATGTAGCATTTGGTAGCAAAATAGGATGTGACTATATTTAACAATAATTTATTATATATTTCAAAATAAATAGAGGAGTGGATTCAGAATGTCCCAGCAGAAATAAACAATAAATGTTTGAGGTGATGGATATCCCAATTACTCTGATTTGATAATTTCAAACCGTATGCTCATATCAAAATATCACATGTATTTCATAGATATGTACAACGATTATGTACCATAAAAGTCATATAAAATAAAAAGGGAGCTAGAAGATAATGTAATGATATATTCAGGGTGTTGAAAGAAAATGAATTCTGACCTAGCATACTATACTCAGCAAAAAATCCCTCGTCGTTGAAGGTAAAATAGAAAAACTTTCACATAAGCAAAAACTAAAATAGTCATCATCAGATTCCAGTAAATATGAAAGCACATTCACATTCTTCAGACATAAGGAAAATTATTTCCGATAGTATGTCAGAGATTCAGAAAGCAAAAATAATAAATAGATGAAATTTTTAAAACAATCAAAACATTAAAATCATAAAAGTATGATCTGAACAGAGTGACATTAAGCTATAAATCAACAAAGAGCACTAAAAAAAGTCTCTATGTTTGGAAACTAACTCATATATAAAAACAAAAATTAAGAATAGTAACTAAAATCTCTTGTAAATTAAATGAAAATGTAGCAAAAGTAGGGGATGCAAATAACCAATGTTGGAAATTAAGATAATTATCATAACAAATGCATATATTAGAAAAAAAAGACTAAAAAGCAATGGTGTTTTAGCCTATAACCTAAATAACAACAAAAAAAAAACCCGCCATAATGACCCTGTGCTAGGAATTTATTTTTTTAATGAACACAAATTTTAGTAAAAAATTATGGTCAAGCGACATTAAAATTCAGCGTTTTATTTATTAAAATACATAAAAAGAGTGAAAACAAAAGCCCCAGGCTGGAAAAATATATTTGCCACATATATAATTTACAAAGGGCTCATATGGAAAATATATAACAAACTTCTACAATTAATATGGAAAAAGCTGACAACCTGAGAGAAAAATACAAAGATGTTTTAACAGGCATTGGAAAGAAAATAATCTCTAAGGGACTCAAATATACATTAAAAATGCCTATTCTCAGTAATAATTTGAAAATGAAAATTAAAACCAGAAGAAGATTCAATATCTCACATATCAGACATGCTAAAATAAAAATAAGATAGGGAATACCATATTTTTTTGGCAGGAATGTGAAGCTACTGAACTCTCATGTACTGCTGACGAAACTTAAATGCAACAAATAGTATTTACAAAAGTTGAATATGATCTAGCAAATTCACTTTCAGGTATATGCCTAACAGAAATGGGAGCAAATGTGTACCAAAGACATATACAATAATTTTCATCACAACATTGTTAGTTGAAAGTTGAAAATAAAATTTCTATCAAAAGAATCAATATATAAATCATAGTACATTCATAAAATATAATATGATAAAGAAAATGAAGCTTACACACATATATACAGCATGAATGAAACCCACAAACAAAATAATGAGGGAAAGTAACTGAGCTAAATGAACACCATGGTTATGAATCTATTATTTAAATTTAATAAACTCGAAAATTTTAACTATGAATTTAAAAGTTAGGATATTGGTTTATTTTAAACAAAAAGCAGTGAGGAGTGATTAGGAGGGAATCCAAAGGATACTCTGAAGGGCTAGTGGACGTCATAGTGTTGTAACAGGTGGGTTTACTTTATAATAATTAATTGAGATATACACTTATCATTTGTGCACTATTGTTGATATTATACTTTAGTACAATGTTTTTCAAGTTTAATGACAAAGCTAAAGTGATACTCAGAGAGAAATACGAAATGTTGGATAAACGTAAAAATATGAATGGCTGAAAAATAAATGAGGTAAACATTCAAATCAGAAATAAAATTAACAGCACATTGAACTTAAAGAATAAGAACAGGCTGGGCACGGTGGCTCATGCCTGTGATCCTAGCACTTTGGAAGGCCAAGGCGGGCAGATCCCCTGAGGTCAGGAGTTCGAGACCAGACTGGCCAAGATGGTGAAACCCCGTCTCTACTAAAAATACAAAAATTAGCCGGGCTTGGTGGCGGGTGCCTGTAATCCCAGCTACTTGGGAGGCTGAGGCAGGAGAATCACTTGAACCTGAGAGGTGGAGGTTGCAGTGAGCCGAGATCATGCCACTGCACGCCAGCCTGGGCAACAGAGTGAGACTCCCTCTTAAAAAAAAAGAATAAGAACAAATATACAGATAAGAACAAATAAATTTTATGGAAGAAAAACATACTTTACTGAGTACCAACAAAGATAAAACTAAGTTATTGAAAGGTCTAATAAAATTGATATCTTGGTGAGCCTGATCAAGTACAAGAGCAAGAAAAAATTAAAAAAAAAAAAAAACGGAACATCACTAAAAATTGTCAAAACTTTAAAGAACTCTGGAGTCTACTGAAGGTTTGCAAATTTCAGGAGAAGGCTTTGATGGTAAATTGTAATTAATTTTGGTCAATTTTAGTTCTTAGGAGAGTAGCAGCTACCCAATCTTCCATCCTTTAGCTCCATGACAGGCAGCTGTGCACATGTTTCTGAAGCAGTTTGCACATATCTTGAGGTAGATCGGGTGATCAAAAAGACCCTATTCTACAAATATGGGAGATCCCTGTTCTGATCTCTGATTACTGCTTCTATATCAAAGAGATGTAGACAGAGGCCTTGGCCATTGTTCTAACTATTATCCCCTTTGTTGCAAGCCACATCCCCTCTGACTAAAGTGACTTCCAGGAAATTTAAAGGGCCAGTTCTTTTATTTCTCACCTTCGGTTTTCTCTTTTTCCTCTTTCAGGAGTAACACATTGAAGACCAGGATATTCAAAAGCAACCATACAAACAGGGGAAGTTAGAAAGTCACCTTGAATGCCCAGGGAATAATGTAAGCTCTGAAAAACCTAAGACCTTAAGCTTACACTTCAGACTGATCTTTGGCAAAGAAACAGCCTACTGTAATAAAAAACACATCCCCCGTAACAAAAGGAAACCCTGGGGAAAGAGAATAAATTGACTTCCTGAGTTACCACATCATTAGATTAAAATGTCCAGTATTCAACAAAATCTCACAAGGCACACAAAGAAACAATACGGTATGACACATTCAAAGAATAAAAGAAGCCAATAAACCAATAGAAACATCCCCTACAAAATGACTCAATGGCATATCTACTAAACTGACACTTTAAAACAATTGTATTAAAGATACACAAATAAATAAAGGAAGATGTGATGAAAGTCAAGAAAATGATGTATAAACAAAATGGAAATAGCAATAGAGAGACAGAAAACCTTTAAAGAAACCAAAAAGAAATTCTGAAGCTGAAAAGTGCAATAACTGAAATGATAGATTCACTAGAGGGATTCGAAGGCAGATTTCAGCAGCTAAAAGAAAGAATCGGCCGGGCGCAGTGGCTCATGCCTGTAATCCCAGCACTTTGGGAGGCCGAGGCGGGCGGATCACGAGGTCAGGAGATTGAGACCATCCTGGCTAACACAGTGAAACCCCATCTCTACTAAAAATACAAAAAATTAGCTGGGCGTGGTGGTGGGCGCCTGTAGTCCCAGCTACTCGGGAGGCTGAGGCAGGAGAATGGCGTGAACCCGGGAGGTGGAGCTTGCAGTGAGCCGAGATCACGCCACTGCACTCCAGCCTCGGCGACAGAGCGAGACTCCGTCTCAAAAAAAAAAAAAAAAAAAAGAAAATGAATCAGTGAACTTGAAGATCAGACAAAGGAAAGTATCTAGTCTGAGGAAAATGATGGAAGAAGATTGATGAAAAGTCAACAGAACCTAACACACCTGTATATCTGTGAGAAATCATCAAGCAAACCAATAATGCATTGTGGGAATTCAGAAAGAGAAAAGGGAAAGAAGAGAGAATATTTGACAAAATATGGCTAAAAACTTCCTTAATTTGTTAAAAAAAATGAGGTGAATATAATCATCCAAGAAGCTCAAAAAATGCCAAGTAAGTTGAACTTGAAGAGATCCACACTGAGACAGTGAGACACCTTATAATCAAACTATATTGAAACCCAAACATAAAGAATTTTGAAAGCAGCAAGAGAGAAGTAACTCATCGTATATAAGGGATCCTCAATAAGTTTATCAACAGATTTCACATAAGAAACTTTTGAGTCCAAAAGGCCAAGTGGGCTTATCTATTCAAAGTGCTAAATAAAAGCTCTGTGAATGAGAATCCAATTTTTGGCAAAGCTCTTCTTCAAAAGTGAGGGAGAAGTTAAGCCATTACCAGAAAAACAAAAGCTGAAGGAGTTTGTTACCACTAGACCTGCGCTGCAAGAAATTCTTAAGGGAGTCTCCAGGTTGAATGAAAGATATTAGAGTGTAGCTTAAACCTGTATGAATAAATAAATACCTTGATAAAGATAAATACAAGGGCAATTATGAAAGCTAGCATTATTGTAACAATGATGTGTAACTTTACTTTTTGTTTTCTACAAGATTTAAGAAATTAATGAATTAAAAATTATTAGTTTATATTTTGGGATACATGATATATAAAGATGTGATTTTGTGACATCAACAACTAAAAGGAGTGGAGACAGAACTGTAAAAGGAGCCGAGTTTATGTATGTTACTGAAATTAAGTTGGTATAAATTCAAATTGCAGTGTTATAACTTTAGGATAAAAACTCAATTCAAAAATAGGCAAAGGGCTTAAATAGATATATCTCCACAGAATATATACATAGGGCCAATAACACCTGAAAAAACGCTCAACATCACTAATAATTAAGAAAATACAAATCAAAATTACAAAGGGAGAGTAATTATCACCTATAAGGATGGCTACTATCAAAATAAAGAAAACAAAAACAGAACATAAGAAGCATTGGTGAGATTGTGAAGAAATTAAAAACCTTGTGCATAGTGACAATGTAAAGTGGTATAATTGCTGTGTAAAACAGAATGGTCATTTCTCAAAAAAAATTAAAATACAATTACCATATGATCCAATAATTCTACGTTTGAGTATATAATCAAAATAAGTGAAAGCAGAGTCTTGAAGAGATTCTGGTACACCTGTGTTAATAGCAGCATTATTACAATAGCTAAACTGTGGATGCACATCATGTGTTCATTGAAAAATGAATAGATAAGAAAAATGTGGTGTATACATACAATGAAATATTATTCAGCCTTAGAAAAGAAGGAAATTCTGACATTCGGCTACAACATGGATGAACCTTGGAGATATAATGCTAAGTGAAGCAAACCAGTCCTAAAAAAAAAGCCAAATGATGTATGCTTCCACTTACATGAAATACTTAGAGTAGTAAAAATCATAGAGACAAAAACTGGAATTGTGGTTGCCAGGGGCTTATGGCAAAGAGAAGGGAAGTTATTTTTTAATGGGTATAGAATTTTGGAAAACAAAAAAGCTCTGGAGATGCATGGTGGTGATGGTTACATAATGCACTGAACTGTACAGTTAAAATGTTTCAATTGGTAAATTTTTTTTTTTTTATCTTTTTTTTTTTATTATTATACTTTAGGGTTTTAGGGTACATGTGCACAATGTGCAGGTTTGTTACATATGTATCCATGTGCCATGTTGATTTCCTGCACCCATTAACTCGTCATTTAGCATTAGGTGTATCTCCTAATGCTGTCCCTCCCCCCTCCCCCCACCCCACAACAGTCCCCGGAGTGTGATGTTCCCCTTCCTGTGTCCATGAGTTCTCATTGTTCAATTCCCACCTATGAGTGAGAACATGCGGTGTTTGGTTTTTTGTCCTTGCGATAGTTTACTGAGAATGATGTTTTCCAGTTTCATCCATGTCCCTACAAAGGACACGAACTCATCATTTTTTATGGTAAATTTTATATTATGCATATTTTAGCATACTTAAAAAATAACTTTAAAGATAAAAAGGCACAACTAGAAATAAAAAGCTGAAAAATATTTGCAACTTATATTACAAACAATTGGTTGCTGTGCCAAATATAGAGAAATTTCCTAAAATTTGAATTATCAAAAGACAGCCAAGCCAACAGAAAAACTGGCAAACATATATGAATTAGTCGTTTGCAGATGAAGACATTAAAATATATTTTAAACTTATAGGACTAGGTTGATGGCTACACTACAAGCCCAGACTTCACAATTCCACAATATATCCAGACAACAAAACGCCGCTTGTACCCCCTGAATATATACAAATAAAAAATTTAAAAAACAATAAAGAAAAATAAGTAAATAAATAAAACCTAAACATACAAAAATATATTGAACTTAACTAATAATCAAATAAAAGCAAGTTAAAACTACAGTGAGGAGGATTCTGGAAGCATGGTGAACATATAGCATAATTTTTTCATCTCTCTAAATAATAAATAATGACAAAGAAAGCAACTTCTGGCACTCACAGATATAACCGAATCCACTGAAACCAGAAACATCATTATAGGTATAACTTACGGTGTTTTAGGGTTTCAGTGTTTTGTTTACTATCAATACTTTACATATTTGTTAGAAATAGTTCACTGAAACTTTGCTTACAATTAGCAAGTCTTAAAAAGATAAAAATTCCCCTCCATTTTGATCTTTCTTGGCCATAATTTCTCTTTATTCATATTACCACATAGGCTGTATTTTAAACTTTAAGCAATGTCTGTGCATATGTATTATATAAATACATAGACATATACATAAATACCCACTATGGCAAGATGTCAGCAATAATTACATAAATGCCCAATCTTCCTGAAAACTCACATAAGAAGAGTCAGAACAACTGGGTAACAGAACTTCATGGACAATATGTAAAATAAAGTGAGGTTACATTTTATCTCCACAAACCCTAAAATATAAGCAGGTAAGAGTGAGCTAACATCTGCCAAAATACCTGCATGAACTTAACCAATGTGTGGGAGAAAGCAGAGGAAGTAAGTGGGAAACTAATGGACTTAGGTACTGAAGCTTAAAAATCCTAACAGAAGTGCTATAGAAATAATAGGGCTCCAATGGGAGAATAGCAGCTGAAAGTGACTGTTTTGTCCAATCTGATATCTAGAGAGTCCAAAGGCCTGTGGTAAGGTCCTCAAAGATTGTAGAAGTCTAGTTTCTGTGAACTCTATTTAAACTGAGAAAACAGATTTTCCTTTATAGACAAGGCCCCACACTGAGGAAAAATCAATGGGAGTAAAATAAAAATTGAGTAGGCTACAGATAAAAAGATAAATTGAAGAGAGGGTCTAGATAAAAGAAGGGGCATGGAATAAAATTGGGAAATGGCAGCATATTTAAATACTATAAAAATACTGAAGAAAAGTATTTTTAAAAGTCTTTTTAACTTCTCTGAAGTTAAAAAGAAAAATCGTCTGGAACTGTGTCTCTAAAATTTAAAGAAATTAAATTTTACAAATAAATGAACTACCAAACTACCAAGGTCAAGTTCCCAAAAGAGCTTGTTATCAGAAACAGAGAACAAGCAGCAGAATAAGATCCTTAGAAATAATGAAAAGCATATAATGAAAAGGCATGCCCACTGAATAGTTACTGTAAACATCAATTTAAACATTATCTAAAAAATCATTAAAGCAATGATACAAAATACGAAAAAAAGCATAACTCAGTATTATAAAACCTGAATTATGAGGTGATAAAGACAGAAAACAATTATAAATAAATGTAAAATCAATTTCATAAATGAAGTCTAAGCAAGAAGAATCAAAAGAATGAATATTTTCAACACTTTAAGGGAAAGTAAAGGTAAAAAGAGGAATCTTTACACTATTTAAAAGAAGAAATAAAAAAATTAAAAATGATTCAAGGGAAAATGACAAATAGTGAAATTGGTATAGAATATCCAACATCTGTATAATAAGACCCCCGAAGATGAAATCCAAAGTCGGAGAGCAGAATAAATGCTAAAATTTTAATTTAAGTTAAAGAAATTAGAGTCAAAATTACATATTGAAAGAGCACACCAAACACTTGAGAAAATACAAGTGTGGAATTACCAACACTATGTCATGTTCTACCCAAACTACCCTACACTAAGGAAAGGAAAAAAGTAATTATGCTCCTAGGTAAAAATCAAGTAACCTATAATGAAAGAAAATTAGATTATCATCAAAAAAGTATAAAACTATAACACTATAACTATAAAAACATACTGATAACCATACTATACCTAGAAGAACAATAAATCTACAACTATAAGTAGAACACTATAATTGACAATAAATTTTATAATTATAATAAAACATCTATAATTATAATACAAATATACAACTAGAACTATGAATCTAAAAAAATGACTCTAACTGTAATACAACTGTATAACCATAAAACTACACAAAAAGTTAAACCACTATCACTATAACAGCAATACTATAACACAAACTACATTACAAATACCATAAATATAACTATAATAGTAGCATGTAACTGTAACACTACAACTATAATATAATTACTATACTCTATAACAAAGTATAGCACAATAATATAACTCATAAAAATGACCATAACTATATAATAATAACTATAAAACTGTAACTACACTTATAACTAAAATTGAGATTCAATGCCTAGAGCTAGTATAACTAGACCTATGATTCTACAACAATAAGCATAATTTAAACTAGCAATAACCTTATAATGATAGCACTATTAGTAAGAGGATCACTATAAAATTATAACATTCAATCACACTGTTACTATAATAATAACACTCTATAGCTATAATACTATAACACTATATTTGTATCTATTACTACTACAATATACATTATAACTGTAACACTAATAGTATAACTCCATCAATTATAGTATAATAGTACTAACACTTTAACTGCAACTGTAGTTCTAAAACCATAATGCTAGGCCAGGCCCAGTGGCTCATGCCTGTAATCCCAGCACTTTGGGAGGCTGAGGCGGGGGGATCATGAGGTCAGGAGTTCGAGACCAGCCTGGTCAATGTGGTGAAACCCGATCTCTACTAAAAATACAAAAATTAGCCAGGCATGGTGGTGCGCACCTGTAGTCTCAGCTACTTGGGAGGCTGAGGCAGGAGGACTGCTTGAACCCGGGAGGCGGAGGTTGCAGTGAGCTGAGATCGTGCCACTGACCCCAGCCTGGGCGACAGGGCAAGACTCTGTCTCAAAAACAAACAAACAAAAAACAAAACAAACAAACAAAAAACACCATAATGCTAGCACTACTACTATAACACTTTAACTGTAAGTCTATCACTATAAATATAGGTCTAACACTATAATTATAATGTTAGCCATATAACTGTAATGCCAAATTCTAACACTTTAATCATAATTCTATAAATACAGGTAAAATTGTATAATATAATATGTCACTAACGATGTAACTATAAGGTAACTAAAGTTACAAATATGTTATTTATAAGATAACTATAAATATTACTCTGAACCTACAACTGTAGCCAAAATATAAATATGAAAGTGTTCTTTGCCTTTAATGCACAAATTCTATGCTCTTCTTCCATGAGCTCAAATTACTTTTTAGCTCTCACATATGAATGAGAATTTGGGGTATTTGTCTTTCCGTACTCAACTAATTTTTCTTAGCATAGTGCCCTCCAAGCTTATCCATATTGCCATGAATGACAGGATATTATTCCTTTTTATAACGGAATAGTATTTCATTGTATATATATATATATATATACTGTTGTTTCTTTATCCATTCGTCGATGAACATTTGGGCTGATTCCATATGCTAGCTATCATGGACAGTGCTTAAATAAACATGGAAGTGCCGGTATTCCTTTGATATACTGATTGTCTTACCTTTGGATAAACGTTCAGTATTGTGATCGCTAAATAGTAGAGTAGTTCTATTTTTAGTTTTTTGAGAAATTCCCATAATATATTCCATTTGCCTGTACTAATTTACATTCCATCAACAGTGTATAGGAATTTCCCTTTCCAGACAAAAGAAACTACATTAAACTGAAAATTTTCTGCACAGCAAAGAGAAAATTTGTAGAATGGGAGAAAATATTTGCAAGCCATTCAACTGACAAAAGACTAATACCCAAAATGTGCAAAGAATGCTAACAACTCAAAAGTAAAAAAAAAATAATATGATTAAAAAGGGGGCAAAAGATTTAAATAGACATATCTCAGTAGAAGACATATAAATGGCCAACAAATATATACGAAAAGATGCTCAACATCAAGGAAATGCAAATCAAAACCAAAACAAGCTCTCATCTCACCTCAGTTAGAATGGCTATTATCAAAAAAATTATAGCTATTGAGCTTTACTAATATTGTTAGACATATGGTTGGAATTGTAGACTTATATTTATAGTATTATGGTAAGACTGCTATAGTTACAGTGTTAGAGTAATAATTACACTGTTATATTTTTGTACTCATGTTATACTTTAATTATAGTATTTCAGTATATAGTTCTAGTGTTATAATTGTAGAGTTATTTTACTTTTATATTTGCCATTACACCCTTTGAAGTATTTTGGTAATTACAATTTTATTTGTATAGATATAGTAATAATTTTGGCACTATTATAGTGCTAAAGTTATAGTATAGTGCTATAGTTATAGTTACAGTGTTAGTTTTATAGTTACAGTGTTACTATTATAGTTTCAATAGAGTGCTATAGTTATGATAATGTTATACTTACAGTGATAATTGTAGTTAAGATGGTAGTGTTATAATTATTGCATCAAGGTTACAGGTACAGTGTTAGCAGTATAACATTAGCATTGAAGTTATGATGGGCCTGTTATAGAAGTAGTATTACAGTTACAGTTTTAGTATAGTTATACTGCAATATTTAGAGTTAAATTGTTACAGTGTTACAGTTACAACGTTTGAGATATAGCTATGGAATTTTCTTTACAGTCATAAAGTAAATATGGGGCCATGGTTATTGTTAAAAGTTTATAGTTTTAGTTTCAGAATAATCGTTATTGTTAGAGGTTTACAGTTATAGTTACACTGCTATAGTTAGAGGTCTATGTTATAGTTATCATAGTTATCATCCTATGGCTAAGGGCATAGTGCTAGTACTATAGCTATAATGCTATAGATAAAGCAATGGTGTTATTAATATAATGGTGATGTTATGTTAAAATTATCATTATAATGGTATAGTTGTGCTGTTATAGTAATAATTACAGTCTTATGGTTATGATGATAGTCTGATGAAAGTTGTAATGATGGTGGTTTGATTTTAGTTACAGTGTTGTAGTTATAGTTATATTGTGATAGTTATACTGTTAGTATGATACAGTTTAATATTGTAGTTATAGGGTAATGCTTTTATTCTTTTGAATATAAAGTTTAATTATGTTTATAGAGTTGTGGTTTTATTTACATTGTTTTAGTTATAATGTTACATAAGTATAATTATAATGGTATACTGATACTGCTATAGATATAATTATTGCTATATAGTTAAAGCAATTGTGGATAGTAGATAGGTTGTAGTGATCGTGGTTTTGTTATAGTTAAAATATTATAATATTATTATAGTTACATAGCTATAATTATACTATTAGTGTTAAGCTTTAGTATTGTAGTACAGGGTTATAGTTACAATGTTAAAAAACTTTAGATATAGTTATAAAATGATGTCATTATAATGTTATAGTTAAAGAGTTATAGGATAATGCTATAGTTATATTTAGGGTAGTAAACTGTAGTTGTGCTATCTTTATAGGTATAGCACTATCATTATAGTTTTCATGTTAAAGTTATAAAGTGCTATTATTATGGTTATAATGCTATATTTATTATGGTGATACTGTTATAATTTCAGTTCTATAGTTATTTTTACAGTGTTAGAAGTATAGTTATAATGTTAGTGTTATAGTTACAGGGTTATTTCTGTAGTTATAGGTATGGTGCTATTTTTATAGTAATCGCATTGTAGTTTAGTGATAGTTATGGTGCTAACTTTAACTATAGCACTATATTGTAACTTTAGCACTACAAGTATAGGACTATAAGTCCCTAATCATAACATTAAAATTGTTTCAGTGTTCAAGTTATACATTATTTTGAAAGTAATAATAATAATAGTGTTATACTGATAATGTTATAGTCAGAGAGTTATATTTATGGAGATTTAGGTATATTTTATAGCAGCAGTGATAATTCTATAATAAAAGTTATAGTGAAATGATTATAGTTATACCAGTGTGGGTATGATACTAGTGATACAGTGTTATTGTTAACAGTTAAAACTATGTAGTGTTATAGTTACAATTATGGCGTTATATTAATAGTCATATATATTGTATTATAGTGTTATAGTGGAGGAATCATAGTCATAAGGTTATATTTTTACAATTATTATAATTATAAAGTTTATTTGTATTCATAGTGTTATACTTTAGAGTCAAAATTTGTAAAAAATAAAAATTAAAAATATATAGCAATAGTGATAGTATATTAGTGATAGTGTTATGCTATAGTGATAGAGGTATTGGTATAGTTATAGTGCATTGGTTATAGTACTATAATAGCAGTATTACTACAGTTACAGAGCTGTAGTTATAGAATCAAAGTGATAGTTATGATGTTATCGTTCCAGTTATAAGTCATAGTTCTAGTGATATTCTTAGTTATAGTTATTCTTATCAAGTTATTATGGAGCTAGTGTTATTTTATTCATATAGTACTATAGCTATAGTATGGTGATAGAGTTATAGTGAAATAGTTATGTTTATAGTACATTAGTTATATTTGTAGTGCCAAGGTCATAATTGTGGTGATACATTTATTATTAGCATTATACTGTTAGTAATATAGAGTTAGTGTTATACCTATAGTTATAGTGTTATACAGTGTGATTTATATGTTATTTAACCTATGGAAAATAGGAAAAGATTGGTCAACAGATATAAAATTAAAGCTAGGTAGGAGGAATAAGTTCTAGTGTTATTTAGCACTGTAGGCTAAATATGGTTAAAAATAATTTATTTTATATATTCTAAAAGCTAAAAGACAGAATTTGAACATCCATAATGCAAAGAAAAGATAAATGTTTGAGGTGACGTACATGCAATTGCCCTGATTTAATTACTATATATTATATGTATTGAAATAACACTCTGTATGCTATAAATATGTACAGTTATCAAATGTCAAGTAAATATAAAAGTAAATATAGGAAACGTGTGTTGTCTGTAGTAATCACAAAAATAGCTATAACTATATAATTATAACACTATAGCTATATTTATTCATAATGTTAGCTATAACTATTACTCAATTACTATAACACTATATAACATTTCTACAACATAAAAATATAACTCTATAACTTTAATCATTACTCTATTAACTATAAATTTAAATCTGTAACTCTAACCTCACTCTAACTATGTAACTCTTAACACTGTAACTGCTACTTGGACTCTCTAACTCAAACATGCCAAGTGTTAATCTGTATAACTAGATATATATATCTTACTTGATAACTCTAGTTTTAATTTTCAACTTTAAATCTATAAAACTATAATATTACACACAATAAATATATTTGTATATACAAATATGTATACATACATAGACAGACATATAATCATAATGTTAAAATACATTTTCTCATTGAAAGATACAAGAATTAGGGGTCCTTAGAAAAATGACTTATTCCAGTTCGGAACAAGTAATATTCAATATGAACCTGGAAGATGTTGTCATACCAAATAAGATAATGTCAAACACTAGTTGAATCTAATGAAGCTTTAGCACTTACATGTAATTTATAGAAAACATAGATAGAGGTACAAGTCAAACACCATATTAAAGAAGTTAACAGACTTATTCAGAAGGTTGGACATTCTACAGAATGACTAATGTTCCTTCCATTAGCTAATTGCATAAAAACAAAATTAAGTGGATGCTGCTCTAGACTGACCAAGAGATAAAAGACACAATTATGTACGCTGTATAAAGCTAATTTGAATTTTGATCCAAATAAATAAAATGCAAAAATACTACTTCAAGAATATTTTGGAAATTTGAATACAGTCTGGGTATCAGATAAAACAAGAAATAATTGTCAAATTGTTAGGCATTACAATGGACACAAAGGCTATATAAATACGATTTTACATTTCTAGTGACATTTAGCAAAATATGTATGATTGAAATTGTATCAGGAATAGGGGGGAATGAATATTGTTAATGGGTACAAAAGGTAGTTTGAAAAATATGAATAATACCTAGTATTTGATAGCACAACAGGGTGACTATAGTCAAAATAATTTAATTGTACCTTTTAAGGTAATTAAAATAGAATAATTGGATGGCTTGTAACACAAAGGATAAATGCTTGAGGGGATGGATAACCTATTCTCCATGATGTGCTTATTTCACATTGCATGCCTGTATCACAACATCTCATTTACCCCCTAATTGTATATACCTACTATATAGTCACAAAAATTAAATATTTTAAATTAGAAAAAGAAAAAATGTCTTCAGGAAAGAAGAGCAAAATAATAATAATAATAGTTAATGACTTGGCAAAATCTTAATAATCTGACAATGTGGTTGATAGCACCATGGGATTCATCATACTGTTCTACAAGACTGTGTAGGTTTGAAATGATTTATAATTAAAAATTTTTGAAAACATAATATGAGGGTATTATGAACAACTTAATAAGTACATATTTGAATTTTTATCGTGAGGGTAATGTCTAAAAATAATAAATAATCACAACAGACTTCCTCAGAGTATACTTCTCCTGTTTGATCCAATTTGTATCAAAGATGAGTCTTAGACATCATCTGATGCTCAAGGAGTTTATTCTGGCAATGCTCTTATAAGATGGACGGTGGAGACGGGCTGTTGTCACAGGCCAGGTGCAATCAGAGGGCCAAATGACAGACCGACTAGGAGGGTCACTGTTTGGAGATCACCTCAGAATTGGGGGAATTCTTTCCTTTTTCTTCTACCTATTATTTAGTCCAGGTCAGTTACCAGGAGTTTCTTTCATAAAAAGAATTAAGCTATTCTTGTAAGGGTAAGCTTTGTTTTAAGGTTTAGGAAAGTTGTATTTGTGCTGAGGTGGTCTTATGTCCTGAAGTCTCTGGACTAGGTTGCATTACATTGCTAAGTTACACACAGTGTCAGTCTTGTGAGACACTTGTGTCGGCTTTTTGGCTATCATTAATTTTATAGCTACAATATGTCTTATAGCGTATTACACAGACTCATGAAGAAATATGAAGCCTGAACAATTCCTTAAAGGGCAGAGCAGTAGTCAAACTAGACTTCAGGCTTAGTTATCTTCACCAGTGAATTCTACCAATAATACAGGAAGCACATAATTACAGCCTTAAAAAAATTTTCCTGGAGATTAGAGGTATAGGGACTGTACTCCAACTTGCTTATTAACTAGCATAACATTACTACTAAGAATCATCAAAGACATTACAAGATAGAAAAATTTCAGGCAAATCTCATATATTGACACATTGGTGGACAAACTATCCAAAGCTAAAATATAAACAAAATAAGCTCAGCAATACATACAAAAGAACAAAGCTGAGTTGCAATCATGAATATAACTTTGGTTTAATGTTAGAAATTCAATTAATATAAAATGTTACAGAAAGATAAGTAGTTAAAATATATAATCTTATCTGGAAATTTGAAAAATGCCTTTAATAAGCTAAAACGATAAGAAAACATTGTTCACGTGATAAAGGGTAGCTATGTAAAATACACAACAATCATACATAAAAGTGTGTCATTAATAGTGTTAACTTTAGTGTTAATAAACAAGGGAAGGATGTCTGTTATGGCTGAGTGTATTCAACATTCTATATAAGTTTCAAAGCACTGCCAGTGCACCAAGACAAGGTAAGAAGAAAAGAGTATCTGTATTAGAAAGGAAGAAAAAAATCTATATGTAAATGAAAATAATTTTTCCACAGAGAAAATACACAACAAGATACATAATAACTATGTAAATAATGACAGCTTTAAAATGTGCTGGATGGAAAATCAATATACAGAGAAACTGAATGTTAATATATCAGCAATAAGCAGTTAAAAACATTTCTAAATAATACAATTTTAATAACATCATAATTTATCAGTAGTAAATCTAAAGCTATAGTTATCAAGACAAAGAAGTATTATAGCTAAGTAATTTCATCAAAAGTACAGAATTGGGAATCCAAACACATACATACACAGAATAAGAGGCAGCATTGCAGATCAATGGTGAAAGGACGTATTTGTCATTAAATGGTACATGAATGATTAGGTATCCATATTCAAGAAAAAAATGAAATTTGTATGTACATCACGCTGTATCTCTCAATGCTTAAAAATATTGGATCGAAAATATAAATATGTAAGTCAAAAGTGTGACTAAAACTCTAACCACATTTTAAAACCTGACATTATTAAGGGTTGATAAAAATAAAGAACAACAGAAAATTTCATTTTTAGCTGTGCAAATGCAAATTGGTAAAATTATTGAGAAACTGTTTCGCTTTATCTGCTGAAGTTTAAGAAGTTCAAATACATCTGTACTGTTACCAAAGTTCTACTTATTATGTGAGGAATCATATTTATAAATTAGCTAGATTTAAACTTTCCACAATGTATACATACTTTAAAACATAATGTTATACACCATAAATACATAACATTATATCTGTCAATTTAAAATAAATAAATGAATAAACACAATTCCATTCATTAATCTAGGGGTGGGTTACGTGTATTTGTGATTATTCTTAAAACGTACATATATATTTTGTGTATTCTATTTCTTATAAACTATATCTCATAATATTAAAAAGTTTAAGCCTCTTTAGTCATTAGTTTAAAATCTTTTAGTAAAGAAGGAACCACATTCAGAAAATTTAATGATAAATATAGTAGACATATAAGGAACAATCAATTCTGATTTTGCACAAAATATCACCATGTATAGGAAAACACAGAATAATCTCCAATCAAATGAAAAGAAAACTAACTAGAGAACTTTTTGAATATGATAATTAATATATGCAAAAAATTATAATCATTTTTAATCAATAAAAATGAAAACTCTCGTTATAACTTCTTTTTAACATTACATTGAAAATCATGATCAATGGAAACAGTCTAGAAAAAATAAAAATATGCAAATGAATCAAAAAAGAAAAGGAAAAATTATCATAATATCTACAGAAAACTTATACAGTAAAAGTTTTCAGCTTCGAAAGTTGTTTAGAAAGTGTTTTAGATACATGTCAAAATCCAAAAATCAACTGCATTTCCATATCAACAAATAGTTATAAATGCAATTTTACGAAGGTACATTATAACAGCATTAAAATATTAAGTACTGTTATAGAATGAAAGTGCGAGTCTCTCAAAACTGTATATGTTGATGCCCTAACTTTCAATGTAACAGTATTTGGAGATGTTACTGTAGGAGGCAATTCGGATTAATTACAACGTGAGAGTGGGGCCCTCATAATAATCTTATTAGACCAAGCAAGAAGGCAGTCATTGGCAAACCAAGATGAGAGTTCTCACCGGAACCAACCATGCTGGCATTCTACTCTCAAATGTCCAGCCTCCAGAACTGTGAGAAAATAAAATAAATTTCTGTTGTTTAAGCCACCCAGTCTATAGTATTTTGTTATGGTAGCCGAAGCAGACTAATATAAATAGGTTCTAAAGTTATATTTTTAAGACACTGTAGATAATCTAAATCAATAGAGAAATGTACCATATTCATGAAAGATTAGAAAGACATCATTTATCTCAAAATTGATCTGCAGAAATAATATTTTTCCAACTGAACTCTCGACATGAGTTCCCTTTCAATTTTTCATGGAAAAATTAAGTAAATTCTAATGTCTATATTAAGAACAAGAGTTCAATAATAGTGAAGAGATATACAAAGAAAAGAGACAAAGAAACAGGACTTGCTTTCAATACTTTTTACAACATTACACCAGTTGAGACATTGTAATATTGTTTAAGAGATATACAAATTTATTATTAATACACGGAGAGTCAAAACAGACCTACAAATATTTAGAAACTTAACGTGACAAAGACAACATTACAGATAATTTTTTTGAAAATAGACTATATAGGTGACAGACACAGCTTATCAAGAAAATCATTTATCCTTTTCATTTGACACACAGTAGACTACATTTCTCAGGATCTTCTTACATTTGATGTAATGATGTTACTGAGGTTATAGCCAATGAAAAAGAAATGAAAGTGAGTTGTGCCATGTCTAATCCTGGCCAACAAAATTTTCCTTGCTTCAATGTTTTTTCATATCAAATACTTGATGCAGAAAAACACATCAAATTGGAAGACACATGTTAAAGATTGCAGTGATGCAATATAAAACAAATCTGATTAAATGAGATCACCAATATTGGACTGTTACATGAACAATATATATTTTATTGTAAAAAGCCAATGATAATTTTAGGTTTGTTTGTTAAAGCATATTGTGTAAAAAGTAAAATCGATCCATATCTAGTATCATTCATGAAATGTAATTTCAGATGGATTAAGGAGATAAAGGCAAATAGTAAAACTATAAAAATATTTAGAAATAAATATAAAAGAATAATCCTGTATGGAATCAAGTAAGAAATGTATTTTTTAAACAAGATATTTAAAGTGCAGATCAGAAAGGAAAATAAACACACAAAGTAAAATAAAGTCTGCCCAATCAAAAACACTATAGGCACTTCCAGTCTAGGTAAAATGGCCATGTATCTATTTTTACCTGCTCCTTTATGCTAAACACAACAGTAAACTCTAGAAATAGCATAAGAGACAACCAAAAGAAAATTCTGCAAACTGTTAAATAAAAATATTATTTAGAATCTCATGACTGGAAGAACAGTATAGCTGCAGGGTGTATTGCATCTCTTCACTCAACAAAGGAAGACAGTTCAGATGTAGTGTTTCTCTCTCCACACTTTAGCAACAAAAAGCAGCTGAGGTGTGTTCATTCTTTTCCTAGATTTAACAGGAGTGCCTCCAACATCAGGAAGCAAAAGCACCAGCAGAAAGCACCAGCAAGGGGAGACAATTAAGAAACTTGTCAGAAATAAACAGCCAAGGGAGGTACTCTCCTTTCTTACTGGTCCTGGGAATTTGGATTTTCACTCAAATAATTCAAAGCAGGTAGAGCCAGCAAAGGAGACTGAGCAACAGAAGTCTGAGAAGCCTTTTTTACCCCATGGTCCAAGACTCTCTTCCTCACCAGGAAATACTGAAAAGCACAATAACTGAAATAAAAACGTGCTGGGTGGTCTCAATAGCACAGTGAGAATGTAATTAGATAGAATAATTGAACTTGAAAATTAAAAACAATTATTGATCCTGCCTGAAAAAGAGAGGATACTTACTAGGGGAAAAAATAAACAGAGCCTTAGACTTATGGGACAGTAACAAAAGATTCAACACTTATATCATCAGAGTTCAAGATGGAGAGGAGAGAGAATAAAGTTTAAAAACTATTTGAAGAAACAACAAATGAAAACTTCCCACATATGGAGAATGATTTTCTCTTGGATCTATTGATCCAAGAGAAAAGCAAATTTCAAACAGAATAAACCCAAATCAATTTACACCAAACAAACATAATTAAACTTTTGAAAAGTAAAGACAATGAAAAAAACTTTAAAAGCAGCCAGGAAGCAATGAGATATTACTGATATGAGCCTATCAATTTGAATGATAGCAGATTCATTATCTGTAATTATGGAGGCCAGAAGAAGTGGGACGATAATTATCAAATGCTGAAAGAAAAAAAAAGTTAACTGTAAATACTACATCTGGTTAAACTAAACTTTGAGAATAAGGGAAAATAGAATCAAACTAAAAAAAACCGAAAGAATTTGTAGCTATCAGGCCTACCCTTAAATAATGGCTAAAGGAAGTTCTTTAAAACTAAAGGAAATAATGAAATCTTCGAGCATCAGGAAGGAAGATACAAGGGAAGGAGCTAAAATACGGGTACATCAAATAGACTTTCCATTTCCTCATGAATTTTTAAAATAATTTTGATGATTGAAACACAAATTAAAATACTATATGATACTCAAGACAATGACAAGAATAAATCCAATCCAAATCAATAAATTAATACAATAAATAAACACTCTGGAAAACAGAGCAACACCTAAAAATATAAAAATTAAAAAATGAAGAAAGTGAAAAGATGGAAAAAGATATTATGCAGAAATTAATGAAACAAACATGAATGGCCATGTTAATATCAGATAGAGCAAACATCAGAACAGAGAATATTACCAGGGACAAAGAGGAACATTAAATAATGATAAAAGAATCAACCCATCAGAAAAATATAATAGTCCTAAATGTGTACAAATCAACCCATAAAGCCTCAAAATATATGACACACGAAGGAAGAAATAGACAAATCCACAATTTATAGTTGTGGATTAAAAAATCCTCTCTCAGCAACTGATAGAACTATTAGGCAGAAAATCAGCTGTTACAGAAAATCTAATTGAAACCATCAGCCAACAGGATTTAATTGTTATATAGAGGGCATTCCAAAGGACAACACTAGAATGCATAGTTTTTCAAGCATTCATGGGACACTGACCAAGACTGACCATAATCTGGGCTGTGAAACCAACATCAACAAATTTTAAAATATTGAAACTATACAGAGGATGTTAACTGATCATTAAGTAATCAAACTAGAAATCAATAATAGAAAAACAATAGAAAAATATCAAAGTACTTGGAAATTAAACAGCATACTTTAAAATATGATAATTCTAAGAGGAAGTCCAATTTACAAGAACAGAATTTAATAAAAAGGATAATGAATTATATCCAAATATGAGGGAGGAAGATAAAGTAGTGCTGATGGGGAAATTTAGATAAATAATGTACACATTTAAGGACCAGAATCAGTACTGAAAAGGGGAGTATTACTACAAAGTCTGCAACCATAAAAATGATAATAAGGGACTACTTTAAATAAATTTACACTCATGTTTTTAACAACTTAGAAGAAATAAACTAATTCCTTAAAAATCACAAACTAACAAAACTCAACCAAGATTAATAGATAATTTTAATCACACTATAACCAATTTAAAAACTTTCTCATTTAAAAGTTTCTGACAAAGATATTTTAAGAGCAAAATTGTTTGACTACAGAATTTTACTAAAACAAAGAATTATTACTAAGTTTACACACATTTTCCAGGAAATAGATCAATAGTGAATACTTCTCAACTCATTCTATAAAGCCAGTATTACCCCATAACTGACGTTAGACAAAAAGAGTACAAAAAAAGAAAACTACAGACCAATATCTCTCATGAGCTTACACATGAAAATCTTCAACATGATATGAATCCACTAAATTCAGCAATGTATACACCATGGCTAGAAAGATTTATTCTAGGTATGCAAGGCTATTTTAAAATGAAAAAAGCAATAATTGTAATCTACTATATCAATAGGCTAGATGAGAAAAATAATATAAGTATTTCAATAAATGTACCAAAACTTTTTTTTTTATTATTATACTTTAGGTTTTAGGGTACATGTGCACAATGTGCAGGTTTGTTACATATGTATCCATGTGCCATGTTGATTTCCTGCACCCATTAGCTCGTCATTTAGCATTAGGTATATCTCCTAATGCTGTCCCCGCCCCCCCCCACCCCCCACCCCACAACAGTACCCGGAATGTGATGTTCCCCTTCCTGTGTCCATGAGTTCTCATTGTTCAATTCCCACCTATGAATGAGAACACGCGGTGTTTGGTTTTCTGTCCTTGCGATAGTTTACTGAGAATGATGTTTTCCAGTTTCATCCATGTCCCTACAGAGGACACGAACTCATCATTTTTTATGGCTGCATAGTATTCCATGGTGTATATGTGCCACATTTTCTTAATCCAGTCTATTGTTGTTGGACATTTGGGTTGGTTCCAAGTCTTTGCTATTGTGAATAGTGCCGCAATAAACATACGTGTGCATGTGTCTTTATAGCAGCATGATTTATAGTCCTTTGGGTATATACCCAGTAATGGGATGGCTGGGTCAAATGGTATTTCTAGTTCTAGATCCCTGAGGAATCGCCACACTGACTTCCACAATGGTTGAACTAGTTTACAGTCCCACCAACAGTGTAAAAGTGTTCCTATTTCTCCACATCCTCTCCAGCACCTGTTGTTTCCTGATTTTTTTAATGATGGCCATTCTAACTGGTGTGAGATGGTATCTCACTGTGGTTTTGATTTGCATTTCTCTGATGGCCAGTGATGATGAGCATTTTTTCATGTGTTTTTTGGCTGCATAAATGTCTTCTTTAGAGAAGTGTCTGTTCATGTCCTTTGCCCACTTTTTGATGGGGTTGTTTGTTTTTTTCTTGTAAATTTGTTAAATGAAGGAAAAATAAGAAGTTGCCAAGGGTTAGGAATGGGGTGGGGAGGAAACGGTGGTTGTGATTATAAGTGGGCATCACAAAAGATCACTGTGGTGTTTGAACTGTTTGGTATCTTCACTGTGTTGGTAGATATACAAATGTGCACTTTCGAAAAGAAAATAGAAGATAATAATCCCCTCACACACACATACTCACAAACACAGATTAGTACATGCAAAACAAGAAAGCCGATAAAGTCAGTGGATTGTATTAATAGAAACATTACTTTTTGTGATACTATACTATAATTTGGCAAAATATTACCATTAGAGAAAATGTGAAGAAAGGAACAAGGGATGTATGTATTATCTCCTGCAAGTGTAACTGGCTTTACAATTATCTCAATACAATTTTCACTAAAAATATACACTATAGATCCCATCATTCTACTTGGGATGCAAAAGCCTGAAAACGTGGTAACTAATAATAATCTACCAAATCATAATAACTTTTGAAACCATTAGAAACTTTTCTCACAGCACATGTTATGGACCAAATCTTTTTGTCTCCCCAAAAGTCAGGTGTTGAAATGTTAACCCCCAATATGATGGTATTTGGAGATGAGGCCTTTGGGAGGTAATTAGGTCATGAGTGTAGAGCCCTCACGAACGGTACTGGTGCCCTTATAACAGAAGATATGAGGAAGATGTCTTTTCTCTCCACCAGGTGGGGATACAACAATAAGATAACAATCCGCAATCTAGGAAGAGTATCCTCATCACAAACCAGATGTGCAGATAATTTGATCTTAAAATTCCCAGCCTCTGGAACTGTGAGAAATAAATACTTGTTGTTTAAGCCTCTCAGTCTATGGTATTCTGTCGTAGCATCCCAAACTGATTAATACCTAACTAGCAAAGGCATTAGAAGGGATAAACATTTTCAAAAATCATGTAGATGTGAACACAGGCTATCTGGAGAAGGGTATCAGAGGAACACAAGGCCACCATAGAAAGGCTAAGAAGATTTCAGCTAAAATATTTAATAATTTGCTAAGCAATAGGTTAAAACTATTAAGAAAATGAACAATATCTAGAAGTCAGACACAAGAAGAGTTCACAATGCACATTATAATCTGAAAATGAGAAAAACCAGAGGTATATTGGTTGTGCAGGCCTGGGAGAGGGCAGCAGATACCAATCTCTCTTTTCTATGGAACAAAAGCATTACAATACTTGGGGAATGTTAGCAAACCTTTTCACTACTAAAGAACTGGTAAAGATCCATAGCAGCAGGAAAAGAGAACAACAAAAACAAACCCTACAACCTTTGAGGCAGGTGAGAGAACTTTCTGACCCTGACAATTAGAAATCTACTGTGGATGGAGGAGGAGCAGGAACACTAAATCATCCCCATCCTCAAGACCCTGGAACTCGGGGTCTGCTTAAGACTCAGCCTGATTCAGGAAACAGAACAACAACCCCACACCACCATCCAAATAGGTTAGCAAAAGTCGAGTTACCAGTAACAGATGTCTACCACTAAGTATATACAAGAGTATGAAGAGAAAGTCTCCGTGAGAATTAGGTTCCTACACGTCTATGAATTTCTAAATGATTTCATAGCAGATTTAGCTACGACACAGATATCAGAACTATTAGATAGGTAATTGAAATTAATACTATTAATACATTTTAAAAATCTCTAATGGAAAAGGTAAATAAGCAAGATCAGGTAGGTAATATATTAATCCAGGTTAGCATCTGGATTTTAAGAGTTAATGAGTTTGAAGTATGTCCAATTTTTGTTCTTATTGTAAGATCAGGAGCAACGTTCTTTCAGTTCTCTGTGTCTACAAGGAAAACGGAAGTTCTTAGCGTCTAAGACACATTTCCACTGGATACAGAATATTAGTTCAACATTTTTTTCATTCTGAACTTCAAAGACATTAATCAAGCATCATCTGTCTTGCATAGTTTTGGAGAAAAACTCTGTGCTACTTTTTCTCTCTCTTCTTGTGTATATAATGTGTATTTTTCTCTGTCTTTGGTATTTTTCTTTATCTTTGCTTTACAAAAGTGTGAATGAGATGTGTTAAGGTTTATACATTGTGGTACTTTCAAGGTTTTGTATTCTCTCACAATCTTGGATGCATTGTTTGATATATTTTATCACTTTTGGAAAATTCTTGACCAATATCTCTTCAAATAATTTTTCTGTCCTGTTTTCTTCCTCTTCTCTTTTGGAGTTATAACTGCATAGATATTAGGCAATTTAAATTGTTTCTATTAATTTAATTTCAGGTTTACCTAATTTTTCTTGGTTGTGTCTTATTTGCTGATGAACCCAACAAAGCCACAATTTATCTCTGTTGCTCTGTATTTTATTTCTAGCGCTTCCTTTTTTTTTCCTATTTTTAGCCTCTATTTCTATGTTGAAGTCTTCCATCTCTTCATGCATAGCTGCCTTTTTATTAGAGGCTTTATCATATCAATCGTAGCTATTTCCCTGTATATTAGTTCTAACATTTAAGTTATAACTAAACCTGATTTTGTTAATTACTTGGTTTTCTGGCAGTGAGTTTTTTGGTTTGCTTTTTTCTGTGACCAGTAATATTTCTTTGAGAGCCAGACATTGTGTTGAATATAGTAGAGACATAAATAAATGGTATTTATGGTTGGTAATTGGAAGTTTCTTATTCTGCTAGATCTTTCATATTGACAGCTGAGTAAATAGATCTATGATTTGAACTGGGTGTGTGTTTTGTTATATATATGGTTTCCATCATTGCACTAATAATTTTGAATTCCACTAGCATTACCTTGTGCTTAAGTAGGTGTTTAGCTGCTGGCACTATGTTTGCAACATTTCTATTCTACCATCATCTTCACAGTTTAACATCTCTTAGTTCCTGTTAGACACAAAGAACTGAAAGGACATTGCTCCTGATCTTACAATAAGAACAAAAATTGGACATACTTCAAACTCATTAACTCTTAGAATCCAGATGCTAACCTGGATTAATATATTACCTACCTGATCTTGCTTATTTACCTTTTCCATTAGAGATTTTTTAAATGTATTAATAGTATTAATTTCAATTACCTATATAATAGTTCTGATATCTGTGTCATATAGCTAAGTCTGCTATGAAATCATTTAGAAATTCATAGACTTGTATGAACCTCCCCAGAGAACTTAGGTTTCGGGATAAATGGGCATCCTAAAATCTGGAGAGAGAAAGTTGTCTTCAGTGAGACATAAGATTATTTGGTCACATTGAGTGGAAACTTCTGGATACAATATAAACTGGTAGAAAACTTGAGCTAGATATTTTGATGAATACTAGAGGCCAAATGTAGGCTGATGAATATGAAATATCTGGTGGTAACATTTATAAGAACAATCACATCTTCTTGCTGGATTGTCTTCCAGTGAGACCACTAGACTCTTAAATAGCAGGAAGAATCCAAACAAAGCTTCCTTTCTTGATGCCAGCTGAGGGACAAAAGCTAAATATGCACAGACTTCTTACCATATTTCCTTTATGGAGCAAAAGGCTTAGTCTGTATAGAAAAGACTATCAAGACACGTAGTTTAAGGACTCTAGTGAAATCAAATCATAGCTAGGAGAAAGAACAAGAAGACACCAGTAACTCATTTTCTTTATATCCTCTAGGTAATAAAAGCCTTAATCTTTAGGAGAAGACCCTCAAAACCGTATCTTGAAGCCTCTAGTGTTTACCTACTGTAACTCAAGAAAGGTAATAGGATAGGAGAAGAAGGTCCAACTCTGGAGAAGAGTAGAAACCCCTGTAAATACCACACTTTGAAGACACAGGTCCATACTATCTTCCAAGCACTAAGGTGTAATTACAACATCAGACAATGTCCCCACCATCTACCACCATGCTAACAAAATTTGAGTAAAAATAACAGTGGAATATCATTTTGAGAGCGTGTTAGTCTGTTGCCATGCTTCTAATAAAGACATACCTGAGACTGGGTAATTTATAGAGGAAAGAGGTTTAACGGACTCACAATTCCACATGGCTGGGGAGGTTTCACCCTAAGGTTGGAAGGCAAAGGAGAAGCAAAGTCATAGCTTACATGGTGGCAGGCAAGAAGGCTTGTGCAGGGGAATTCTCATTTATAAAACCAAAAGATCCCATGAGACTTACTACAATGAGAACAGTATGGGGGCAACCAACCCCATGATTCAGTTATCTCCACCTGGCCCCACCCTTGACACATGGGGGTTATTAAAATTCTAGGTGAGATTTGGGTGGAGACACAGCCAAACCATATTATTCCACCCTGGCTCCTCCCAAATTTCATGTCCTCACATTTCAAAATCAATCATACTCTTCCAACAGTCCCCCAAAGTCTTAACTCCTTTAAGCATTAACTCAAAAGTCAAGAGTCCAAAGTCTTGTCTGAGACAAGGCAAGTCCATTCAACCTTTGAGCCTGTAAAATCAAAAGCAAGTTAGTTACTTCCTAAATACAATGGGGGTACAGGCATTGGGTAAATACATCCATTCCAAATGGGAGAAATTGGCCTAAAGGAAGGAGCTACAAGCCCCATGCAAGTCTGAAATACAATGGGGCAGTCAAATATTAAAGCTCTGAAATCATCTCCTTTGACTCCATGTCTCACATCCAGGTCACGCTGATGCAAGAGGTGGGTTTCTATGGCCTTGGGCAGCTCTGCTCCTTTGGCATTGTGGCTACATCTCCCCTCCCAGTTGCTTTTATGGGCTGGTGTTGAGTATCTGCAGCTTTTCCAGGCACACAGTGTAAGCTGTTGGTGGATCTATCATTCCGAGGTCTGAAGGATGGTGGCCTTCTTCTCACAGTTCCATGAGCCAATGCCGTAGTGGGGAGTCTGTGTAGGGGCTCACCCCCACATTTCCCTTCTGTACTGCCCTGGCAGGGGCTCTCCATGAGGGCTCCAACCCTGCAGCAAACTTCCTCCTGGACATCCAGGCATTTCCATACATCCTCTGAAATCTTGGCAGAGGTTTCCAAACCTCAATTCTTGACTTCTGTGCACCTGCACTCTCAACACCATGTGGAAGCCACCAAGACTTGGGGCTTGCACCCTCTGAAGAAACAGCCTTAACTCTATATTGGTTCCTTTTAGCCACAGCTGGGATACAGAGTGCCAAGTTCCAAGACTATATAAAGCAGCTAGGCCTTGGGCCCAGCCCACAAAACAATTTTTTCCTCCTAGATCTCTGGGCCTGTGATGGGACGGGAGGCCTTGAAGACCTCTCACATGCCCTGGAGACATTTTCCCCATTGTCTTGGCAATTAACATTTGGCTCCTCATTACTTATGCAAATTTCTGCAGCTGGCTTGAATTTCTCCTCAGAAAATGGGTTTTACTTTTCTATAGCATCACCAGGCTGCAAATTTTTTGAACTTTTATTCTCTGGTTTCCTGTTAAATGTTAAGTTCCAATTCCAAACCATATCTTTGTGAATGAATAAAACTGATTGCTTTTAACAGCACCCAAGTCAAATCTTGAATGCTTTGCTGCTTAGAAATTCCTTCTGCCAGATGCCCTAAATAATCTCTCAAGTTTGAAGTTCCACAACTCTCTTGTGCAGGGGCAAAATGCTGCCAGTCTCTTTGCTAAAACACAGCAAAAGTCTCCTTTATTCCAGTTCTCAACAAGTTCTTCATCTCCATCTGAGACCACCTGGATCTGGACTTCATTGTCAATATCACTATCAGCATTTTGGTCAAAAGCATTCAACAAGTCTCTAGGAAGTTCCAAACTTTCCCGCATCTTCCTGTCCTCTTCACAGCCCTCCAACCTGTTCCAACCTCTGCCTGTTATCCAGTTCCAAAGTTGCTTCCACATTTTTGGGTATCTTTACAGCAGTGCCCCACTAGTACAAATTTGCTGTATTAGTCTGCTAATAAAGACACACTTGAGACTGGGTAATTTATATAGGAAAAAGGTTTAATAGACTTACAGTTCTACATGGCTGGGGAGGCTTACAATCATGGCAGAAGGTGAAAGAGAAGCAATGGCACATCTTACATGGTGGTAGGCAAGACAGCTTATGCAGGGGAACTTCCATATATAAAACCATCACATCTCATGAGACTTACTCACTACCACAAGAACAGTATGGGGAAATTCCACCCCCATGATTTAATTACCTCCCACCTGGTCCCTCTCACAACATGTAGGGATTATGACAACTACAATTCAAGATGAGATTTGGGTGAGGACACAAACAAATTATATCAATTAACAATCAGGATGAAAAAAGAAGGGTAGTACATAGTGATAAAGCTTTCAGTTCAACAAGAAGACATAACTATTGTAAATATATATGCACTGAACATTGGAGCACCCAAATTCATAAAGCAAGTACTTCTTGACCTATGAAAAGACTTAAACAGCAACACAATAATAGTGGAGGACTTTAACAATCCACTGACAGGGCTAGACAGATTATCAAGGCAGAAAACTAACAAAGAAATTCTGAATTTAAAATGGACACTTGAACAATTGGACCTAATAGGCACCTACAAAATACTCCACCCAACAACCACAGAATATGAGTTCTTCTCAACTGCACACAGAACATATTCTAAGATCAACTGTTTGCTTGGACATAAAGCAAGTCTCAATGTATTCAAAAAAATTTAAATCATACCAGGCACACTCTCAAACCACAGTGCAATAAAAATAGGAATTAATACCAAGATTATCTCTCAAAACTACATAGAAACATGGAAATTAAACAACTTGCTTCTGAGTAACTCTTCAGTGAACAATGAAATTAAGGCAACATTTTAAAAATTATTTAAAGTTAATGTAAATAGAGACACAACTTACCAAAATCTTTGGGATGCAGCTAAAGTAGTGTTAAAAGGGAGGTTTACAGCACTAAACATCTTCATCAAGAAGTTAGAAAATTTCAAATTAATGATCTAACATTGCACCCAGAGGAAGTAGAAACAAAACAAAATACCAACCCCAAACTTAGCATAAGAAAAGAAATATGTAAAGTCAGAGAGACAATGAATGAAATTGAGATCCAAAATTCCATACAAAAGATCCATAAAACCAAGAGTTAGTTCCTTGAAAGAAAGATTTATAGAGTGCTAGCTAGATTAACAAAGAAAAAAAAAAAAAAAAAAAAGAGAAGCACAATCAGAAATTACAAAGATGACATTACAATCGATCCCTCAAAAATACAAAAAGAGCTTTAGAGAGTTTTAGGAACACCTCTACACACATAAATTAGAAAATCTAGAGGAAATGGATAAATTCCTGGAAACATACCACCTCCCAAGATTAAAACAGGAGGAAAGTGAAAACCTGAACAGACCAATAAAAATTATGATTGAAAGCGAATCAGTAATAAAAATAAAAACCCTATCAACTACCAAGGGCCCTGGGACAGATGGATTCACAGCTGAATTCTACCAGATGTATAAGGAACAACTGATAACATTCTTACTGAAACTAGTTTTAAAAAATCATTCTACAAAGCCAGCATCATCCTAATACTGAAACCTGGCAGAGACAAAACCAAAAAAGAAAAAAAACTTCAGGCCAATATCCTTGACGAAAATAGACACAAAAATCTACAACAAAATACTAGCAAACCAAATCCAGCAGGACATTAAAAAGTTAATTCACTGAGATCAAATAGACTTTATTCCTGGGATGTAAGGTTGGTTAAACATACACAAATTAATAAGTGTGATTCACCACATAAACAGAATCAAAAATAAAGATCATATGATCATCTCAATAGACACAGAAAAAGCCTTTGGTAAAATCCAAAATCTTTTCATGATATAAACCCTCAACAGCCTAGGCATTGAAGGACTATAAATAATAAGAACTATCTATGACAAACTCACAGCCAACATCCTACTGAACTGGCTAAAGCTGGAAACATTCCCCTTATGAACTAGAGCAAAACAAGGATGCTTTCTCACCAGTCCCATTCAACATTTTAATGGAAGTCTTCGCCAGAGACATCAGGCAAGGGAAAGGAAATAAAAGGCGTTCATATAAGAAGATAAGTCAAACTATCTCTCTTTGCTGATGATATGATTCTATACATAGAAAACTCACCTGTATCCCCAAAACGATTGAAATAAGAAAAATAAAAATAAAAATGGGCAAAGGACATGAACAGACACTTCTCAAAAGAAGAAATAAAAGCAATCAACAAACATATGAAAAAATGCTCAACATCACTAATCATCAGAGAAATGCAAATCAAAACCACAATGAGATGCCCTCTCACACCAGTCAGAATAGCGATTACTAAAAAGTTAAAAAAAAAAAAAAAGATGCTAGCGAGGCTGCAGAGAAAAGGGAACACTTATACACTGTTGGTGTGAATGAAGACTAATTAAGTATTCGTAGAAAGCAGTTTGGAAATTTGTCAAAAAACTTAGAACTATCATTTGACCCAGCAATCCCATTATTGGGTATATATCCAAAAGAAATCAAATCATTTTACCAAAAAGCACATGCACTCACACGTTCATTGCAGCAGCACTATTCACAATAGCAAAGACAAGGAATCAACCTAGGTGACCATCAACAGTGGATTGGAAAAAGGAAAAGGGGTACATATACAACATGGAATGCTACACAGCTGTAATAAAGAACAAAATCATGTCCTTTGCAGCAACATGGATGGAGCAGAAGACCATTATTCTAAGTGAATTAACATAAAAACAGAAACCAAATACTGCATGTTCTCACTTGTAAACAGGAGCTAAACATCTAATATATATAAACACAGAGATGGAAACAATAGACATTGGGGACTACTAGATGAGGGAGGGGTAGGAAGGCATAAACTGAAAAACCACCTATTGGATATTATGCTCACTATCTGGGTGATGGAATTATTTGTACCCCAAATCTCAGCATCTCTCAATATACCCATGTAACAAACCTACATATGTACCCTTTAATCTACAATAGAAGTTGAAATTATAAAAAAGTATCATTTCCTATAAAGTCTTCCATAACATTGAAAAGGAAGAAATACTTTCCAACTCATTTTTTAAGGCTAGCATTGCCCAAATAATAAAATAAATAAAGACATAACAATAACTGAAAACTACAACCAATATCCCCTTATGAATTTAGAAGCAGAAATAGTGAATGAATATCAGCAAATTTAATCTAAAAGTTTATAAACTCCTGTAGAGTTTATATCAAGAATGCAAGCCTGATGGAACATTTAAAAATCAATCAATGTAGGTTACAATAAAAAGGAAAATATCTGATTGCATAAATAGATACAGAAAATTCATTTGACAACATTCAACATCATTCATGAAAAAATAAAAATATAAGGCTCTCAAAAAGCTAAGAATAGCTGGTGGTAGTCAGAATGATGTTAACCTAAGTGACTTTGGAAATGAGTGGCGATTATAAGCTAAAGATGAATGTAAATGTATATAAGCACCATACTCTAGTTAATATTAAAGATTAACAATTCTAAAACCACTGTATGTATATGTTGAGATCGAAAAAATATGTAAATGGACTGTGGGAGCCAGCTTTCCTCATAACATGGGAGGTTACATATAACTAAGGATAGGAAGCTAGAATAAGTTATGTGATAGCAAATAAGAATCAGACATTAGCATGAACTCATGTGATATGGTTTGGCTGTGTCCCCACCCAAATCTCATCTTGAATTATACTTCCCATAAGCCCCACATGTTGAGGAAGGGACCCAGTGAGAGGTAACTGAATCATGGGAGCAGTTACCCCCATGCTGTTCTTGTGACAGTGAGCGAGTTCTCATGAGATCTGATGGCTTTACAAGGAGCTTTTCCTCCTTTGCTTGGCAAATCTCTCTCCTGCTGCCATGTGAAGAATGGTATGTCTGTTTCCCCTTCTGCCATGATTGTAAGTTTCCTGAGGCCTCTTCAGCCATGTGAAACTGTGAATCAATTAAACCTTTTTCCTTTATAAATTACCCAGTCTTAGGTATGTCCTTATAGAAGCATGAGAACAAACTAATACATTATGTTTAGCTTAATATAGATACGCATGTATATTTATCTTTGTATACATATATGTGTGTGTATATATATATTTATGCATAGATGTATGTGTGTGTATGTGTGCGTGTTTACACGTTAGTATTCATTCAAATATTTCCTAGCCTGTCAACTGAGACAGACTAGGAACAATGAAATCCAATGTATTTGAAATGAATCATGTGACTAGTCATCTTTTTAAACCAAATTCGCAATATCTTTCATTAGGCAGTAAGTTGTCTGATTAATATCTGTAATCAGTTTAGTAAGAGATCTCAACTCATTAGCATACTATCTCATAGTTATACCCCAAATTTATACTAATTTTGGGCATAAATTTGGGGTATAACTATAAGATAGTTATATTTCTTTTCCAAGAAGTATGATAAGCTGTTTTCAGTTCAATTCCTGCTTTCTTTCTAGGTACGGGTGTTCCTTCACATCTCAGTTAAATTTTATATTTTTCACTCATTTTTAGATAAGAAAGTAGTTCTCATTTCGGTTCTTTGGTCTTGTGTTATTGATACTAATATCTAATCCACCATTTATTTCCAAGTCCTTCTACTTTTTGCACACTGCAACCCTCCCACTTACCCCAAGATAATGGATAGTGCCAGGAGGGATGGAGAGATCTTACCTTTTCCAAATCCCCTCTCATTTCCTGATATTGCTTTTCAGTACTGGAATAGAGAATAGGGATTTTTTTTTTTTTTAAATAATGCAGTCCTCTGAGGTACCTACTCCAACAAGGTAGCCGTCATAGCCTTACTCAACAAAAATGTCACTGTAGCTTGTTGTCAAAGGTTTGATACAGGCTGGAAACTGGCATCTCACAATGAGAATTGTTCTCTTGTGAAATCTAGTTAAATTTGGCAACATTGTTCAGTGTTTCTCTGATATATGCACCTTTGCTCCACAATGTAATATTTCCTCCAAGCCTACAGGCCCCAAACTCATCTTATCCTGTGTGATTCCTATTTCAGAGATAGTAACAAGTTTAGGTTTCATCCTCCAAACCTTTCAAAAATGGGTAATTTGAGGGTGTGTCCCTTCACATTTTTCCTCATGACTGGCCCTCATGCCATCTCTCTAATGCTATTTCCTCTTTTGATAATGCTGTATGGTTCATCAAATCTACAGGCTGTGGAGACATTCAACTGGGAATTGGAATGTTTGCCTCCCCTTTTTTCTTTTTTCTTTTTTTTTGTGAGCAACAAGGCTGTTTATTTCACCTGGGTGCAGGCGGGCTGAGTCCAAAAAGAGAGTCAGCGAAGGGAGATAGGGCTGGGGCCGTTTTATAGGATTTGGGTAGGTAAAGGAAAATTACAGTCAAAGGGGATTGTTCTCTGGCGGGCAGGGGTGGGGGTCACAAGGTGCTCAGTGGGGGAGCTTTTGAGCCAGGATGAGCCAGAAAAAGGGATTTCACAAGGTAATGTCATCAGTTAAGGCAGGAACAGGCCATTGTCACTTCTTTTGTGGTGGAATGTCATCAGTTAAGGCAGGAATCGGCCATCTGGATGTGTATGTGCAGGTCACAGGGAATATGATGACTTAGCTTTGGCTCAGAGGCCTGACATTCCTGTCTTCTTATATTAATAAGAAAAATAAAACAAAATAGTGTTGAAGTGTTGGGGCAGCGAAAATTTTTGGGGTTGGTGTGGAGAGATAATGGGCGGTATTTCTCAGGGTTGCTTCAAGCGGGATTAGGGGCGGCGTGGGAACCTAGAGTGGGAGAGATTAAGCTGAAGGAAGATTTTGTGGTAAGGGGTGATATTGTGGGGTTGTTAGAAGAAACATTTGTCACATAGAATTACTGGTGATGGCCTGGATATGGTTTTGTGTGAATTGAAAAACTAAACGGAATAAGAAAAGGAGAAAAACAGGTATTAAAGGACTAAGAATTGGGAGGACCTAGGACATCTAACTAGAGAGTGCCTAAGGAGGTTCAGCATAGCCCTGCCAGCAAAGATTATTTATTTACTTTAAGAGGGAGTTAAGAGTGGCGGTTTGGAGATAGCACCAGGAGATATCAGCTGTGATGGCTTGGAGAAACAGTGAAAACCAGCAGTGCAAACAAGAACAGGGCATTTATGAGTAGTTGAGAACAGTGAATAGGAGTATGACTAGACAGAAGATAGTAGGGATGACAAGTTTTTTGGGGCGCAGCCCAAGTTGGTCTGGTATCTGGAATGAGGCTGGGGCCTAATAAAAAGGAGCGTCTATACAGGAGCTTAAATGGGCTGTACCTTGTAGCACTCCGAGGACAGGCCTGAATTATGAGAAGGGCAAGTGGTAAAAGTATTGTCCAGTCCTTTTTAAGTTGGTGACTGAGCTTGGTGAGGTGTTTTTAAAAGACCATTAGTTCACTGAATACTAAGAGCCTGAGAAACTGCTTGGGTGATTTGACTAATGAAGGCCGGTCCATTATCCGACTGTATAGAGGTGGGGAGGCCAAACTGAGGAATTATGTCTGACAGAAGGGAAGAAATGACCGTGGTGGCCTTCTTAGACCTTGTGGGAAAGGCTTCTACCTATCCAGTGAAAGTGTCTACCTAGACCAAGAGGTATTTTAGTTTCCTGACTCGGGGCATGTTGAGTAAAGCCAATTTGCCAGTCCTGGGCAGGGGCAAATCCTCAAGCGTAACGTGTAGGGAAGGGAGGGGGCCTGAATAATCCCTGAGGAGTAGTAGAATACCAGATGGAACACTGAGAAGTGATTAAACAACTTGACCTTACTGTTTTGCCTAGCTTTCAAGTCTGCCTCCCCTTTTTTCAAGCACCGCATTTCATGAGCGATTTTCTCTCTCGGCTTCTGAGAGAAAAATCATGTAAGAGCTGACTCCTGTTGTTTACTGATATGGTTTGGCTCTGTGTCGCCACCCAAATCTCATCTTGTAGCTCACATAATTCCCACGTGTTGTGAGAGGGACCTGGTGGGAGATGATTGAATCATGGAGGCAGGTCTTTCCTGTGCTCTTCTCGTGATAGTGAATGTCTCATGACATCTGATGGCCTTGAAAATGGGAGTTTGCCTGCACAAGCTCTCTCTTTGCCTGCTGCCATTCACGTAAGATGTGACTTGCCCCTCCTTGCCTTCTGCCATGATTATGAGGCTTCCCCAGCCACATGGAATAAGTCCAATTAGACCTCTTTCTTTTGTAAATTGCCCAGTCTCGAACTGTCTTTATCAGCAGTGTGAAAATAGAGTAATACATCTATTATGCATCATTTTGCCTCGACAAATGCTATTTTATGGATTTTCACGGTAGAGGATTGAGGGGAGCAGGAGAATACAGTGGAGTCAATCAAAACACTTCTATGTAAATTTAAATGTAGTAAATTCAACATTTAGATATGGTCTTGCCAGGAAGCAGAGACATAAATAAAGGTACTCCACAGTGTTTAGAAAGGTGTAACAAAATCTGAAAGAACAAAGCAAACCTTTCTCAGAAAAAAGTGTCTTTTAAACATTTTAGTGTTCAATATATTTTAAAGATGCCCTATCAAGAAATCCAATCTATTTTTACAGATGTAGAACCTTGATGGTTCCAGCATCTTCTGAAGAGCTTTTCCCCTACTCCATTGCATACTATTTTTAGTGTTTAGCTCTCTATCTCCCCTGCAAAACTGTGTACTCTAAAATAATGTAAAATAATATAACTTCCATTTCTGTATATTCAGCTGCAAACACAAGGTAAAAACATTTGTGGTTCTTATGAAACATTTGTTGAATAAATGTGTTAAAATTCCATATTAAATCTTCAGTAATAGGGGTTAGCTTTATATCATCTTCTTTATCCCTTTAGTTACAACGCTGTATGCACACCATGATTAACTCTTAGGTTAGGAGTTAGGATATTTAAAATATAAAATGCTTTTTAAGTATGAAATGGAAAGCATTATTGATCAATATAATTAACATTTATAGATTTTTATTAAGTAATGAGCACTGTTGACCAGGCATTTCAAGAAGACTCTCAGATTAGAATCACAATCATATAGAAATAGAACAGTCACATTAGTGGTAAATATAAAGTATTTAATATGTTTTTCATCCTACAAAAATAAGCAACATAGAGCAAGTATTTAATTACACTGCTTTCTATAGTTCAATTAGAATTTTAGCATAATGCAGCATCTATTTTTGAATTTCAACCTAATAAGCCAAACTTTAATTTCATTACCTCAGCATATTTTTCCTCAGGTTCTGCATGTATCTCTCTTTTATTTTTAAATCTGAATATTGATTTAAATGTTAAAATCATGCACATATATTTATAAACAGCGTGGCACATTAATCTTTCCATTATCATGATTTCCACAGGACTAGGGCCTCCAGAATGACTGAGAAGGTACATGCCTCAATGAGTAATGAACCATGGTTACATATGAAGTTACGTAGCTTTCCCTGAAGTGTCATAAGATTCCATTAAAACATCATTAAAGCATTATATTATGTTACCCTTCCAAAGACAATGTCAGCAATGTTACATTAACTTATGGTTAACTTTAACAAATAGAAAAGGTCAGATAAGACCGTTAATGGAGCCATTATGGTCACGGCTCCAAATGTTGTCATGTGAGACATTGGTTATTTCAAATCATCAATGGCTATATATATATATAAAATTAAGGCATCTCGTTACATAAAGAGAAAAGACGAAGAATGACCTTTTGCTTTCTGTAACAATTTACTGGGAGTATTATTACTGTAATGATACATTTTATTGAGTTGCACTTACATCTTTTACAAAGTGCTTTTATCTATTTCTGGTTTCCTTATAACAACCTCATAAGAACTCTAATGCAGATTTATCACATAATCAATAAGAATCTAATGAGTATCTGCTGTGTACCCAGCATTGTGCTAGGTACTCTGAATGTTATAAAGAAGTATAAATATAACTCTACAATTCATAATAACAGAAGACAGTCATTTAAGTGATGTTTTGTAACCAGTAGCCCATTTTCAACTACACCTATGTTTAACTATGACTCAGTTGGGACCACTTTTGCTTCTGGACTATAAGAGCAAACCATCTTTCATGTAAGTTTCTAAACTGTTGTAGGGGAGGCAAACTTTTACATCTACTCTCATAGGTTCCCCCAGCTGGGCCTAAGAAATTAACATAAGACAGATTAGCAGGAGAAAGCAAACCAATTGAATACAAAAGTAGTCATAAGTAAATAAAAACGCAAAGAAGTGGCACCAAATGCCTTTATATTAGGTTGAACAAAGAGAGACAATTCCGAAAAAGCAATTACATTATGTGCTGAGGCCAAAGGAAGATAATAATTATTTTAACAAGTCCTGTTTGTACAGAATTGTTTAGGCTATGAGTCCCCATTGAAGAATGCTTCGTTTTTCCTAATACAGGGAGGGCATCTTTCATATGGGAATTTTTATCTCCTGTTTTCAGGAAGTAAATGGGAGAGCAGAAAGACCTTGCATCTGCTATTTTTCAAGTATCTTCAGCTCAGAATAATCCTTATACCAAGTTTTATATATTGGCATGGCATATTCTGCCACCCCTCACTGTATACTTTTTAGGGTAAAGCCATAATTATACTCCTGGAGTAATTCAACATATTTATCTCTCTCTCTCTCTCTCTCTCTCTTTCTCTCTCTCCCTCCAATAAACACAAACGCAAACACACACTCACACCCACACTTAGTAGTTAAGTTAAAAAAATAGCATACAAAATATAAGAGATTATAATGGTTCAATGTAGAAAGAAACCATAGATATATATTAGATGTATGTGTATATATATATATATATATTTTTTTTTTTCTGGAATGAAACATACCTATCTAAAAGTACATTCAAAGGAACATAATCAAAATACAAAATGTGTAGGTACTGTAGTTAATATATTCAAGTTTCAATGTTTTGGATATTTCCTATATATTATACCTCGGAATAATACTACTAATATATAATGATTTCTAAAATATGTTTAAATATTTTAATTCAACAAATTTTTAATCTTAGTGGAAATAAACAGATGCCTTAAACAGCTAATACCTCCTTAACAAACTCACTTAAAATGATCATAAACTTTATTGATTTAAAAGTTAAATTAATTAAGGAGAAAGGGTATCCTCCAGGTCTATAATGATAACCACATGCCAGAGTAGAATACAAATAGTCAACAAGAAAGAATCACTTAAATACAGAGTTAATATGCACATTGCAACAAAGTTGTAACTACAACGAAGAAATACGCATCATTTTACCCTAAAACTTTACAAACACTAATATTTTTAAATTATGGTGTTGGCTGTTGAGATGTTTTTTCATTTTTTCATAAATTTCTTTTAATGCCTCCTACCATCTTTAAGGGGATGAATTTGTCACAGAATTAATTGTTGAATTTCAATGCCAACCTCACTTTTTTGTACAAATGGCAACTTAGGTAATTATGCAATAGGCCGTAACTAACTGAAATATGTATATTGCCCATTTGTCCCACTGCTCTTCATATTTGCTGCAAGATTGTTAATGCTCACAACAGCGCAGTAATTGAATTACAGAACATTAGCTACATTATTGTTATGATCATAAACTTCCATAAAATGGAAGTCCATGAAATAAAATCCCAAACTCTGAGTTTATAAAGCAATACTACATCTTGTTCTCTTTTCTGTGCCTTCTACCTCAAAAAGCTTACAATGATGTTGCTCACATGGCATAAAAAATTCCATTGAAACTCTTTATTCTTTAATTTTATGGAAGCTTTCAAATATTGCTGTTAATGAAATCAGTGCTAGATCAATTTTCCTATTTCTCTTTCCTATGTCACTTCCTGAAACCAAGTCCTTGTATGTCTATCCCCTAATCTCCAATTTGTAGAATTAATCACACTATAATTCCTGAGATAACTCTGACTCCCTACTAACTCCTGTGGTAGTTTAGTCTACAGTATGACATATGTATGTGTGCTTTGCATCATTTTGCCATAATAGTGTTCATTTGTTCTCAAGTCAAAAGGTACCAGTCCTTCAACATGAGCCAGCATATCTGAAATTACTGGAGTAAAGATTTATTTAAATAAATGGTGCAGAGATGAGTGAGTCCACATGTAACAATATACACAATAATGAAATTGAAATGTAGAAATCTGTATGTAAAAACATTTTAAAACATTTTTAGAAAAAAACAGGTATTAGAAGAAAACATAATTCTTTAATTTTTATATAGTAAAACGTTTCCTAACTATGAGTAAAACTCTATAAATTGATATGGAGTGATTTCTAAGATATAGTATTAAGTGAAAAAACAAATTCAAAAGAGTCTAAGTATTTTACTCTTTGTGTAAGAAACAAGGAGTTATTATAAATGGGCATGTATCTGCTCATTTGGACAAAAGGTATACTAGAAACTTAGTAGGTTGGTTATCTATAGGTGGCAGGTGAATTAGAGGTGGTAAGAAGGGAGGAACTGGAACTGGGTAGCAGGGGTTAAGAGGGAAAGACATTTTTAAAAGTCACAATCTTAGAATTATATCAAAGTTTGGCATACACTTTACATGTTAAACATACAAAAATAATTAGAACCAGCCAGGATTGTGGGAAGGGGCTCAAATGAAATTTAAACATTAATAGGTGGATCTAATGTTATAAATGAGTAAGAAAATCACACTAAAAGAATTCAGGTAGAAAATAATTGATATAAGTAACAGCAAAACACAAATAAATTGTAGATAATAAAATCTGTGCTTCCCAGTATAAACAAAAATCTATAAACCAACAGGAGGTTCTTAAATGAACTTCATGGCAGTAAGTTAGAATCAAAATTATAGGGATAAACTCATGGCTAAACACAAACACACACATAGTGATAGATGCACATCTATACCTATACACAGATAAATAGGGTAAAAATATAGACATATTTGTATTTATATGGGTTACTATATGTGTATAAATATATATATATATATATGCATATATGTGTATATGTATGTATATGTATATTTCTAGCCCTGTCTCCTGAGACAGGTTAGAAGTAATTACATCCCAATAACAATGAGTACACTTAGCATCCAGATCTTGGTCCCTAAATACCATTATGCAATAAAGGAAATCAGAGCCTCTAGGAAAATTGGTGGTTGATCCAGTTCTGGGGCAGAGGAAATACAAGATGGTCCTAAAATATCTGGTACTTCCAAGAAAGTAAAGACATGCTCAAAAAATAATGTGGCCTGTCAAAAGAACACAAGAGATACTTCTCGTCTGGCCACATGGAATAGACTTATTTCTCCCACTCTTTCATAAAGTACAACTATAAATCCTGTAAAAACTATAAGAGGAGAGCAAAGGATAACACTGAAAAGTAGAAATATAAAGGTAGAATGCCTAAAAGCCCCCAAAGTAGAGAAAGACTCTATAAATAGTATATTAGGACCCCCAACCCAAGAGGAGAAGGTGGCCCAAGCCCAGAGAATTTTGATACCCAACATAGCAACAGAATACAACTTAGTCAGGTAGGTTTATTTCTCCCCAGAATCTAATAGAAGCCTCACCAACAACACTTGGCAAACTCAAGAGCACTGGCAGAGGGGGTAAATCACCTAGAACATAAGTGGCCAAGAAAACCATTCTCCTTTTCTGCGAAATGTGAGATACCACTTTCTTCCATCTAGAGACACTGGCCAGGCAGGTGGTGCTGGTAGCACCCTCTGTGGGGGTCTTGCCATAACCAACAACCTGCCTGGGGAGCCTCCTCATCTTCACCAATCCTGAGAACTCTACTCCCCTCTTTAGAGATACCAGGAATTTAGGTGATTTAGGAAAGGGAGATCCCACGATTAAAAGTACTCAGACCTGGAAGCACTCTTTGTTCTACAGGTCTGTGAAGTCCTTTCATCAACTAAAGACTGGCCCAAAGTGTCTGAGCCAGAAAGTGCTTTTCATCCCTCCAGGCTGGAGAATCCTTTACCCCACCTAGAAAAACCACATAATCAGGTGACTGGATGGCATTGTTAGTGAGACCACATGAAAATAAGTTTAAGGCCTGGGAAGCACTATTTATCCATGGGAAAATAATCCCTTTATCCACCTAGAGATATGAAGTAGCCAAACAACTCTAAAAAGTGGTATTTGTCACAACAAGTACTTAGCTCTAGAAAAATGTTTTATCTCCATAGGCTGGAAACCACCTTTCCTCATATAGAGGCACCAGGTGGCCGGACATGAGGAAGCTCATTCTGTACTCTCAGGATACACCAGCAGGGAGACAACAGAACCAGGTAAACAAAACAGAAAAAAATATCACTACAAAGGCTCTGAAAATTCTATTTCCATGGGAACTGCATCCCACAAAGTTAGGCTGTAACCTATGTGCTAAACCTAAACTTCCTGCCTAAATTTAAATATTTAAATAAGACCCAGATCCTTCTAACATAATAGTCAAAAACTCAAGAACATAATTTTTAAATCATTTGTCATAAAAGAACCAGGAAAGTCAGAACTTCAGTGCAAAAAATAAATGATCCTAACACTCAGAACATATAGATGTCAGAATTATCTGACAAGTATTTTAAAGCAACCATGATAACAATGCTCCACATTTCTGCACAGGGAAATAAATAATCAACAGAATAAACAATCTACGGAATGGGAGAAAATATTTGCAACGTATGCCTCCAACAAAGGACTGATATCCAGAATCTAGAAGAAACTCAAACAATTCAAGAAGAAAAAAATAAAAAAAAAGCAATGCCATTAAAACCTGAGCAAAGGACAGGAATAGACATTTCTCAAAAGAATAAATACAAGGGGACTACAGACACATGAAAAAATGCTCAACATCACTAGTCATTAAAGAAATGTAAATTAAAACCACGCTGTGGTTTTACACCAGAATTATTATTACCAAAAAGTCAAAAAACAGACGTTGGCACGGATGTAGAGAAAAGAGAATACTTACACACTGTCGCTGGGAATGTAAATTAGTTCAACTTCTATGGAAAACAGTATGGAGATATCTTAAATAAATAAAACTAGAACTACAGCTTGACTCAGCAGTCCCACTGCTGGGAATCTACCCAAAGGAAAAGAAATCATTATATTAAATAGACACCTGCACTTGTATGTTTATCACAGTGCTATTCCCAATAATAAAATAATGGAACCAACCTAAGTGCCCACCAAGGGTTGATTGGATAAAAAAAATGTGGTATATATACACCATAGAATGCAGTCATAAAAACAATGAAACCATGTCCTTCGCAGCAATATGGATACATCTGGAGGCCATTATCCTAAGTGAACTAACTTAGAAGCAGAAAATCAAATATCACAGGTTCTCACTTATAGTGGGAGCTAAACAGTGGGTACATATGGACACAAAGATGGAGATAATAGGCATTGGGAACCCTAAAAGGAAAGGGGAAACAAGTGAAGGTTGCAAATTATTTATTGGGTAAAATATTCAATATTTGGAATATCCCCATGTATTTCAAATTCTCATTATGCATGTAATATCCATTTTTAAGCAATTACATATACCCCCTGAATCTAAAATTCAAAGAGAACTACACAACGCAATTTCAAATTATCGTGAGGCAATGAAAAAATTTGAAAATTTTGTGAAAGAGTAGTAATAAAAAAGAACAGAATGGAAATGTTATAACTGAAAAACACAAGATGAATAAAATATTCTATATGTGGGTTCAATAATAGAATATAAATAATAGAGAATAATATAAATAAATTTGGAAATAAGTAATATATTTCACCTAATTTAAGCAATAGAGAGAAACTAGACTGAAAAAAAATAAATGAACAGAGCCTCTGGGACTTCAGGGGCAATTACAAAGCATCCAATAATTATATCATTAGAGTTCCAGACAAAGACGGGAAAGAGAAAAATGTTTAAAGAGTATTTGAAAAAATAATGGAAGAAACCTTTCCAAATATGGTGAAAGGCACAAATCTACATATTCAAGGAGCTAAATAAAGCCCACATAAGTGAATTCAAATAATTAAATGTCAAGACTCATTACAATTAAATTTCTGAAAATTAAAGACAAAAAATCTTGCAAATAGTCAGAGAACACTGACATATTATAGGGGAACACCAATTCAAACGACAACATATTTCTCACCTGAAGCCCTGGCATAAGAAGGAAGCAACACATTTTTCAAGTGTGGAAAGTAAAGAACTGTCAACTGATCAAAATCATTCTGGAAAGCAAAGGAAATGAAAACATTATGATGAAAGAAAATTAAAATAATTTGTCCCCAGTAGACCCACTGTTAAACAGTATTAAATGAATTTCTTCAAAATGAAAGGAAATGATAAATTAAGGAATATTGAAGCACAAAAATAAAGAACAGAAAGAGAAGAAATATGAATAAGTAATTTAAATTCATGAGTTTTCTTAATCATATATGATGATTAAAATACAAACTATAACACAATCTGGCACTCAAAACAATAATACTTAAAAGTGGGGAATCCAAAATTAACTAAATAGGAATAAGACTTCCAAAATCCACTTGAAGTGCTAAAATATGGATAGATACCAGTAGACTGAGATAAGTCAACTATGCGTATCGTAATACCCAGAGCAACCTCTTAAAAAATACAAAGATATACCCTGAAAACATTATAAATAAATCAAAACTGAATTCTAAAAAGAGTTCGAAGAGCCTACAGGAATTTAGAAAACAGAAATAGAATTGAGAAACACTGAAAACAAACAATACAAATAATAAAGTGACAAACTTAAGTTCTAACATATCAAATTATCTTATATGTAGAATCTAAATACACCATTTAAAAGAAAATTACTACCAGAGCTAATAAAAGTAAGAAAAATAACACTAAATAACGCAATGCTGCTTTTAAGATACTGGCATCAAATTCAATAAAATCAACATTGAAATTAAAAGGGTGGATAAACATATACCATGCAAACTTTAAAAAAAGCAGGAGTGACCATATTAATATAAAATAAATAGACTCCAGAGCAAAGAAATTGATGAGAAACAGGAAAAAATCACATAATGATAAAAAAATCCATCAGAAAAATATAAATATCATAATGCATATGCACCACAAAACAGAACCTCAAAATATGTGAAACAAAAGCTGATAGAATTGAAAGGAGAAATAACCAAATCCACAATTATAATTAGAGACTTCAAAACCTCCTCAAAGAAATGAAAAGAACTATAAGTCAGATCTGCAAAGTGTTAATAAAATGACCAGAAATGGCCTCTTCGTATCAGTCCAAAATGGCTTGCTCCTTACTTCTTCACAGCAGGCTAGGACCATTAGTCTAAAAACTACCAATGCCAAACTCAAACCCTTACACATGCAATTGCTTTAAAATACATTCCAAATATGTTCGTTGACCATTTATATATCTTCTTTTGTAAAGTGTCTATTCACACCCTTTGCCCACTTTTTAATGGAGTTATTTATTTTTATATTGTTGTTGAGTTGTTTATTTGTAACTTCTGGATATCTGTCCCTTGTCAGGTGTATAGTTTGCAATTATTTTCTGACATTCATACAAATGGCCAACAAGCATAGGAAAAAATGTTCAACATCACTAAGCATCAGATAAATGCATATTAAAACCACAATGAGATATCATGTTACACCAGTCAGAATGGCTACTGTTAAAAAGTCAAACAACAACAGATGTTAATGAAGATGTGGAGAGAAAAGAATGCTTATACACTCTTGGTGAGAGTGTGAATTAGTACAACCTCTATGGAAAACAGTATGGAGATGTCTCAAAGTACTAAAAATAGAAGTACCATTTGATCCAGCAATCCCACTACTGGCTATCTACTGAAAAGAAAATAAACCATTCTATCAAAAAGGTACCTGCACTTGCATGTTTATCACAGCACTAGTCACATTAACAAAGATCTGGAATCAACCTAAGTGTCCATCAATTAATAAATGGATAAAAAATTTTGTTAAATATACATTAGGATACTATCATCTATAAAACAGAGTGAAATCATGTCTTTTGCAGCAAATTGGATAGGACTGGAGGATATTATCTTAAATGAAACAACTCAGAAACAAAAAGTCAAACACTGCATGTTCTCATTTACACATGGAAGCTAAATAACATGTACACATGGACATATGTAGAATAATAGACAATGGATATTCAGAAGGGTAGGAAGGTGGGAAGAGGGAGAGGGATGAGAAATTACCTAATGGGTACAATGTACGGTATTCAGGTGATTCATACACTAAAAGCCTAGACTTCACTTTTATACAATATATCTATGTAACAAAACTGCACTGGTACTTATAAAATTATGAAATTGTATGTACATATAAATCCAAAATAAACATATTTTAGCCATTTAGAGCCTATCCACTTTGCATACCCTGAATTACACTGAACACTTGCTAAGCATAGATAAGGTGAACCCTGTAGCTATTACAGACCCCAAATTACTGCTGCCCTTTGGAGCTCTCTTGCCAAGAGACTTTTCATTTTGCTGCTGAGTAACATCACCTAAACAAACAAGCCTCCTATTCAATTTCCTATTCTTTTTTTTTTTTTTTTTTTTTTTTTCTCTAGGAAGTCCTTTGACTTATTCCTCTTCTATGTGGTGGCCTCACACACAACTGTCTTGGAGAATCTCTTGCTGAACACTGTCCAAGCACTGTCCAATAAAGCTTATTATGTGTTACTGTTGCTCAAGGTTTTTAACTTCTTTGCCATTGGTTCGAACTTCCTCCTTTAGCTCAGAATAGTTTGATCTTCTGAAGACTTCTTCTTTCAACTCGCTGTTGCTCACACTCCTGTATCTTTTTTTCTTTCTTTTTCTTTTTTTTTTTTTTGAGACGGAGTCTCGCTCTGTCGCCCAGGTTGGAGTGCAATGGCGCGATCTCAGCTCACTGCAACCTCCACCTCCCGGGTTCAAGCCATTCTCCTGCCTCAGCCTCCTGAGTAGCTGGGATTACAGGTGCCACCACCATGCCCAGCTAATTTTTTGTATTTTTAGTAGAGATGGGGTTTCACTATCTTGGCCAGGCTGGTCTCGAACTCCTGACCTCGTGATCCACCCGCCTCGGCCTCCCAAAGTGCGGGATTACAGGCGTGAGCCACCTCGCCCAGCCTTAATCCTGTATCTTTCTTATTTGACCCTGAAATCTTTGAACTTACCACACAACGATATAGAAGATATGAATAACACCTTCACACAACAGGATGTAAATTGACACATATAGTACACTCCACCCTACAAGAATAGAGTACATATTTTCTCTAGGGACAGAGAGAGAGAGAGAGAGAGAGAGAGAGAGAGAGAGACAGATAGGAGTTTTTTTTAATGGTCCAAGAAAAGATGAACTCTCTTCCCGTGTACAAGGGATTCTCCTGCCTCAGCCTTCCAAGTAGCTGGGATTACAGGCGTGTGACACCACACCCAGCTAATTTTTGTATTTTTAGTAGAGATAGGGTTTCACCATGTTGGCCACACTGGTCTCAAACTCCTGACCTCAGATGATCCACCTGCCTCGACCTCCCAAAGTGCTGGGATTACAGGAGTGAGCCACCGCACCCGGCTAGAAAAGCTATTCTAAAATTTATATGGAAAGGCTCAGGCTCTAGAATAGCTAAAATAATCCTGACAAAAAAGAATTAAGTGAGAGGAATCACTTTACCAGACACTAAGGCTTAGTATGTAGCTACAGTAATCAAGGCAATGGGGTATTATAGAGGGATGAACACATAGATAAATAAAACAAAATAAAAAAATTAGAAATATACTCAGGAAAATATGCTCAACTTCTTTCTGACAAAAATTTAAAAAAAAAAACAATTAAATGGATAAAGGATCACCTCTTCACCAAATGGTGCTGGACATCCATGAGCAAAAAATGAAAAGAAATAAATTAAGCCTAAGCCTCAACATCTTATACAAAAATTGACTTAAGATGGATCATGAACATAAATATAAAATATAAAACCAGAAAATATTTAGTGAAAAACAGAAAAAAAATCTTCAGGATCTAGAGCTAGGTGAAGAATTCTTAGGTTTGATACCAAAAGTATGATCTATACAAGGAAACAACAGCAACAAAAAAGATCATTACAAACTCATCGAGATGAAAAACTTTGCTCTGTGGATGAAGCTGTACAAAAGATGAAAGAAAAGCTGGACACTGAGAGAAATTATTCAAATTACATATGCAATAAAATGATTGTATCCAGAATATATAAAAAAGTTTCTAAACTCAGTGATAAGAAAACAATCTAATTAGAAAATGGACAAAATACATAAACAGAAATTTAAACAAAGATTTACGGATGGCAAATAAAAACATGAAAAAAATGTTCAACATCATTAGCTACGAGGAAGTACAAATTAAAACCTAAATTAAATACAATGACAAATTTGTCAGAATGGCTATAATAAAAATAATGACAACACCAAAGGTTGGTGAAGGTACAGAAAAACTGGATTGCTCATATGTTGCTGTTGGGAATGTAAAATAAGACTATGGAAAATAGTTTTAAAGTTTCTTATAAAATGCAACGTGCAATTGACCTATAACCCAGCAATTGCACTTTATTTCCCAGAGCAATGAAAATTTGTGTTTATTTTTTTAATGTATACAATTTTTTAGGAGTTTTACTTCTAATAGTCAAAAATTGGAATCAGCCTAGATGTCTTTCAAGAGGTGAACAGTTAAATAAACTCTGGTATGCCAATACCATGTGTGAGGGTTAATTTTTTATGTCAACTTGTCTGGGCCATATTGTGCCTAGAAATTTGGTCAGACATTATTCTACGTGTGTCTGTAATGGTGTTTCTGAATGAGATAATATGTGAATCAAGAGACTCAGTGTAGCAAAGTGTACTCTGTACTGCGGATGAGTCCTATTCAATCAGTTGAAGGGCACCATTCAATCTGTTAAAAGCCTGAATAAAACAATAGACTTACCCACCAACTAGTAAGAGAAAATTCCTCTTGCTTGACTGCTTTTGGATTCAAACTGAAACACTGGTTCATCCTGGGTCTTGGGCCTATTAGCCTTCACACTGGAAAAGAACTGTCAACTCTGTTGGTTCTCAGGCATTCCAATTCAGACTGGAACTACACTATCAAGTCTCCTAGGTCTCCAGCTGATTGCAGATCTTGAGACATTCCAGCCACCATAATCGCATATCCCATTATTTTGGTCCTGAGATTTCTAGAGTTGGCATTTTAATTTGATTACATTCAAAGAGGCTAGTGATTCTATTTCCAATAGTAAAGGGGGCACTGACAGTTATGGCATGATCTAGCTATGGGGATATGCAAAATATCACCATTGGCTACTCCTAATCAAGTACTTACAAGAAGCAAGGAGCTAGGTGACTGTGTATATAATTCTAAACATTTTTATCAAAATAATACATATAGTGAGATTGGCTGGATGTTCTTAACGTCACTAGACAAAGTGGAGAAAGAAAAGAATATACTCATGGATTCGAATGTCCAGATCAAGCACCGCATAATTAACTTGAAAGCTTCTATATGTACCCTAAAGATGATCCTTATTTCCTGTTTTCACAGAACTGATTGTTAAAAACCCAAAGCAGTATCTCATCCTATGACTGATGAAATTACAACTTAAGTTAAATTCCCAGTATCATAGCATTCCTACTGTCAAAGTGAAGGCACTTATTGTGAATTATCATAAAAATCAAAAGGGGGACATGTGGAAAAACCCAGATAAAATTGGGAACATTTAGTCCATCAACTGTGATGAGTTTTCTCTGCCAGTGAAAGAGGCCTCCTCACCCCTGTGAAAGTGGCCTCTCCACCTCACTCTGAGAGGATTAACCTTGCATTGCTTAAGGACACTGTAATGGTCACCAGGAGGCAGTTGTTCAATACTCTGTTGATTCTCCTAAGAACCTACTTCCACCACACATCTTTGCTTCCAGACCTATAACTCAACTCAGGTTCCAGCAGTCCCCTGAAGGTGGAGTATAAAGTGTGACCCATGAAGAGGTGTGCTCACAAATCTACTTGAATTTTCTAACTTATATAGACAGAAATTAAAATAATATGTTTGAAAATGAATACTAATGGTGTGGGATAATGGGGGAAGAAACATAAAGTTGAATCAGGCCAAATTTATTGATATAGGCTCACTGTGAACCTGACTAATACAGTAGGTAATACTACTCAGCAATAAAAAGACACAAACTATTGATACATGCATCAGCTTGGATGAGTATCCAGGATATGATACTGAGTGAAATAAGCCAATCTGAAAAGGTTACAAACTCTTTGATTTCATTTATATAACCCACTTGAAATGATCAAATTATAGAAATGAAGAACAAAGTAGTGGTTAACAGGGGTTACAGAGAGAGAATATTTCGGGGAGAGAAGTTATAAAAGGGCAATACTAGGGACACTTATGGTTATGTAACTGTCTGTATCTTGACTCAATACACGAGCCTACACATTTGATAAATCACATGGAATTAAATACACATACATACCATATGCACACCCAATCACAGAAATGAAGAAAAGTAAATCTGGGAAATCTAAATAAGATCAGTAGATTGTGTTTCAATATCCTGGGTGTAATATTGTACAATTTTGCAAAATGTTACCCATTGGGGTTAACTGGTTCAAGGGTATATGGGATTTCTCTGCATTATTTCTTACAATTGCAAGTCAATCTGTTGTTTTCCCAAAATAAAAATATTAATTAAAAAACTGAAAAAGGAAAATAGCACCCACCAAAACCAAACAACACAAAAGAGTCAACCAGAAAGAGCAAATGGTCAAAGCTGGAGCAATTTAAGTAACAAAATAATTGTCATATTAGATTATAACCTAATAAAATAAATATCCATGAGTCAATACTAATGTAAATAAGTGATTAAATAATACATGAATAAGTGCATGTAGGGGAAGAGAGAGCTCTTTCACACAACATACTTTAAATTAGTGAATGTAAAGAAAAGAAGTAAATAGAGAATCAAATAGACAAGATCCACCCATGGATGCTAAAATCGGTGGTTGCAAGTTTGAGGATAAATAAGATTTGCATGTTCTCAGTGTATTTTCCTCAAGATATTTATCAAGTACAATGAGAAAGATTAGAAACTTTACATTGGAGAAATCCAACAGATACCAACTTAATTGAGGCAGTAAGATTAGCATCACTAGTACTAGCATATATTGACAACATGAAATCCTTGATAGCCTGTATTGGAAAAGTAACAATATCATTGGTGTGGAGTTCTTGCCAAAAAAATATAAGCCCCCTCCAATCACTAGAAAAATTTGAAAAGATCTAAATGAACAAAATAACTTATTGTTGCCCTTTAAAATTGTTAAAAGTCACAGAATGATGGCTGTAAGGACCCTTTGTACTATTTTCAATGTTCTGTAAGTATAATTAAAAATACAGTTAATAAAAATGAACCAACACATTTTCATCATTCTCTAATTTTACTTTTGCTCCAATTGAGAAATTATTGTTCGAGGGTTGCCTGTCAGAATTTTAGACTGAAAGATTGCAATACTTTTGTCTCCTTTTCCCTGATAAGTCCAGCCTATCCACATCTCTTTCTGTGGCTCTATTCTCAAAAGCAATATTTCCCCCTTTATATAGCTTATATGTATTATGAATTGGTACCTAACTTATTTATCCCATCACTTTGCCACAGTGTTCAATTCAAGCACATACATCTAAGCCAATGTGTAAGAACAGGATACAAGGAGGTATTGCTGGAGGCTTCTTGGTCTCATCAACATGTTGGGTACAGTGGTATAAAGAGGTAACATCTGGCACTATCACAGTCATTTCTGATAGAATAAAGGAAACAACTGAAAATAAGGCTGACACAGTGTAGGACAGATACAAGATAATTTCAAAGAACATGAAGAGGAGCCCTGATATTATTACAGTGCCTAAAACTATATATAGCCTCAGAGCATAGAGCCATTCATTTATATGAGCTGATAAATTTCTTTTTGGTAAAGATAGTTGGAAGGATTCTTTGATGATAACATAAAGACACTTAACCAATAGTTCACATTATTACTATTTGTTATGAAAACTTGCACAATGCCAGCATCTTTGTTACCATAGTACAACTACCCATTGATTGTTGTTGGCATACAAGATGCAACCTAGTTTTTATCCTTGACTCTAGTATGTCAGACACTGTGCCAGATGGTGTAGAGGATACATAAATTAATTGAGGGAGCTCCTGCCCTCCAGGAATGTCCAGTCTACCATGGAATTTAAGAAATTTGTAAAAATATCTATAAGGCAGAAAAGAACATAATCATAATCAGCTACAAGTTTAATGTCACAAATTTTCACAAGAATATGAGATTACTTATGGCTCGCCAGATCCAGAAAGATTAAGTGGAGAGGTAGCATTTGAGTATGGCTTTGAGAATGAGTGAAATTTAAACATATGGATATGGAGGTGGGCAGTCAAGAATAGAAAAAAACAAAACTTTCCCAGAAGCTTACAGGCTTCCTTCAACAAAAGCGGTTCTGCTATTTTTTCTTGTTTATTTTACATATACATGTTCACATAAGATTTTAAATGAGAAGATGGCTTTCTGTGCAATTTTTAATAGAAAATTGGTGTTGATATTCAACATTTTATTTTCACATAAGAAAACAAAGGCCTAGATATAAGAGGGTGACTTACAAAAGGTCACTGAGTTAATGGCAGAACTGTTGCTTTTACGTGAGAATTGAGGGATAGAGAGAACAACAGCCAAGCTTGGTTGTGAATCCTGCTAATGTCATTGACCAGATGTTTTGTTTTAGACTATTTGTTAAATCTTTTGGAGGGCCTCATTTTTTTTTTAATCTATAAAAAGAGGAGGCTGGGCATGGTGACTCATGATTGTAATCCCACACTTTGGGAGGCCAAGGTGGGAGGATCACTTAAGTCCAGGAGTTTGAAACCAGCCCTGGCAACATAGCGAGACCCCATCTCTACAAAAACAAAACTTAAAAAGCAGCTGAGTATAGTGGTGTACAGTTGTAGTCCCAGCTACCTGGGAGGCTCAGATGGGAGAACCACCTAAGCCCTGGAATTCAAGGTTGCAATGAGCCATGATTGAGCCACTGCACTTCAGCCTGGGTGACAGAGCAAGAACCTGTGTCAAAAAAAAAAAAAAGAAAAAAAAAAGAAGGAGATAATAAGTCAACTATCTCACAGGGTTGTTGAAATAGAATTTTCATATAGATGTAAATTTTTATGCCTTATCTGGAATATACTGTCTTCATAATAAATGTGGCAAAGACATCTCAATAAAACTTCTCAGCTGCCCATTAAGTACACGTCTCTATTTTAAGAAAAGCAGGCCCAACAGGATCTTTCCTACATAAGCTGCTCTGGTTCATGTGATGTACTATGCAAGAAAAGCCAGTTTTGCAAACCTGAACACATCTCATCGGCCTGGGGAATAATGCACAAGCAAAAGTCACCCATATATGAACTGGACACAAGGACAGTCAGTCACTTTTGAAGTGGCTTGGCATAACTCTCTCACAGTGAGTAGTAATAAACCATCTCAATCAAAATAGTTTTGGGGAAGTAAGAATGCTAGATCAATAAAGGTAAGGTATATTACTCAGCTCAAGTTGCTGTTTCGAGTTATTATGAATTTTCCTCTTTTATATAAAGACCAGTATTTATCACAGTGTTAGAAATTCTGAGATTTGTGTTGACAAGTGGCAAATTAGGTTATTTATTCTGCACATTTGCAATAAATATCTATCACTAAAGGTAATTTGTGGTTTTATTTTCTGTGAAACCCAAAGAAATTTTACAGCTTAATTCATGTGTTCTGATTAAATAGCACCATCAGTAGTGATAGTAGCAGGAGGAGGAGGAGGAGGCAAAGGGGGAGGAGGAAGAAGAGGAAGAGGAGGAAGTGTATTAGCAAAAGCAATGAAGAAGACAAAAGAATTGAGTAAAGTAAAATTACATATGGACACTTACTATGTCCCAGAACAATGTAATGCTATTATTAATCTGCACAGATATCTTATGAGATAGGACTCATTTTTCAGATGAAGAAACTAAAGCTTATGTAATAAACAAAACTGTTCCTAAATTATACAGCTCAGAAGTGGAGAGACATGTTCTTTCTATGGTACCATGCAATATAAGACAAGTATTCCTCTACCTTTAGTTTTGTATGAGACTCACTTACTCTAAAACTGGTCTTTATCTTCATCCCTTGCTTTCAAGAGTATCATTCTGTTTCCCTAAACATGGCCTTTATACCCATCACTTACTTTCAAACACTATTGTCCTGTATTAAACTGCAGATCATTTGTGGTGAATCAAAGCTTAACAGATTACTCATTGCTAATTAAATAGCTGATTCTGTCCACTGAAGTTCATACATTAAAGTATTTAATGTTTGTTTGGTAAACTGCTTTACTAAATGCTCCTTTGACTTTTATTGGTAATAAACATTAAGCATTTATGGCCTGTGAAAGCAGCTTCCCATCCAGCTTATGCTGTTACTATTTACAGTTTGTTAATAAAATACCATTAACGTCCTTCAAATCAAAAGTTGTTTTTGTTCTTCTCTTTAACTTTTACTGTATGGTGCGAATAATAAATCACTAAAATTTGAATGAACTATGCATTTACTAGTGGTTTTTCAATAAAGAGAGTACTTTGCTAAGCCCAGCACACTTCAGGATTCAACAACAAGGCCTCAGACCAGACAGAGATCTAATACCCTTTCTCCACTTCACACTCTCTTTTAACTGCACTGTGCTCTCACTTGGGTATATCCAGATTTCATCACTACTAACAAAATTTTAAAAATCCGACTTCCTTTTTCTATGATTTGACTCCTTTTAATCCGATTTTTCATTTAACCCTTCTGAATACCAATTTCTTAAACTTTCATCTTAAGGTTAAGCTCCTGCTAAAGGAAAGAGTAAGGGGCAAACTTTAGAAATTATGAGCAAGGTCCTGATACTTTTATGGGTTATTTTAAAAGGTATTCATTTAAAAAAATTATTTATTTATTTATTTTTTAATTTATTTTTGAGACAGAGTCTCGCTCTATCATCCAGGCTGGAGTGCAGTGGCGCGACCTCAGCTCACTGCAAGCTCTGCCTCCCGGGTTCACACCATTCTCCTGCCTCAGCCTCCCGAGTAGCTGGGACTACAGGTGCCCGCCATCATGCCCGGCTAATTTTTTCTTTTTTTTTCTTTTTTTGGATTTTTAGTAGAGAGAGGATTTCACTGTGTTAGCCAGGATGGTCTAGATCGCCTGACCTCGTGATCTGCCCGCCTCGGCCTCCCACAGTGCTGGGATTACAGGAGTGAGCCATTGCACCTGGCCTAAAAAAATATTTTTAACTGTTCATTTAGGTTCTGTGGTACATGTGCAAGTTTGTTATATAGGCAAACTTGTGGCCTTGCGACTTGGGAGTTTAGTGTAAAGATTAATCACTCAGGTATTAAGCATAGTATTCAACATTTTTTTCTCTCTGTTTTTTTTTTTTCTTAACCCCATCCCTGAAGTAGGTCCCAATGTCTGCTGTTCTCTTCTTTGTCTCTGTGTGTTCTCACTATTTAGCTCCAACTTATAAGTGAGAAAATGTGGTACTTGGTTTTCGGCTCCTGCGTGAGTTGCTAAGGATAATGGCCTCTAGTTCCATCCCTGTTCCTGAAAAAGGACTTAATTTCATTCTTTTTTTATGACTGCCAGGTATTATACAGTATATATGTACCACATTTTATTTATCCAGTTGACCGTTGATGGGCATTTAGATTGATTCCATGTCTTTGCTATGGTGAATAATGCTACAATGAACATATGGTTGCATGTGTCTTTGGAAGAATTATTTATATTCCTTTGGGTATATAGCCAGTACTGGGATTGCTGGATCAAACGGTAGTTCTTTTTGCTTAGGATTGCTTTGGCTATTTTTGTCTCCGTATGAATTTTATAATAGTTTTTTTCTTTTTTTTAGTTCTGTGTAGAATGTCATTGGTAGTTTGATAAGAATAGAATTGAATGGTTAATGAAATTAAGGCAGAAATCAAAAAGTTCTTTGACACCAATGAAAACAAAGATACAACATACCAGAGTATCTGGGACACAGCTAAGGCAGTGAGATGAGGAAAAATTACAGCAATAAACATGCATTTATAAAAGTTAGAAAAATCTCAAATTAGCACCTTAACATCACAACTATAATTACTAGGGAACCAAGAGCAAACAAAGCTATCAGAAGACAAGAAATAACGAAAATCAGAGCTGAACTAAAGGAGAGAGAGACACAGAAAACCATACAAAAAAATCAATGAATTCAGGCACTGTTTCTTACAAAAAAATAAAATAAAATAGATAGACTAGTAAGAATAATAAAGAAGAAAAAAGAGAAGATCCAAATAAACACAATTTGAAATGACAAAGGGGACATTACCACTGACTCCACAGAAGTACAAATAATCATCACACACTACTGTGAACACCTCTGCACAGAAACTAGAAAATCTGGAAGAAATGGATAAATTCATGGACACATACACCCTCCTAAGACTGAACCAGACAGAAATTGAATCCCTCAGCAGACCAATAATATAATGAGCTCTGAAATCGAATCAGTAGTAAATAGCCTACCAATTGATAAAAGCCCAGAACCAGATGGATTCACAGCCACTTCTACCAGATGTAAAAAGAGCTAAATCCAAGCATCTGAGCATGCCCTCTTGAATAAGTCTGGAGAAATCATACTTATTTCATTTGTGAGCCAACTTAATTGAAGTTTTCAAAAACAAAGCATAACCTAGAAGAGAAACATTTAAATCCAAGTCTTCCAACTCTTGCTTTGATTCCATAATTCATTTTGATATTTCTTCATTTTGGTTCAAAACTCTAGATCCTCAAATGACTACTGAATATATCAAAATGGGGAAAGGAGACTAATTGCCAAAATGACTAATTAATTCATCCTTTAAGGTTAGCTGTGTCCCCAGTTACTCAATAGGCAGCAGTAACTAAGGATGTTCTGACCTTTTAAGGAAGACACCTAAAACATGAACTACAGATTAAAGGAAAGCACAGTCCCTAATATGCTGTTCCAATGCTCAAAGAGAATGTCAAAAGGCCTGTGAAAACTAAATGCCTTGTTCTATAATCCAGTTAATTCAACACTTCTGAGTAGACAGACACACATTTGAAAAGCGTGTTTTATCTGTGCTTATGTTATGAATCTCTGAAGAATAATTTATTTAACAGAACTATTTTAGTCAAAATCTCACCTGTGACAGTTGGAAAGAATTACAGTGGTTGCAAACATTGATTGATATTGAGAATGAATGATTTGAATTGATAACAGAGAAAAGATGAAATATCCTGGGAATACCAGCTACCTGTATGGGTACTTGTAAAGTGTCTGTGTCTGTCATTTTCTGTTATTAGACAGTCAAAATGAAGCAAAGGCATTCAGGTGTGGAAAAGAAAAGTCATATATTTTCTTGTTGAATACAATTTGGCTTGGTGAGAAGGGTTCCTTGCTTCGTGTTAGTCTTGACAGTAAACTTTCTCTAGGCCTCTGACATAAATAATAGGTGTAGTGATGTTTTGTTTATTTTGTTGCCTTAAATACAAGTGAGAAACTAACACAAATAAATATTTTCTATATTTATCAATTTACATAACAAATAGTTCTGAAGTAATAATTTATAGTTTATTGTCAATCAAAAATGAAAGGTAAATGTAAGCTAAGAAACAAAGCTTGTGGGTTTCTTAGTTTATTTTGTTTTGCTATTAAATGCTGACGTAAGACTTCTTCCTCTTTGATATTTATATTTGAGAACATAAAATTCTATTTTCATTCCAACTATAATAATACTAGAGTGTAAAATAAGTATGTTTTAAACTGTATTTATATCACAAATTCAGATACAGGTAGATATTTATTATCTGTTACATACTTCAGAAATTTCATTTAGAAAACCTCCTAGTGCCTCAGAAAGGCTGGTAGTTCTGTGATGTAGGCATAATCCCATAAATCCTATCATTAAATACCTGACTATGGCATTAATTCATCCATACTATACATCCAAAGAGCTAATTATAGCTCATCTTTTATTCTACTCTAAGACCTAGGAGATTGTTTTCCAATCAACTTAATGTGTGTGTTATACTTTGAGGATCTCCTATTTATTGGGTCTACTTCCTTGGGTCACTAAAATTGGTCAGTTCTCTTGAACAGCATATGAGTGATATTCCAACTGATGTATTCTCTTGCCCACACACATAGCTAAAAGTAATACTAAACGTACTGTTAAGAAATGACGAAAAACACAGTTTAATACCAATATTTGAATACTAGTAAATTAAATTTTCTTCAATATTTCCTTCACTATTATCATACCTTTTTAATCTTATGATTTTATTCTATACAATATTTGGATTAATGTGCCACACCAACACTATCTTCCCCCTCCCCTGATTGGAAAGTCACTTCAGGGTTAGGACCATTTAATTTTGTTTACCAGAGACAGGAGGAAGAGCAAGATGGCAGAATAAATAGCTTTACCGATTGTTAACCCCACAAAGACACCAAGTTAACAACTATCTACCCAGAAAAAAACACCCTAATAAGAACCAAAAATCACAGCAGAAAGGAAAACCAAACCAAACTCAGCTAACACCTGTCCATGGATGGAACCCTGAAACCAGCATTACCCAAACAGGAATCATTGATCCTAGCAGTCCAAACCTGAGTGCCTGCAAACCTCACCACCGAGGGCTACATTGCTCTCTGTCTCCAAGTAAACTTGAAAGGCAGTCTAAGCCATAAGGACTGTAAATCTTAGGTGAGTCGTAGTGCTGAACTAGGCTCAGAGACAGTGAACTGGTGGGGGGCATGTGACATACTGAGACACTAGCTGGGGAAGCCAAGGGAGTGGCTTCCCTAACCACAACCTGCACAACTCATGTCTCCAAAAGAGACTCCTTCCTTCTGCTTGAGGAGAGGAGAGGAAGGAGTGGGGAGGACTTTGTCTTGCATCTAGGATACCAGCCCAGCTATGAGAGGATCAGGCACTGATCAGAGGCATGAGGCCCCCATTCCAGGCCCTAGCTCCTAGAAGACAATTCTAGACATATCTTGGAATAGAGGGTCCCCACTGCCTTGAAGGAAAGTACCCAGTCCTGGCAGCATTAATCACCTGCTAACTGTAGAGCCTTTAGGCCCTGAATAACCAGCAGCAATACCCAGTTACTACATCAAGAGCCTTGATTGTGCCTTTGAGACTTCCTGGCTACAGGTAAAACATGGCCACAGGGGTATAGAGCAGCAAGCAGGCTCTTGAGGTCACTGATTTCAAGACTTCACTCTTGGATGGCATTTCTGGACCTGTGCTGGGCCAGAGGGGATCCCACTGCCCTGAAGAGTGAGTCCCAGCCAGGCAACATTCACAACAAGCTGACTTACGAGACCATGGGCCTTAAAAGAACATCAGACTTCCTCGTGGCCTGAGGTGGCAGTGGCTATGGGGTGAGGCTCCTCTGCCTTCAAAAAGGGAAGGGCAGAGTGGGAAGGACTGCAACTTGTGGACTGAGTGCCAGCTCAGTCATGGTACAATAGAGTGCCAGGTAGATTTCTAAGGTTTTTGACTCTAGTCCCTGACTCCCAGATGGCACCACTGGACCCATCTGGAACCTGGGGGACCTCGCCAACCTGAAAGGAAAGACACAGGCCTGTTTGGCTTTGCCCCTGCTGATTATAGAGCATCAGAGCCTTGAGCAAACGTGGATAGTAGCCATGGAGTTTTTACAGCAGCCCTAGGGCAAGAACCAGTGCTGTGTTGGCTTCAGGTCTGACTCAGTTCGGTCATATTGGTGGTGGCTACTGGGGTTCCTGTGTCACTCAACCCCCAGATTTACATGCCTCAGGACACAGAGAGAGATTCTGTATGTTTGGAAGAATGTAAAAAAAGAGAAAAAAAGTCTCTGCCTGGTAACCCAGAAAATTCCCCCAGATCTTGTCCAAGATCATCAATGTAGTATCTCTACAAGTCTGCAAGAACCACAGCATTGCTGGATTTAGGGTGCCCACTAAAGTAGATATAGCTTAGATCAAAAGACTCAAGTCCCTTAAAATATCTGGAATGGCTTCCCAAAAATGATGGCTATTCAACAACCCCAACAGTGAAGACTACAATAAATACCTAATTTTTCAATGCCCAGACACTAAAGAACATCTACCAACATCAGCACTATCCAGGGAAACATGACTTCACCAAATGAACTAAATAAGTCACCAGGGATGAATCCTACAGAAGCAGCTATGTGGCCTTGCAGACAGAGATTTCAAAATAGCTGTTTCGAGGAAACTCAAAAAATTCAAGATAACACAAAGAAGGGGTTCTAAATTCTATCAGATAAATTTAACAAAGAGACTGAAATAATTAAAAAGATCAGGCAGAAATTCTGTAGCTCAAAAATTCAAATTGTGTATAGAAGAATGCATCAGAGTCCTTTAATAGCAGAATTGATCAAGCAGAAGAAATAATTAGTGAGCTTAAAGGCAGGCTATTTATAAATACACAGTCAGAAGAGACAAAAGGAAAAAGAATAAAAAACAAGAAGCATGCCTACAGGATCAAGAAAATAGCCTCCAAAGGTCAAATCTAAGAGTTACTGGCCATAAATAGGAGGTAGAGAAAGACATAAGGGTAGAAGTTTATTCAAGGTGACAATAACAGATAACTTCCCAAACCTAGAGAAAGATATCAATATCCAAGTACAAAAATGTTATAGAACACCAAGTAGTTCCAGCATATACTATTAAATCAATTTAATACATTATATTAACAGAATAAGGATAAAAAGCATATAATCATTTCAATTGATATGGAAAAAACATATCACTTCATGATAAAATCTCTCAAATAACTGGGTGTAGAAGAAACACACTTCAACATAAAAAAAGCCAGATATGACAGATCCACAGCTAGTATCATATTGAATGTAAAAATACTGAAAGCCTTTCCCCTAAGATCTGAGACACAATAAGGATGTACATTGTCAACACTGTTATTCAGCATAGTACTGGAAGTTCTAGCTGGAGCAATCAGACAAGAGAAGAAAATATAGGGCATCTGAATTGGAAAGGAAGAAGTCAAATTATTCTTGCTTGCAGATGGTATGATCTTTTACTGGAAAAACTTAAAGATTTCACCAGAAAACGAATGGAACTGGTACATTCAGTAAAGTTGCAGGATACAAAATTAACATACTATAATCAAAAATCAGTAATATTCCTAGATGCCAACAGTGAACAATATGAAAAAGAAACAAAAAAGGAATCCTATTTACGATAGCTACACAGAAAATTAAATACCTAAAAATTAACTAAAGAAGTGAAAGATCTCTATAATAAAGACTATAAAGCACTAATGAAAGAAATTGAAGAGGACACCCCAAAAATGAAAAAAATATGCACTGGAAGAATCAATATTGTTAAAATGTCCATAGTACCCAAAGCAATTCACAGATTCAATGCAATCCCTATAGAAATATCAATGACATTCTTAACAGAAATAGGAAAAAAAATCCTAAAATTTGTATGGAACCACAAAAGATCCAGAATAGTCAAATCTATCCTA
>NW_026652282.1:108806334-108810003 GCF_009828535.3 Hylobates moloch
TCAAATTATACTACAGAGCTATAGTAACCAAAGCAGCATGGTACAGACACATACAACAATGAAACAGAATAGAAGATGCAGAAAAAAATACACACACCTGCAGTGAACTCATTTGTGACGAAGGTCTCAAGAACATACAATGAGGAAAAGACTGTCTCCTCAATATATGATGCTGAGAAAACTGGATATCCACATGCTGAAGAATTAAACTAGATTCCTATCTCTCCATATACAAAAATTAAATCAAAATTGATTAAAGACTTAAATCTAAGACCTGGAACTATAAAACTACTATAAGAAATCATTGGGGAAAATCTCCAGGACACTTTTCTGGGCAAAAATATATTGAGCAATACCCCACAAGCATAGGCCACCAAAGCAAAAATGCACAAATGGGATCACATCAAGTTTAAAAGCTTCTGCACAGCAAAGGGCATAATAAACAAAGTGAAGAGAGAAGACAAAGAATGGGAGAAAATATCTGCAAACTATCTGTCTGACAAGGGATTAAAAAAACATAATATACAAGGAGCTCAAAGAACTCTATAGAAAAAAATCTAACAATCAGATCAAAAAAATGGGCAAAAGATTTGCATACACATTTCTCAAAAGAAGACATACAAATGGCAAATAGGCATATGAAAAAGTGCTTAACATCATTATAGAAATAATGATAGAAATAATGGTAGAAAAATTAAAGAACACAGATAAATCAAAGTAAATATTATTTTAAAATCACACTTATTTCCACCTATCAGACATAGTCACTATTAACATTTTGGTTTTACTTTCCTTTATGTGTATGATTTTCATAGCATGATTAAATACGTATAATTTTGTAGCCAATTTTTAAGAAACAATATAGCATAAACAATGTTTCATACCAAGCACACCTACGCATTATGATTCATAATGATTACATAGTACTAATTTATTTGGTTTGCTATTCTTATGTAGGATTATTTTCTATTTTTTATTCTAACCAGTTTTGTGATAAAATTTTTATATAGTGTATGTAGCCTGATATGATTTGACTCTGTGTCCCCACCCAAATATCACCTTGAATTGTAATCTGCATAATCCCCACATGTTGTGGGAGAGACCCTGTGGGACATAAGTGAATCATGGGAGTGGTTTCTCCCATGTTGTTCTCATGATAGTGACTGAGTTTTCATGAGATCTGATGGTTTTATAAATGTCTGGTATGTCTCCTGCTGGCACTCATTCTCTCTCATGCTGCCCTATGAAGAGGTGCCTTCCACCATGATTATGTTTCCTCAGGCCTCCCCAGTCATGTGGAACTGTGAATCAATTAAACCTTTTTTTATATATACAAATTACACAGTCTCAGGCATTTCCATAGCAGTGTGAGAACAGACTAATACAGTAAATTGGTACTGAGATAGAGGGGCACTGCTGTAAGAATAACCAAAAATGTGGAAGCAACTTTGGATGTGGGCAGAGGTTGGAACAGTTTGGAGGGCTCAGAATAAGACAAAATTATGGGACAGTTTAGAATTTCCTAGTGACTTGGAGGGCTCAGAAGATGGGAAAGTTTGGAACTTCCTAGTGACTTGTTGAATGTCTTTGATCAAAATGCTGATAGTGATACGGACAATGAAATGAAGGTTGAGTTGGTCTCAGATGGAGATGAAAAACTGGTTGGGAAGTGGAGTAAAGGTCAATCTTACTATATTTTAGCAGAGACTGGTGGCATTTTGCCCCTGCCCTAGACATCTGTGGAACTTTGAACTTGACATAGATGATTTAGGGTATCTGGTGGAATAAATTTCTAAGCAGCAAAGGATTAAATATGTGACCTGGATTATCCTGAAAGCATTCAGTTTTATGCATTCACAAGGAGATGGTTTGAAATTGGAACCTATGTTGAAAAGAAAAGTAGAACATAAAAGTTTGGAAAATTTGCAGCCTGATGATGCAAAAGAAAAGCAAAACCCATTTTATGGGGAGAAGTTAAAGCCTGCTACATAAATTTGCATAAGTAACAAGGAGCCAAATGTTAATCACAAAGACAATGGGGAAAATGTCCGGAGGCCATGTGAGAGACCTTTATAGCAGCCCCTCCTATCTCAGGCCCAGAGGCCTAGGAAGAAAAGATTGTGTGGCATGTCCCAAGCACTGCCCCCCACCTCTCTGCTCTATGCAGCCTCAGGACATGGTGCCCTACAACCCAGTTGCTTCAGCTAGAGCCATGACTAAAGGGAGTCAAGGTATAGTTCAGGCCATTGTTTTAGAGGGTGCAAGCCACAACCCCTGGCAGCTTCCATGTGGTGTTGAGCCTGTGGGTGCACAGAAGTCAAGAACTGAGGTTTGGGAACCTCCACCTAGATTTCAGAGGATGTATGGAAACTCCTGAATGTCCAGGCAGAAGTTTCTGCAGGGGCAGAGCCCTCATGGAGAACCTCTGCTTGGGCAGTGCAGAAGGAAAATGTGGGGTTACAGCCCCCACACAGAGTCCCCACTGGGGCACTGCCTACTGGAGCTGTGAGAAGAGGGCCACCATTCTCCAGACTCCAGAATGGTAGATCTACTGACAGTTTGCACTGTGCACCTGGAAAAGCCACAGACACTCAATGCCAGCCCGTGAAAGCAGCTGGGAGAAGGGCCGTACCCCGCAAAGCCACAGGACTGAAGCTGCACAAGGCCATGGGAGCCCACCTCTTGCATCAGCATGCCCTAGATGTGAGACATGATGTCAAAGGAGATTATTTTGGATCTTTAATGTTTAGTGACTGCCCTGTTGGATTTCAGAATTGCATGGGGCCTGTAGAGCCTTTGTTTTGGCGAATTTCTCCCATTTGGAATGGGCGTATTTACCCAATGCCTGTACCTCCATTGTATCTAGGAAGTAACTAACTTGCTTTTGATTTTACAGGCTCATAGGCAAAAGGGGCTTGCCTTGTCTCAGATGAGACTTTGGACTTGGACTTTTGGGTTAATGCTGGAATGAGTTAGGACTTTGGAGGGCTATTGGAGGGGCTTAATTGTGTTTTGAACTGTGAGGACAAGAGATTTAGGAGTGACTAGGGGCAGAATTATATGGTTTGGCTCCATGTCTTCACCCAAATCTCACCTTGAACTGTAATCCCCATAATCCCCACATGTCATGGGAGGGACTCCATAAGAGGTAATTGAATCATGGGGGTGGTTTCTCCCATGCCATTCTCATGACAGTGAGTGAGTTCTCATGAGATCTGATGGTTTTATAAGTGTCTGGCATTTCCCCTGCTGGCACACATTCTCCTGCCACCCTGTGAAGAAATGCATTCCACCATGATTGTAAGTGTCCTGAGGCCTCCCCAGCCATGTGGAACTGTGACTCAGTTAAACCTCTTTTCTTTATAAATTACCCAGTCTCATGTATTTCTTGACAGCAGATCACCTAAGGTCAGGAGTTTGAGACCAGACTGGCCAACACAGAGAAATCTCGTCTCTACTAAAAATCCAAAAAATTAGCTGGGCATGGTGGCACATGACTGTAATCCCAGCTGCTCAGGAGGCTGAGGTGAGAGAATTGCTTAAACTTAGGAGGCAGAGGCTACAATGAGCCAAGGTTGTGCCATGACACTCCAGCCTGGGTGACAGAGCAATACTCCATATCGAAAGAAAGAAAGAAAGAAAGAAAGAAAGAAAGAAAGAAAGAAAGAA
>NW_026652282.1:108810013-108811349 GCF_009828535.3 Hylobates moloch
GAAAGAAAGAAAGAAAGAAAGAAAGAAAGAAAGAAAGAAAGAAAGAAAGAAAGAAAGAAAGAAAGAGAAAGAAAAGAAAAAAGAAAAGCGATGAAAGAAAGAAAGAAAGAAAGAAAGAAAGAAAGAAAGAAAGAAAGAAAGAAAGAAAGAGAAAGAAAGAGAGAAAGGAAGAAGGAAAGAAAGGCATCAAAACAAAAACCATATGATCATTTCCATAGAGGCTGAGAATGCATTCAATACAATTCAACATCCATTTCTGATTAAAAAAAAAACACTCAGCTAAATGTGAATAGAGGGAATATACTGCAAAAACAATAAAGGCCATATATAACAAACCCATAGCTAATATCATACTGAATGGGGAACACTTCAAAGGCCTATCTCTAATACTTAGAACAAGACAAGGGTGCCCACTTTTACCACTTTTATTCAACATTGTAATGGAAATTCTAGCCAGATAAATTAGGAAAGAGAAAAAAATTAAGGGCATACAAATTGGGAAAGAAAAGTCAAATTATTCTTGTTTGCAAATGACAGGATTTATATTTAAAATAGCCTAAATTTTCCACTAAAAACTGTCAGAACTAATGAACAAATTCAGTAAAGTGGCAGGATACAAAATCAACATGCAAAAACAGTAGCAGTTTTGTACGCCAACAGTGAAAATCTGAAAAAAAAAAAAGAAACCAAAAAAGCAATCCAATTTACAATAGCTCCAAAAAGTAAAAGACACAGGAATAAAGTCAACCAAAGACTCTAATATGAAACCTACTAAAATACTTGTTACAGAAATTGAAAAGGACACCAAAAATAGAAAAATATCCTATTCTCATTGATTAGATGAAAGAATATTGTTCAAATATCCATATTATCCAAAGTGACCTTCAGATTCAATGCAATCCCTAGCAAAATATCAATTAAATTATTCACAAAGAATCATAAAATTCACATGAAGTCACAAAAGATGCTGAATAGCCAAAGCAAACCTGAGTAAAAAAAAGCAAAGCTGAGGCATCACACTACCTGACTTCAAGCTACACAAAAAGCTATATAATAACCAAAACAGCATGTTACTGACATTAAAAAATCCCCACATATATTAGTGGAACAGAATAAGGGAATGCAGAAATAAACTCATTCCCTATAGCCAACTGATTTTCAACAAAGGTGCCAAGAACATATATTGAGAAAGTGACAATTTCTTCAACAAATGGTGCTGGAAAAACTGGATATTCATATGCAAAAGGATAAAACTAGACCCCCATTTTTCACTATATACAAAAATCAAATCAAAATAAATGAAATATTTTAAGGTAAGTCCTGGATCTATGAAACT